>NC_058103.1:108453214-108767500 GCF_020171115.1 Neogale vison
CCCACCTCCCTGGCCTCCTGCCCATCACCTCTCACACAGGCACTGCATGGAAATCAGTGGGGAAAAATCCTACTTTGAGAATCCCAAGGGTACAAAGAAGATCAGCTATTTAAAAAAAAAAAAAAAAAAAAAAAAGTCCAGCTAAAAAAAGCTGACTCTGGGGGCAGACACCTAGACAGGTCTGTAACAAAATAAAAATCAAAGCCCACATTTTTGAGCCACTACTAAATGCCAGGCACTGGGCTTGGCACTGTGTGTGGACTTCTCTTGTTTTACTGCTCACAAAGCTTTAAGTAGAAGAATGTTTACTACCAGCATGTTACAGAAGAAGAAACTCGGTTTGGAAAAGTTACTGCCCAGAACTAGAAAAAGAGTCAAGAGTCAAACCCTAGGTCTACCTGATTCTAAAACCGTATCTGTAGCCACCCCACAGGCAGGAAGTTGGCTTCCTATCCAAACCAGGCCGCCCGCTCACTCTGCGCCTGTATGTGGCCGGAAAATCTGTCACCCACGGGGAGGACTGCCATGACCAGTTGGAGAGGAGAGGGAATGTGGGAGAAAGCTCCTCTAGGTTCTAGAGGATGCCATCACTGCCCAATCTTCATGACCATCACCAGCCCATACCCTCTTCTCTTCAATAAAAGTTGGGATTATTTTCCCAAGGAGGGGAGGTGGCATTGTAACAGACTCTTTGCTCAAGTCTCTCCCAAACAAAGACATTTCCTAAGTGGGAACCCCCCCAAGCCCCAAAGCTCCAGAACACGGAGTTTCGTGCCATTCCCATCCTGGCTGCAACTTGCCTCATCAGGAGACTGGAGGGGGGTCTACGCTGTAGACACCAGAGGTAAGGAGACCGCCCTCAGAATCACTGGAAGCTCAGGCATTCACCTCGCCTGCATTGTCCCTACCCCTGGCTCGTCACCAGCCGGGGGACATTTAGCCTGAGTTACCGAGGGCTCCGACGTCACAGTCTCGGCAGGTGGTCACTGACCTGCAGGCCCACAGCTGCTGAGAGCCATTCTCTAGAAACCAGCCACAGCTTTGCCCCCAGACTACCACCCCACCCCCAGAAGTCAGCGGTCACCTGCTGAAGGTCACCCTGCCTTTTTCCTTCTTCCTGCTCTTTCTCTTTCCTCTCTCCCACCGCTCCTTCCCGTTTTCCACTTTCTGCCTAATGTCTGGTTTCCTCCCTTGCTCTCAAATGTCTTCTTTACCTCCGAGCTCCTGTCTTTCCCAGCCTACCCCCATCCCCACTCCCAATGCCCACAGAAGACGTGGTGACCTCACTCGGCTGGCAGATGTTGGGTGTCCAAGAAAAGCCAACCTTTCAGATGCAGGCCCACTCAGGGTGCAGATGGAACATTTATATAAGGCTTGCTTACTCCGTGAGTAAATGGAAGTTCGTGCTTGGGACCCCAGCAAAGCAGGGTGTGAAAATACGAATTTGGGTAAATATTTACATATGGAATGTTTTTTAAAGCATCGAAAGAGTTACCATAGGAAAAATGAGAACTTTGTCGGACCGCATCAGACCTTATTTTATAGCTCTGTCTTTCCTGTTTAAATGACAAATCGGAGGGATGTGGGGGATGGGTGCTGAGGGCGCCTCACGCCTTCAGACAGGCCTGCGGGGACTCCAGAGAGGTGGGGAGCCTGGGCAAGCGGGCGCTGGGCCTAGGGCAGTTGTCTGTCACCTTTTCCATGCGCTCAATCAGCCTGTCCAGCTCTCCGATCCTCCGGTCCTTCTCCTCCAAGCTGATCTCCGCCGCTTCCATCTTTTCATTGGCTTCCTCAATTGCTTTCAGAAAACTCTTGGTTTCTTCCTGCAAAAGAAGCACACTGTTCTCAGCACAGCCTTGGAGACCCGAGGCTGCTGACTAGGGTCCCAACAGCACCAGCCTTGCTGAATCATGGGGTCTCTCTAGAAGCACACCCTGGGGGCCTAGGCGTGTCATGAACTCATACCATGAACTCTTGTGATTCTGGGTCTCACCTGGAAAGAAAGAAATACCATGTGGCTTTTTAATGGGTCCAGTTCTTTTTTCTCCTTTCTCCCCCTGACTCCTTATATCTTAAAAAAAAAAAAGCCTGCAAATCTTATTTCTCCCTTGACTGGATGCTCGAATTGTCCGCCTATTTGCCAACAGCATAAAGGGCAGTAGGGCCATATCTGGAATTGAATGTAGAGTGTTAGACCCTTCCCACATATTGCAATGTACCCACTTGGTCAACCATCCAGCCCCCGTATAGAGCTTTGAGAACACAAGATAAGGCAGCCACCGCTCCCTGCCTTCAAGGAACTTACACTCGCTCCTAGGGAAGCCAGGATGTGAGGTGTACAGTCCAAGTCTAGTAACGGGAACAAGAGAAGGCCACAGCAAAGAGCAGAAAGAGCGTGGGCTTCCCAAACACGGAGGGCACTTCTCATGAATGGGAAAGACTTGGTGCATGGGGGCGGGGGATAGCATTTTCAAGGCTTTGCAGGAGCTCAGGGAGGAGCGAGGGCAGGGAAGGAAGGGCATCTCAGGGAAAGAGGAGCAAATGGAGGGAGAAAGGGCACAGCTGCACAGAAGCCCGGACACGCCGGAGAGTCTAGCCAGAGAAAGGGGGGTATTCAGAGGCAGAGACTGGGGGCTATTCAAGGCAAAGAGGGGGAAGCAGAGAGGGAGGAAAAGTGGGGGAGGGAAGGAGCCAGTGAATAAACACCTTGACCCTCTCCCATGTTAGCGTCCGCTGACTCCCCTCCAGGCAGAAACCCTGTTCCCGCAGCCCCCCCAACAATGACAGAGGGAACATTCTCCGTTCCTTGGTCGGAGGCTAGGACGTACACACCAGGAGAGCCTCCTTCTCGGCGCTGTGCTTCCGCTGTTCCTCCTGCAGCTTCTCCTCATACTGGCTGTAGAGCTTCTTGGTCATCTCTCTCATGACCTCGGCGTTGGCTTGCTGGGAGGATTCCACCTGTAAAGACGCGCCCGTCAGAGCTCTGGCCTTTGCCGGCCCTGGGAGCCGGCCCCTCTCACCAAGTGGGCAAGGTGTGGACACACAGCAGGGAACCCGGGATGCTGCTTCGGGACAGAAGCAGCAGGAACGCAGGGGAGAGGGACAGCGGATGGGTAGGAAAAGACAAGCCTGTACTTCACACGGTGGTTTCAGGACAAAGACCTTCCACGGGAGCAAATTTTTCAAAGGACAAATGTAGCTAAGTGCCAGCCCTGTCCCCCCAATTTAGCCACTTTTAAATTGAATTCTCTTAGGGCGCCCCTGGCTGTCACAGTCGATTAAGTGTCTGACTCCGTTTTGTCTCAGGTCATGATCCCAAGGTCGTGACATCAAGCCCCATGTCCAGCTCGGTGCTGGGCATGGAGCCTGCTTAAGATTCTCTCTCTCTCTCTCTCTCTCTCTCTCTTTCTCTCTCTCTCTCACCCTGTCCCTCTCCCTGTTAAAAAAAAAAAAAGTGAATTCTCCCTATAACGTGTCCACACTTCACTATCTTCTTAATCCCTTTTTTCAAGGACTTTTCTGGCCTAATGTCTTTTGATCCTGAAGTTTTATTATCTTTTATTTTATCAATTTTAATAAATCTTCTCTGGATAAAATATCCATACCCTAATTAACCTCAGAAGACATGCTTTTCAAATTCTGGAGTATTCTGTTGTGGGCTGGAAAAAAGATCACTACGTTATTAGAATTGGGTCTGAGTAGAATAAGCAATAAAATTTAAAATGTTAAAAAGGTTACCTATTGAAGGAAACATTAAGAGACTAAAGGGAATGTTACAGATACAGATATTATATTTCTGAATATACTGTTTTGTAAATTTGACTCTGAGTTAAGTAAATCATTTATCTGTTATAAAAAAAAATAATAAATTTCAAGAAATTAACTACCAAGGCCATTCAATGGGAAAAGAAGACTCTGAGAAACAAATTGAGGGTTTTGGAGGGGAGGGAGGTGGGGGTTGGGTGAGCCTGGTGGTGGGTATTAAGGAGGGCACATATTGTCTGGGGTACTGGGTGTGGTGCATAAACAATGAATTTTGGAACACTGGGAAAAAAATTAAATAAATGATTTTTAAAAACAGTACAGACACAAATGGCTAGCTGCATGCAAAAGAGTGATATTAGACACTAACACACCATATAGAAAAATTAAGCCAAAGTGAATCAAAGGTTTAAGTGTAAAAGTCAAAAGTGTAAAAGCCAAAGCTATAAAAGTCCTCCAGGAAAACATAAGGTAGGGGCACCTGGGTGGCTCAGTGGGTTAAGCCTCTGCCTTCAGCTCAGGTCATGATCTCAGGGTCCTGGGATTGAGCCCCACATCAGGCTCTCTGCTCAGCAGGGAGACTGCTTCCTCCTCTCTCTCTCTCTTTCTGCCTGCCTCTCTACCTACTTGTGATCTCTGTCTGACAAATAAATAAACACAATCTTTAAAAAAAAAAAAAAGAAAAGAAAAGAAAACGTAAGGTAAATATTTGTGACCTTTGGTGAGGCGATGGTTTCTCAGATACCATACCGAAAGCGCACGTGACAAAAGATACATAGAAAGACTTCATCAATACTCAATATTAAAAATTCTGTGTTTAAAGGATACCATCAAGAAAGTGAAAAACCCAGCGAGTGGGAGAAAAGATCTGCAAATCGCCTATCTGATAACTTGTGTCCAGAACACGGAAAGCATCTTGACCACTCAATAACAAAATATCCGATTTTAAAAATGGGTGAAGGCTCTGACAGAGTTCTTTGGGAAGATATACAAATGACCTAGAAGCACAAGAAATCTGGGCAATGTCATTCATTGTCCGAGAGCGCAAAGCCCCCGGGAGATACTGCCTCACTCTCCTGCATGGCCATCAGCAGTGAGGCAGCGGCAAGTGTTGGTGAGGAGGATGGGGGACATGAGAAATCTCACACAGCTGGGGGAACTGTAGAATGGTGCAGGCATATTCTAGATTAGCTTGGCTTTATTTTTCCCCTGCCATGTGCATATATTATTTAAAATTTTGTTATGTCAGAGAAACAGGGAGGCCTTTGAAGTCAGGTTGCCCGCATGGAGTTGCTGTCCCATTAATTACACTGGCCAAGGAGTAGCCAGGAAAGACTGACGCTCAACTCGTGCAAGCAATCTGAAGTCAGCCTTGCCATACATTCGTGCCTTCCTAAGTACTGCATCTAGAAACGCTCCCGCCTCATCTGGGGAACACTCAGGCAGGGACTCCTAGTGCCGGTCAGGCCCAGCTCAGAAGAAAAGAAAAAGTCAGCAGTACTTTTTGGCTTTTTCAGTAATGCACCCCTTTTTTTCAAACTCTTATTCAGACATGCAGTATATGAAATCATAAAGAGAAGAGCTGCCCTGTTTGAAGTAAAGCAAAGACCACATCTGGTCAGGGTGGTTGTGTATGGCCATTGGGACCAGGCAGACACACACCCAGGGGTGACGATCACAGTGATGACACAGTGTAATGTGGCAACCCCTCCCCCCATGTGAGGTAGCCCCACACGGAGGGGGAACTGCATGTCCCAGTTTGTCTCCCTAACTCATTCCTTTTTTTAAAAAAAAGATTTATTTATTTGGGGGAGGGGGCATGAGAGCAGGGGAAGGGCAGGCAGAGGGAGACGCAGCCTCCCCACTAAGCACAGACCCCCAAATGCAAGGCTCAATCCCACAACCCTGAGATCATGACCAGAGCTAAAACCAAGAGTCAGACGCCCAACCGACTCAGCCACCCACGTGTACCCCGCAACTCAATTCTCAATAGCACCGCCCTCCAGTCCCAATAGTGTCCTGGTTTGAGCAATCCATTATACGGGTCCAGCGCCCATGAGGAAATCTCCTCTAGGACTGCCTCATGCTGTGTTGAACATGACTGGAAAGCCACAGACTTAAGTATGAACAAATTGATTCAGGAAATAATTTACTGAGTGTCTTCTAGGCACCATCCATGGGTCTGCTCCTACCTATGGGTACAAGATCAATCCATGCTTCCCATCTAGAAGGGGCCCGAACACCTCCGAGGCAGGAGAAGCCCTGCCGAGGAACAGGCACAGGCTGTGGACAAGAGGGACACTGCCCAGAGTCCTTGGTCGCCCACGGATGTTCTTCCTGTGTGCTCTCAGACTCTTTCCTCTCACACCACCCAGAAAGACCTTGAGACGTCACAGAAAATCTAAACAGTGAAGCTTCTGGAGTCCCAGGCCTGTGGACACCCCCAGGGTGTGATTGCAGCGCCATGATGAGGGTCTTAGCAGCCCTTGAGAGGCCACTGGGGCTGGGGCAGGAGGGCCCGCTGGGGGTGTTCACGGGGAACCCCAATCTGGACTGACAGCAGCAAACACACAAAACCCCTCAATGCCCGCGAGCCCAGCCCTGTGGGGTTGGCCACAAGAATGCGGAGAACGCCAACTAGGCAAACAGGGGCAAGGAGATGGAATTCCCGAAGATGGCAGGAGAGAGGAGAAAAGGGAACGAGGAGGCAGCTCAGGGGGACGTCAGCGCTCTGCTTTACCTTCATTTTCAGCAGCTGGTTTTCGACCTGCGCCACCTCCAACTGCCTCTGCTTTTCCCGCAGCTGGCCCACGGAGGCTTCATAGGTCTGCCGCAGGTCTCTCATTTGATCCTTAATGTTGCTATTTTCCAAAGTAACATCCACCAGGGTTTTCTAGGGATGTGAAAAGAAATCAAAACCAGAGCCAGTGATGTGAGTAAATGTGGCCAGAGTCAGGCACTGGGACATCCCTTTAGCATTAACCACTGAGAGAGAAGTCAGGCCCCGGCAGCTGCAAGCCGGGGATGCTGGGGTCTGAGGGGCTGCGGGTCCCCCCACGGGGGTCACGACGTCTGCAGCTCTGTGGCTGGGTGGCCAGCGAGCCTCTGCCCACCCACCCCGCCACTGCTCAGGATGGATGGAAATGGACTAAAATGGAGTCTTTCCAAGGAACAGTGTTCCTAAGGCATCATTTCACATTAAAAAAAAAAAAAATGGGTTTTGAAAATAGTAAGGATAGAACAAATCCCATTTTGAGAAGGCAAATGTATAAACATTTGTTCAAATGCATTTATGCAGAGAAAATTTGTTTAAAGACTAGGCTGAGGGCACCTGGGTGGCTCAGTGAGTTAAAGCCTCTGCCTTCAGCTCAGGTCATGATCCCAGGGTCCTGGGATGGAGTCCCACATAGGGCTCTCTGCTCAGCGGGGAGCTTGCTTCCTCCTCTCTCTCTCTCTCTCTCTGCCTGCCTCTCTGCCTACTTGTGATCTGTCAGTTAGAAAAAAAAAAAAGACTAGGCTGAATTTCACCAAAATCCAAATACTAGGCTACCAGTAGGTGGTAGGCTTGGTGGGGAGGGGTATTTATTTCCTTCTCTGTGTTTTCTGTCACTTTCAGATCCCCAGAACAAAATAAAAAAAAAACGTGTTTTGGAGAATGGAGGTGTTGCCTTTTCTCCTTACAGGGCTGTCACCACTGTTTATGGATTGCCTGTCCAAAGGCTGAGGTGCTGGTGAAGCCCGGCAAGTTTGCCACCTTCCCCCCTTAGAGAAGGGTGGTGACAAAGGAGCACCAGGGAGCAGGGTTTAAGGACTCAGACCAGGGCCTGACAAGCATCAAAAGCCTGTAGATTTTTGCTCCCAGCCACCCACTGGAGCGAGAGCGATTGGATTCACACTGGGTTAGTTAACGCTTTGGGTACCACTTGGTGAATTCCTCGTACAGAGAATGGTCTCCATAACCCGGAATCCTTACCACTGGGGACTGGGTTATGGGCACCACCTCCCACCTCCCCAAGTCGTGTTCTACTTTCAGGTAGACAGGGAAACTCTGGGGTTGAACCCATTTTCTAATACGTTTGTTCTCTTTGCAGATGATCAGTCCCTGAAGCTTTTTCAAGTCCTTAGCCTCCCTTTTGGATAAAATGCCTCTCATTCTCCTTGAATCAGGAGAAAGGATTTTTGATGGTGTGATATTAAAAGAAACACAGAAGCCATTTGGAAGCAGAGGATCAGAAAATAATTTGAGCTGCAAGGGGTTTAGAAACCACCTGGCCCAACTACCCCTCTCCAAGGCCCCCGGGCTTTACAGGTCCAGCTCTTGTGCTCATGAGCCTACATCTGGACCCAGAGACCAGGGTTCTAATCCTGGCTCTGCTACTAACTAGACAACTTGTTCAAGGCATTTCTCTCTGCTGGCCTTGGCTTGTTCATCCATAAAACAAGGGGACTGGAAATCATCTTAGCAGCTCCCTCCCATTCTGACATTCTGTGAAATCAAACCAGGGGTCTGGTCTCATGGTCAAGAATAATGAAAATAGGCCAGTCTGACCAATGAGAGAGGTCGGAGCCTTGCAGAAATAAGAACACACCTATCTTCAGACTCGCTTGAATTTCCTGGCTGTGAATAGGGTGCCTTTCTTTTCTCCTTTTTCTCCTTCTCTTTCTGCTGCTTCTTTTTAACAATAATTTTTAATCTTTTCGCAATAAAGCTCCTTGGTCTGCACCATAACTAAGAACGAGTCAGGGTACCTGGGTCAAAGCTGACCCTGTTCTAATGGCTGACCTCAGGGCCTGGGGCACCAGCAGATGGCAGAGCGGAAGAACAATGGGGAAGAAAACCCAGAAAATCAGAACCTATACCAACCAGGTCTGAACTCAGGTGAGGTGCAGCATCGCCCGGTTGGCCAGGAGTGGGAAGATGCCCAAGAGCGAAGGAAAGGGAGCCTTGCCAACCCCCCCGATGGCAGGAGGAAGGGAAAGCCAAAGCTACTGAATAAACCCGACCCAGAGCAGGGCCACGCCTGAGGCCGGGGACAACCGGCACACACTAAGAAGGACCAGGAAAAGGGTGAGGCTCCGAGCCCCCACTGGAAACGGCCTCCCAGACAAATTGGAACAAGACGCCCAGCTGGGCGCACTGTTGTGCCCAGCTCTAGGGTTGGAGCTACTGCTGTAACAGCTGGTGATCCCAACATGAAATCTGTTTATCTGATAAGTTATTTATATAGAACCAGGAAGGACAGTAATGGCCGTGGGACCTTTAAGAGGAAGGTAGAAAGACAAGAGTCAAATGAACTTGGAGAAGAAGTAGAAACTATCATTTGCATATCTGGAGATGAAAGCCAAGGGATGCTGTTTCTGGTGAATGCTTTCAGGTTAATTTGCATATGAGGCACAGGACTGGGGTGGAAGGGTAACAGGGTGGCACGGGCCTGGTGAGCTCCCAGCAAATCAGATGACTCAGGAGAGCAATTCTCCGGGATTGACCACACACATCTGGAGTATCCTGAAGTCTTCTGCGTCCCTGTCGGCTACTCTAGGACATCCTCTGGCATGCACAGGATTTCTTTTCTTGTGAAATAATTTCTAAATTAGGCAAACGTGCTTAACAGCCTTTGGGAGATCCTCGCCACGCCTGACCACAGAATGTCTGTGATTAAGTCTGTCTCTCCTGTGTCTCGGTAGAAATTCCTAAACTGGGGCTGTTTTAGGCGCTGACACTTAAGACCCCCTCGGGTGCTTACTGGAGAAGGGGATGCCTCTAGCGCAGAGCTCAGGATGGAAATTCCCATTTTAACGAAGGCGAAAACAAATAAAACTCAAAGGGTTACAGCCCCTGCTTGGAAGCACTTCCTTTCACTTCCTTCACCAGCGTCCTGGCGGGGTCTCTACCGTGGCCATGCTTGAAGGATCCTGCATGATGGCCCGAAGACACCCCATGACTTGCTTTTCTCCAAAGGCACAGGGTCCACACCTGGTTAGGTGTGCTCGCCCCACCCAGAGGGCACCCAGGCTGACCGACAAGTACCTGCAGGCCGATGGAGTCTGAGGTTAAGGCCGAGTTCGTGGCATTAAAACTGTCCAGGGCTGACGACTGTGTCTGGATGTGATTCTTGAGATACTCCTGCTGAGCCTGGGAAGCCTGGACAGATGATGAGGTAGTTACACAAAACCACATACACCTGCAACAAGCTTCAGTTAGGCTAGAACCTTCTCCTGATAGTCCAAGTAAAGCTTAAGGTTACAAAGCCCACCCACATCTGCAGGGCCCAGAGGGGGAAAGACAAGACACTGTTCCTTCATGCCTTCCCCTGTGGGGCCTCGCTAGGTCCTCACGACACGTGTGGCAGCCAGAACTCCCGCCCTTTATGTGAAGAAAACAGAATCTGAGTTCAGGGATTTGTGCCCCAGCAGCTGAGAACAGGCACAGCTGGACCTGGAATGAAGCTGCCACATCTTCTCCTGCCATCTTGCCCTTTCTAGTGACCAGAGAGAGGAAGCTTCAAGAAGGCGGGGTGGGGGGGTGGCTCTACCGCTGCTGGAGGCAGGGAGAGTAGGGGTGAGGGTTCGGGGCCCGGTCAAGGCTGGATGCCCATGGGGTCTGTGGGCCCACAGGAGGCCGCCAGCAATGACGGAGCAGGTGGTGCCCTGTGTGTGGGGGAGCCCGAGTGGGAAGAGTAGGCCTGACCTTGGGGGCAGGCCGGTGGCATGTTCTCGCTCAGGGGCGAGCTCACTGAGCAGGAACTTTGCAGCCATCATCTGGCTGCAGAAGGCGGGCTGGCCTGCAGCTGGAGGGCACCGTGGCAGACGGACAGTTCCTGCCACCATTCTCGCGTGGGAAAATGGGGGTGTGTGGGAGATGGGGATGGAAAGCAGGGGGCAGAGACTCCCGTGTGCATCTGCTGCAACGCCAACCATTGGCTTTAATTACAGCTGATGGTGTGCGTCCCTGGACGGCAGAGTGAATTTCCACAAGTCAGTGAGGACTCCCCAGACCGCTCCCGGCAGGCGGGGGAGAACGGGCTGGGCTGGGCAGCTCTGTTTATACGCCCCCACCCCTATAATCAGGGCCACGGCTCTTACTTAAGCAGATCATCTCCCAGCCAAGCCACTGGCTAAACTTGACTGCTGCAACCGTGCTTCCTTCCGACAGTTGTTTACCTTTCTGGAAAGTGTGTCATATATACATGGACTTTTTTCTTCACCATTATGAATCGTAAGTATAAAAATCTTTTTTTTTTCCTCACAGGATTTAGCTTGTTTAAACCAGAGGAATGTTATTTTTTTTCTTAAACTCCAAAATAGTACCTTCAAGTAGTTCAAACATTTACCAAATATAAAAGGGAGACACCAAAATCAACCAACCACTCCTGTCCCCTCCACTCAGGTACCACTGTGCCCGCTCTGCCCCTCAACTAAGAATCCTGGTTAATTAGCTTCTTGATTATCCTTCTACGAACTGCTTTCTTATCCAAAGAACTAGCTAAACATACTTATTTTCCCTTCCTGTTTTACATAAGTGGTAGCTCACTGTACATACGTCCCTGTATCTTGCTTTTTTTTTTTTTTTACCATCTACTCTGTATCTTTGAGATCTTTCAGTACCTCTTTCTGAGCTCCTCTTTTTTAAATTCTGCGTAGTCTCTTGCAGAGTAGTAATTTAGCTTACTTTCCCCTTCTCGATGGATATTTAGGTTTCCGGTTTTGTTTCTGTTGCAAACAATGTGATAACTAAGCTCACACCTCTGTCATTTCGTATGTGAGAGTTTATAGAATACATTCTTCAGAACAGAATTGCTAAGTCACAGGGTAGAGACCTTAGAGACCTAAGTAATTTTGTAGATACTGCCAAGCTGCTCGTCTTCGGGGTGATTCAAAATCACAGCCTGTCCAGCAATCGGCCTGCTCCTCCACAGCACGGCTAGTACAGTGTCCTGTCCACCCCCACAGGGATGCCAGGCTCATGAGTAAAAATTACTGAAAGTTATCTATAACAAATATTTTGCCCATTTTTGAGTTGTGGCCTTTTTTTCTTGATGTCTGTGCGCTCTTCAAGTACTCGGAAAATTAGCCTGTTACCTATGATGCGAAGGACAAGTCATTTGGGCTGGGTTTATCATTGGACTTTGGTGTTTTCGCCAGCACACATCTTTCATTTCGGTGTAGTCAAAGTTATGAAACTTTTCTTTTGTAGTTTGGGATGTCATGTCAAGAGTAACAAAGAGCCTTCTCCATCCCAAGAGTATAAAAAAACTCACACACCTTTACTTCTGGCACTTTTAAATTTCACCTTCAGCATTTAAAATTTTGATCTCTTTGGAATTCATCCAGATATAAGCCTGTCATGACATCACATAAGATGTCCCCACAGTGTATAATGACTGGCCCTCCCTTTAGGTTGCTACATTTGTCACATACGGACGTACATTTCTGGGCTTTTTTCATGCATGCTTATTTATTTACGTGCCAATGGGATACTGTTTTAATCTCTGAAGCTCTCTCAATTTCTTGTAATAGTAATAGAACTAGTCTTCTTCATTGCATTTCTCTCCAGAATTTCCTCAACTCTTCATATTTATCTTCTGTCTACTTTGGGATCATCCAGTCCAGTTGCAAAAACAACATAAAATAAAAATCTGTTGGTATTTTTATGGAGTTACAGCACATTCCTACATTAATCTGAATAGTACTGACGGCTTACGATTTTGGCTGTTCCTGTCTAAGCACATGGCATGTCTTTCCTCTTGGTCAGTTTACTCCTAAATATTTGGTAGTTGCTCTTATTTCTTCTTACCAGTTGTTTTTTTTTCTTTAATTGAAATCTATTTGCTCATATCTATTAATTTTTTTACCCTCCTATCTTACAAAATTTTCTTACAGTAGTTTTATTTCATTGGTTCACTTGTGCTTTCTGGGTATATAACCATGCAGTTTGCAAACAGTGGCAGTTTTACGTCTACCTGTCTGACTTTTATACCTCTAAATTAATTTCTCTTGTTCAATTCCATTGGCTAGTCTCTCAGGTACAATGTTAAATAGTAATGATGACGGCTGGTTTCCTTGTCTTGTTCCTGATTGTGGAGGGAATGCTTTTAATGTAAAGATCATTCTTGCCACAAAAATATCCCTCTAAATAATAAATTTAATTCCGTAATAACATTCCCTGAGTTCATTTAAAATAGGATTCCACTTGCAAACAACATCATACACTCAAATATATTCAGGTAGCAGACCCTCACAAGGAGTGCTAAGCTCTACCACCCCTCCATGTTTCCAAGTGACTGAGATAGTCACTTACTGACAATTCCTGGGTGAGCTGTCGAATCTTCTGTCTCATTTCATCATAGTCTCCATACATTCGCTTCCTTACTTTTTCCAAAGTAGCTCTCACCTGCAGACGAGATGCTATTAGAGATCAAGCTATAACATTTTCATGTGAAATTTGTTGAAATCTTAATGACAGGAAGGCCCCCCGAAAACAAAAACAAACAAAAAAACAATTTTAAGAACATGACAGTTTAGGAGATTAAGGGATAAAATCACTCCTGATATCTAGTTAGAAGCCAAGGGAATTATCCAAATAATACCAGTAAAATACATATGCATTATGATTATATATGATTATAATTATTAGTAAAGGTTAATTATCCAAATAAGAACCTCTGAAGAAGGTTTGTTGAAATTCACCTATCAGCTATCAAAACACATTCAGGCAAGATTTACCCCTTTTCCTATCATGCATTTTTAGAAGTAGAAAATTTTTAACCAATTGACTCTATCAACAGCTGGCTAGGAGAACCAAAAAACCAAAACCAAAAAGCCCTCTAATTTTCCCTGTGTCACCTCTGACCACCAAACAGCAATGAAGTATCTGGAATATACAGCAGGGAAGTATGAGCCCGGAGAGACCATAAATTTGAACATTAGTTCCTCAACAATCACCAATAATACACAAGAAACAAAATATAACAAAAGTCAGGGTGAGCCCCTAAACATCTGTTTATACAACCACTGATGAAGTTTCTCTACAGTAGCACTTCTGAAGGATTAACAGGTCCTTAAAAATTTCATAAATAGGGATGCCTGGGTGGCTCAGTGGGTTAAGCCTCTGCCTTCAGCTCAGGTCATGATCTCAGGGTCCTGGGATCAAGTCCCACATCAGGCTCTTTGCTCAGAAGGGAGCCTGCTTCCTTCTCTCTCTCTCTCTGCCTGCCTCTCTGCCTACTTGTGATCTCTCTGTCAAATAAATAATTAAAATCTTTTTTAAAAAATTTTATAAATAAAAACAAAAAACCTTGACCCCATCTCCTCCCTTCTTCTGCTGCCCCTCTGGTTGGTGGTGAGCTCAGGGGTCCTCAAATAGAAACAAAGTCTCCAGGCAGCCCCCTGCAGAGAGCTCCAGCACTTCCCTGCAGGAAGGGCTCCAAGGCAGCAGTTGGTGGGAATGAGGGGTGTGTAGGAGACATTATAGGGGGAACTTCACCTTGAAGCTGTATTTGCACAACTGGCACATGGTTTTAAATCAGACTGCATGTTTATTAGGGCTGACTGTGTACAGGAGATTTCGGCAGCCAGGTGCAATCAAGGTGCCACGCCTTCCCTAAATGAATTCTGATAACAGAGTCTGTTACCTACAAATATCTTGGGAAAACGAGGCACCAAACACAACTCTTCACTCTGGGCAGACGGAATGGCTTTCACTGTAGCCCCAAGCTGGCGCTCATGCTGCTCATCTATGGGCTGTGGGCCAGCTCTCCGGCTGGGCGGCAAATACTGCAGGAAGCCAGCCAGGCCAGAGTCACTCACGTCAAGAGAGAACCCACAATCCCGTAAACATGTTTAGGCATAAACAGGCCAGGGATGGACTTGAAGGCAGCTCTAGAAGGTGGGACCTTAATTAATTTTAAGTTGCAAGTCCCAGTGGAAGCTAATAATGCAGGTCAGAACCACCCTGTGTCCTAGACACACATCATCCCTGGTTCATGACCAGCCTCCACCTGCTGTTTTTGTCTTGGGCAATTAGCAACTCTCAGCTCTGCCTCAAAGGCCTACCTGTGAAGCGGTGCCACATTGTCTGAGGTACATGATTAAGTATTTCCATGAGAAAAATAGGGGAGACTAGGATGTTCAAGTTGTTTCTAATATAGGAAAATGCGGAATGAGACACTCAAAAATTACAAGTCCTACTTGGGGAGTATGATTACTGCGTATTTGAGGCTGATGGTTGTCACACCTGTGTTGTGCATTTGTGTGGATAACTTTTTTGGCTTTTTTTCGTTTTCTCTGTTAAATATTTATTATTATTATTACATATAATCAAGACAAGATTTTTTTATTCCTTTTAATTATATAAGTATCCAACTCTTATAAGACACATGAAAGAAGGTGACCAAAACATTAATTATTTTTAATGCTCAATAAGAGATGTTCTTTCAAAAAATCCACACGAGAGCTGACAACATGACTTTGTGTCTTCTCTGCAAACACACCATATAAAAAGCTGGCAGTTTTGACTTCAGGGGTCCCCTCCCAACCTCCACAATCTACACAGGAAAAAACTGAAGCCCAGAGAGAACAAAAGCTTGGCTGGTCCAAACACAGAGGCAGACATTGAACTGAGGCCCAGGGGGGTACTGTACTGCCCCACACTGCTCTGCTTCTCATAAGAACTTTCTAGTCCACTAGACTAGGTGCTCAGGGCCCATCAGTGTCAGAGAAACTCATTTCCTCTCCATCTACTCACACTGATGTTGTCAACAAAGGCACTAGGAGGCCGAAAAACCAAAAAGGAATGGAGATGGGTAGATGGATGGATGGATGGATGGATGGACAGATGGACAGATGGAGAAACAGATGAAAAGAAATAAAAAATTTAGAAGGAAACGTTCATTAATAACTATTCTGGTTTAATGGTGGAATTATGGATGATTTTGTTTTCTTCTTTATTATACATTATTATATTTTCCAAATTTCTTTGAAAAAAGTATATACTTTAAAAATTAAGAAATGTAGTATCAAACACAAAGAAATGACATTGATTGGTCCGAGATGGACAGTGTCTACTGTGGTTGACTTCTCAGCATCTGTTTCAACACAACTGATTGGTCTGAACCAGCCATAATCAGTCCCATTCCCTCGCCAGGGGATCCATCCAGGAAGGGCCTGGGAATGGGCCTGTGACCCAATCCTGGCCAATGAGACATAAGGAGAAGCCTAATAGAGGGCCTCTAAAAAAAAAAATCAGTGGTGAGTGGCCTCTTTTCTTCCTCCAGACACCAGGATATTTTCAGTTGATGCCATGAGCCTGAGGCTGAAGGACGGAACCAAGGGAGACTCAGACAAGTAAGACTAGAGCCTAGACATGCCCTGGTGAGAGCCCAGATTTCTTTTCTGAGATGGCTTCTGTGTTTCTTACAACCCGAAGCAACCAAATGTATGCAGTTTTCAAAACTCATGTACTAGGAATGGAGTGTCCAACATAATAACCAAAAAATCTTAAAAGCCTCCATCTCACACACGGAAGAAGGGAGTCATCTGGTCTTCTGAGCATTCCTACGAAGTCCCTCCAGCAGTTCACTCTAGACCTCGCTGCACAATTACATTTAACACTACTGTGAAGATTCGCAGAAACATCTCCATCCAAAATGGTAACGCTAGGAATTCTTCCGAAAGGCCTTATCACATTCACGTCAATGCAATGCTTCCCACTCTGCCATCTAGCATGCTACAAAAGGAGTATCGATAAAACAAACAAACATCCTTAAATGACTCACGTCTCTGATGTAGTTCATCTCTTCTTTCAGCTGGTTGGTGGACCACCCGTACACCACCATTTCCTTCTGCTCATTTGGATCCGATCTCCGCACCACGCCGTAGACAACACCCTGAGGAAGTTTCCTGGTGGGCTCCCCATTGCTTAGGTCAGGCTGCTTCAAGAAGGGAGAAGAGAGGAAAGAAGAATGACAGTTTAGGCCTCTTGGGAGCAGCTGTGACGAGGGGTGCGCTGTGTATGCCGTGCAGGCTGTGTGGGCACCAAGGAGCCAGGAGGCAAGGAGAGGCTGTCGGAGACCCAGTCCACTCTCCCTTCTCCCGCTTGCACCTGGAAGAAGGGCATCTTTCTCAAATTTCTACTGAAGCCCTATCCACCCACCTTAGAGTCCATCTGCAGGCCCCACTGTTCCAGACGGGTGCCCTTCTCATTCTCATGAAGATGCCAGATGGACCTGTGTTGTCCCTCATGATAAGAGCAAGGGTCTGCACTCTCACATTCCCAGTATCCTGGTAATGCCTCCCCCACCACCACCACCACCTCATATCAGCTCCTTTGGATGCCTTCCACCTCAGACCTTATCGTTGAATATGTCCCTTGAAATGCATGAGGTTGAGATACTGGGGGAAGAATGTTGGCTGCCCTCTGGGCTGTGACCATTCATGAAGTAGTTCTGAAAAGCCAGGCGTAGAAGCAGCATGGCTTCTCTCCAGAAGAATCTTCCTGCACCTTAATTCCTTCACCCAAAGCTTTGATCTGTGTTGAAAGGCAAACACTCCTGGGAACGGGTACCATGTCCTGACACATCTTTACAAAATGAAGGCTCAAGAAGCCGGGAAAAAGGGCAGTTAAGATTTGTTCAGCTTCTACCGTAAGCCAGATATGTCTCTTAGCACACTGAATCTTTACGACTGCTCTGTGACAGAGCCATGGTCCTCTCCACTTGACAGCTGAGGAAACCCAAGTTCAGAGACGTTAAATAGCTTGCTTCCAGCCACACATCTTGATTCAAGGCCAACTCTCTTGACACCAAGTATGCTGCAGGCTTTGACAGGTGCAGGAGGAGTGAGTAAGAGCCCCCATGAGGGAGAAGGAAGGGCAGGACAAAACCAGGGACTGAGATGTCACAGACAAACCAACCTATGTCCATTCTCCCCTGGGGCTGACCCTGGTACCTTGACAATCACAGTACAGAAGCCTGAATTCCATACTGGCAACTCTGTTCTCCCACGAATTTTTTTTAAAGATTTTATTTATTTACTTACTTATTTACTTATTATTATTATTTTTTTAATTGAACATGAGCAGCGGAAAGGATGGAGGGAGGAGAGATTCTCAGACTCTGTGCAGAGCTCGACTCAGGGCTCGATTCCACAGCCCTGAGATCACAACCTGAACCAACATCAAAGGTCGGATGCTTAACTGACTGAGCACCCCCAGGCACCCCATCCACCAATCTTTAAACCACCTTCGTGTAAATTCCTTCCATGCACTCGCAAAATATTTTTGGCATACAAAACTGTAACTTACATTTTAAAAATCATTCATTTTTGGCAGACTAAAAACTTTGTAATCCCATTCATTGAAAGTTTGTCAAAGAAAAGTCTAAAAAGACACAGGACAAATTATTAATAGTGATAACCTCTAAGGAGGGGATAGTGGGGGGGGGCAGGAGAACTGGGTATCAGAATATCTTTCAATTCTTTCTTTATACCCGTTTGTATTGCTTATCTGTCTGGGTTGGGAGCTTTAAAAACAAAAACAAGAAAAACAACAAAAAAAAACCCACCTAGAAAACAAAATATCCATTGCTTCTCACCCTTCTGTACATATTTGGCAAGAGATGGGATATGGGGGGTTCTGACACTGTATTTGCTTCCAGAAAATGATTCCACTGGAGTCCATGGTGCGGGGGTCCCACAGGCACTAATGCAACTCTTGAAATCTGTACGTAAATTTAGGTGAAGAGGCTGTTCCATGGCTCTTGGTGGAGTGACAAGCTGGGATTCCAGGCCCCAATTTCCCAGACAGAGAATTAGGAAGAGGAAAAGCTGTAAAGAAAATCCCGGCAGACCAGGCAACAAAAGCAGGCTCTTTCTGTCAGACTCCACCCAGTTCCTGAAAAACAAGCTGATGAGGACAGGGGCCTCGGTGAAAGGCATTTCTGGCTTTCAGGAAAACGCTCAGGTGGCTGCATCCAGAGGACTCTGCCCTCCTGCCCGGTGGAGGGACAGGGACCACCACCCTTGGAGGAAAACACACACAAGGTCACAACAAGGTCTGTGAAACATGGCTTTAGAGGGTGATGTCTCCAACAGTCACACACATGGAAAGACATCATCTGTGAAGAGGAAAACAGTCATTTCCGGGTTCTTGGATTATTTTTGTTTTTAATGTATGTTTGTGTGTAGAAAACATCTAGAAGGATGGAATCCAGACTTTTAATCCCAGTGGCCTCCGTTAGAACGGGATTTCATTTTTTCCCCCTTATGCTTCTGTGGGTTAGATTTTTAACCAGAAGAAAGGGGGGGGACGTCATTTTTGAGTGAATAACTTACATTTCAATTTTCCAAACACTAAAAAAGTTCTTACAAAGCCAGGGACTAAATAAAGAGTCCAGAGAAGGGCCCAGCCCAGGACTCTGCTCAGGAGCAAGGCCATCCTCACAGGTCACTCCATACAGAGAGGGTTCCCCAGGCAGTGTGACAGGGAAATGGAGGGGAGGCTGGTGAAGAGTGAGCAGGGGACAAGTATTTGTCTGTTTTATTGTGCAGCATCTTCTCTCATCCTCACAGTAAGCCGGCCACATAAATATTATTAGTTCTTCCAAGGTGGCGACATTAAGTGCCTGAGGACATCTCCCCAAATCTAAGCTCTTCCCTTTGACCATGAAATCTTCAAAATAGCTAAGAGTCAAGAGCGAAACTGAATCTCACGTCTCCATGGGGCAGCTCAGACCTCAGGGGCAGGGCAGCCGAGAGCTGGGGTCCCAGTCCTGTCAGGGCCACCGGGAAGAGGCAGGCTCAGCACGGCAGGCTCCCGTCCAGCCTCCTGGGCTCCGCCTTTCCCTCCGGCCCTCACCCCCAACCTCCTTTCTGTCCTTTATCAACCTCCTTCTTGTCACAGGGCACTACACGGGCCATTCCCTCTGTGTGCAGTGCCCATGGCCGGGCCGAAATGTCTCCCCGTTGAGGACGTCCTCACTCACCCTTCAGACTGGTTAGGTCTCTGCACCCTCATAACCACGAGAGGGTATTAGTATCCTCATACACGGAAGGCCTGCTTGTCTATTCGCTGAGCCTTGCAGTCTTCTTTTCTATCATGATCCCTGACACCTGATAGTGACAGACACTTAGTGACTTTCTCAATAGATATTTGCTGAATGAAGAGGGAGCTTTAAAGCTGGAAGAAATTCTGGGGACTTTTCCAGATTATGTCAATATGGCCCAGCCAGAGGGAATATCCTCTGCTTTTCTTAGAGGGAGGGACAGGGAACTGATTTTGCCCCGGTCATAAAATTCCTATCAGAGCAGTGGCAAAGGAGCCCGAGACTGCTATCGTTCTGACAAAATGTCTGCATGATGTGGGACATGGAAAAAAAAAAAATGGAAAAAAGAGCTGCCATGTTTAGCACTGTGTCTGTGACTGCGTATTTCTCCTCTCAGGTCCTTTAAAATATCTCCCTATAAGATAAATATTAGTTTTTTAGGCATGATAACAGCACTGGGATTGTATTAAGAGATAGCCTTTATCGTTCAGAGAAACATGCTTAAATATTTATGATATCTGGGATACGGGCAGAGGAAACGGATGAGAGTGCAGACAGGGCAGGACTGAGCCTGGGCTGAGAGCTCAGGGGCTGGGTGAAGGGTCAGGGATTCAGCATCCCATTCGGTCTCCTCCTTATACGTTTGAAATTCTCTGTAATTAAAAGTTTTTTTTTTTTTAACTTCTTTCTAATGCTGCTTGGTTGGTATTACAATATCAAATTCTTAAAAATATAGTTGGCCCATGAAAAGCCCCTCGGGCATGAAATAATACTAGGCAAAACTGCTTTGAAAACCAACACCCGAACAAAGGCACAAAATGAAAAGAGGGTTGATGCCAAAGACGGGAAAAACTACCATCTGACCGAAATGCATCCATGACCCCCACGTGAGATGCGTAATTAACAACAGGCAGAATCCGAGAAACATACAGAGAATCTCTCAGTTAAACTGTTCCCCGGGATGTGCTCATAGCCGAAAATTTACCGACAGGCTCTTCTACCAGAGATGAATGTACCGGAAAGTGCCTTCAAGAGGAGGAGAAACTACAGAAAAGTAACGCCGCCTACGTTCCTACTGCAAGGGCTTTAGGGCTGCTGAAAGGGCCAGACCATATTTCCCAAACCCTAACTCCAAATAAAGGATTTCCCATGAGATAAGCTCCATAATTCGGGGACTAGAGCTGCCATATTCACCATTTTATTCCCAATACTCGACATAAAGAGACGCTCAATAAGTACGTTTTGAAAGAAGAGGGAAGACAGAATATTGGAAAGAGCTGGAGCATCTGGTCACGCAAAACACTCATCTATGCAAAGGAAGAAAATCCTTTGGTCAAGAAGTGTTCTCAGGGAAGAAATACCTTCAGACACACACAGTTTAACATAAATTCAAACCAATGGTGGTAACCTGCCCCAGGCAGCCCCTAGCCCCAGAGGCCAGGATGGGCAGCTGGTCTCTTGTTCAGGCTGCCAATGCGACTTAGATGGATGATGACATGAACTAAATGACATGCAAACTGGAAGCCAAGTTATCTCCAAAACCTTTTGCTTTGACCCACTTCTTCCAGCCAGAGGGCAGTAGCTGACCCAGGGATGGCTGAGCTGAGCCAGGGGTGTCCTACCCACCTTGCAGGCAGAGGACTGCCCTGTCAGGAATGTGCTCTGACCTGTCTGACCCGTGTGTCCAACCTAGCAAATGAGGAAGGGCCTCTGGGTGGCTCAGTTGTTAGGTGTCTGCCTTCGGCTCCGGTCACGATCCCAGGGTCCTGGGATGGAGCCCCTCATTGGGCTCCCTGCTCGGCAGGAAGCCTTCTCCCTCTCCCACTCCTCCTGCTTCTGTTTCCCCTCTCACTGTGTCTCTCTGTGTCAAATAAATAAATAAAATCTTGAAAAAAAAATTAGGAGTCCCCGGTTATGACTCACAATTGACACTGTTTCATCTCCTTGTGACAAAAATGAACACAACTACCCTGAGAGGCCTTCCCACAGCCTGGGAGGCAAATAGGAAGGGGAGAGACAGCCCAGTCTCCTCAAAGAAATGGCTATCTCCAGCTTATTAAGGTATTTGTTATTTCTGAGAATCTCACCGATGGGAGAGACCATTTTATATAAAATAGTAAACTCATGCTTGGACAAAGACCGATCATTTTTAATGCTTAAAAAGAAGGAGTAGAACAACTCGTAGCCAACCAGAAATACCAAAGGGAGTATAGTTCTAATAATAGTCTCCTGATAGGAGGTAACTTTTTATCACCTTCCAGCTTCTACGCAGACAACAGTTGGTTAGGCTCAGCAACCCCAGGGAAAAGAAAAGACTATCGGGAGGGCAAAATCAGGAACTACTTGGCTGGAATTCAGTCCCGTAGTACGCAGGTCAGGTAACCTTGACTGATAAAATACAAATATCCTCCACAGACCTTCCCTGATAAGAGAAGGTGTGAGCGTGGACGTTCCCACGGCAACACGGCCAAGGCGCAGACCCAACTGGAGCTGCGAATCCAGAGTACCAGCTGCCTGGCCTTGTGCAAGTTACTCACCGCACCGAGCTTCAGCGCCCTGAACAGGACGAATGGGGAGAAAACCACCCACCTCGCAGGGTCGTTCCGGAAATACACAGCATAATATATGTAAAACCCTGTGCATGCTGCTGGGGCTACCCGGAGACATGATTAGAGGTGGGGGCTGTCCATTTCTGAGTATCTGGGGTCCAGCTAGAGTCTATGCATTTGTCGGGAGGCTTCTGTCTGTCTGCCTCTCTCTTCTTGGGTCCTTTTGCTCTTTGCATCACAGCCATCCAACTGGCAGGGACAGTGAGATGTTCACCCCTCAACTGGCCTTGCTGCTCTTCCTAGGGCGAAATCACAATCTCAGGAGGTCAAAAACCAGAAAAGAGCTGTGTAGTCTAGTGCATTTGTAAATGGTACCCCAGCTGTCCTTGGAGTCTGACAAGGCTGGGGCGGGGGGCGGCGGGTGGAGAGTGGAGAGACCGCTGGAGCAGGTGGCTTGCTGGAAACCACAGCCCCTAGGCTCTCCCTCTTTTACCGATGGATTTCCCTACCTAGTCAGCTGAACACGGAGTTCGACAGCTAAAGAGAGTTGGAAAAACGCTGCCTCCAGGCTAACACCTACGTTTGCTAGAGAGGAAACTGAGGCCCAAAGATGCCCTGTCTGGCCCGACCTCCATGGTGGTGGATGAGGGAACCAGAACCAGGACTCAGGCCTCTTCCCATCCTCCAGGGGCTGCTATCTCCAAGAGGCACACGGAGTCCCACACACCATCAGGGCGGCCCCAGCGCCAATCCGAATTCTGGCAGCACGCTCCCTCCCCTGGCAACAGCCACTGCTGTTGTATAAACAGTCACACCAAGGACGGGGACTTAGCACGCTTACTCATCTGGGGCTTTAAAGGGAAAGAGGACTGTAAAGCTGAATGGCAAGGGTTTGCTCCTTTGAAACATACTGGGCTATGAAAGTTCTCGACTTTGCATACATACATACACACGTACTTGCTCTCCCTCACTGGAGTTCTTAAGGATCTAAAGAGCGACCATTTCTGTAAAAACACAGGTCACTAACAGACACATACAGTGGTGCAATATTAGCAGCTACTGAAAATATCATCTGCTTTGGAGTGCCTGGGTGGCGCAGTGGATTAAATGTCTGCCTTCAGCTCAGGTCATGATCTCAGGGTCCTCGGATCGAGCCCCACGTCAGGCTCTTTGCTCATCAGAGAGCTGCCTTCTCCCTCTGCCTCTGCCTGCTGCTCCCCACCCCCTGGCTTGTCTTCTGTGAAATAAACAAATCTTTAAAAAAAAAAAAAAAACAATATCATCTGCCTCAAATTACTTTGTTGCTTTGCACAAGACTTCACCATCCCACAGACTCAATCAGCAGAGCTCAAGTCGGTCTCACTAAAATTCAAGTATTCAGTGAGACCCTGATTTAGCTGATCAATCTGTAATAGCTGGTGTGAGTTCTCTTGCTGCTGTGTGTTGTGTGTGTCCAAGAATACACTACATACAGGTGTGCATAGGAATGGATACATACATTCACGAAATTCTTTGGAAATGATGGGGGTTAATTTCATCATTATGTACACCAATTTGAAGTTTAATGTTCAACAATTTTATAAACATTCTAGTCCATATTTATCAACTCCTCAGTATGAAATGTGTACCCACAAACTAAGAACATTTCCTCTCCCATATTTTTAACAATTTTTAATATATAAACAAAAGCCCACAGCTAAATTATTTGAGTTGTTACTATAATTTTAGATAACTTTTTTTTTTAAGATTTTATTTATTTATTTGACAGGCAGAGATTACAAGTAGGCAGAGAGGCAGGCAGAGAGAGAGCCTGCTTGCCGAGCAGAGAGCCTGATGCAGGGCTCGATCCCAGGATCCTGGGATCACGACCTAAGCCGAATAACCCACTGAGCTACCCAGACGCCCCTTTAGATAACATTCTCAAAGAAACTTGTTTTGGGCTGAACTGTGTCCTACAAAAAAAGAGATATGCTGGAGTCCTAACCTCTGTTAATTCCAAATTTGACCTTATTTGGAGAAAGGGCAAATTAGAATGAGGTCATTTGAGAGAGCCCTAATCCAGGATAATGGGTACTCTCATAAAAAGGGGAAAATTTGGATACACACACATATACTGGGAGAGCATCATGCAAAGGCTAGGGTGAGGCAGCCACACACCAAAGACTGCCAGAGCCACCAGCAGCTGGAAGAAGCAAAGGGAGGATTCTTTGAGAGCTTTCAGAGAAAGCATGGCCTTGCTGACTAACACCTTGACCCCAGACTTCTAACCTCCAAAACTGCAAGCCAATACATTTCTGTTGATTAAGCCATGCAGTTCATGGTACTCTGCAATGGCAGCCCTGAGAAACTTAAAACAAACATATAGATTTAAATATCTATATCTACATATATCTCAAAAGTCATTCTTGAAGCATCTGCTATGTGCAAGGCAGGGAGCTGGGCTCTGGGAGACAAAATAAAAAGACATCACCCATTGCAAATGGCTCGGAGGGAAATACCTACGAGGAACAAATGCAAGAAAACATACCTTCTCACTGGTCATTGGGCAATGGGCATGAGAGATGCCTCTGGAGGCTCACACAGAGAGCATAGGGTCGGAACATTTCCTAAATGCCATTATCTACATTCCATTCCAAACTGTCATGCAGCCTAAACCTTTGTGGGTATGTCTGTTCCTATAAAGGATCCAGATACATATTTTTAAATACCAAAATAATGGTAATGCACTGATGAGACACCTGTATTCTTAAAATACCCCACGTAGAGGACATGGCAAACTGGCCTGGCCACCAGCAGGACAGGTGAGGAAGGCAGAGCTGACGGGTAGCGTGAGCATCTCCCAGCCAGGAAAGAAGGAGCTCTGGGAGGTACAGTCTGCAGAGCAAGGAAGCAAGGCCTGAGGACATGGGTGGAGGGATGCTCAGATTTACAGAGAAGGACATAAGAACATCAAACAAAGACGCCGTGGACACAGCCCAAGAGGAAGATGCCCGACGGGCAGTTTCCAGAAGGGGAATAACTTCCAGAGGGCCTAAGGGAGAAGAGCAAAGAAGGGTCACTGCGCTTGGCATTCGAAAGGCTGAGACTGGTCCTGAGTCACTGCCTCTCTAAGCAATATCACAGGCCACTGTTGGGTCTTTTCATACAGGAAGCTCCTTTCTCTTCGCGCCCAGGCATTACTATGCTTCCTTTAAAGAGAAGGAAATGGAGTAGCAGAGAAACTGTTTCAGAGTTCATCTGGGGCTGCAAAAGGCAGTCACGGGGCAGTGGGTACCTTCTAGAAGAGGACTAAAAGTAGCAGGCAGGAACAGGAAGCCTCCCCATACACCCCTGGAACTGAGACTCCAGAAAAAGACGTCTCTGAGGTGACTGCCTCCAGGAGTCTCCAAACACTCTGTCATGAAGCTGGGCAAAATCCGCCAGGCGCTACAGCCCTCCCTGGTAAGGGCTTCCTCTGTAGTGATTTTGGCCCAACAGGCAGGGGCATGTGTGTGTGGCCAGCTGCCCCCATGGAATGAATCCCAGGGGCTCCAAACACAGTAAACATCACCCACGACGGCGTCAGAGAATAAGGCCCCGGCCTGCCCTCCTTCAGCTGCAGCTCGAACAGGATCCCAGATAATGTCCTACAGGTTCTACCTCATCGGAGGCCAGTCAGGCCTTTCCCGTCTCCCCACTAGCCCTTCCGTGCCAACTTCAAACCCCAGCCTTTGCACACCTCTGGCCCCTCCTAGAAACCCAAGTTGTCTCCACAGGGGGGGCCTTCCGGAGTTCTTGGCGCCCTGCAGTTTTGTGGGCCACCACGTCCCAGGGAGGGACAAGCATGGTGGAGACGAATCCTGTGTCACTTTCAGGGCCTCCTTGCCCATGCCTGACCCTTGACCCCAGAGACTCAAACGCAAGAGGCTGGCTGGGACATGGTGGCAAAGTCACTCAGGACAGCCTCACAGCCACCACCAGTACCTTCTGGTGCAAACGCCACCCAAGGACTTCAGTCCTGGGAAACAGACGGCCCCACCCTCGTCCTCCACTCTACCCCGATTCTTTCAGAGTGAGTCACCACAGAAGGGCGCGTGGCTGCACCCCGGGTCCACCCAGCAGGAGAAGAGGCCTCCTGGTGCAAGCTCTGCCCCAACAGCTCCTGCCTGCTGCTCCTTTCGGCCCTTGGGGGGGAAACGTTATGGTGGGGGGGTCGGGGGGAGAGGGGGCTCAGGCTTTATTCTGGTTTACATAGGAAGGCCTGTGATAATATTCGGATTAAAAAAATAAAAGAGGGTCCTATCACTTTGAAAAGTTTGAAAAGCACGGTTTCAGACCAAATGGGCAAATCGAAGTATAGGACTTGGCTACCAACACCTGCTTGGTGTGGAACACATGCCTGCTTTCCTTGGGAATACCGGGTTCCTCTCGGCGGCACCTCACAGCAGCAGAGACCATTCACAGACATCTGCCCAGGCACGCAGCTTGGGTCTGACTCCGACACACCAGACCCCCCACTTCCCCTGTTGGG
The DNA here is from genome assembly GCF_020171115.1 of Neogale vison. Lineage (NCBI taxonomy): Eukaryota > Metazoa > Chordata > Mammalia > Carnivora > Mustelidae > Neogale > Neogale vison. Next base: position 108,480,073 of record NC_058103.1, read on the forward strand.
CCTGTGGGGCTAGCCATTATGGCCTTGTCCTTCACCCCCTCCAGCCTGGGCCGCTTCCTCAACAAGTGCTCCTTCTCATTCCTCATGTGTTAAGCAGTCCATGAGGCCCTGCGCACAGCTCAGGTCCAGCTCCCTAAAAGGGACAGAAAAGGTGGCAGAGAGGGCAGAAGGGACACCCCTCCCCCACCAGCGGCAGAGCACCCCCCCCACCCCCATCTAGTCAACAACACGTGTCTGGCTGGGTGATTCTGGGGATGAGCTTTTACCCCCAAACTTTTTCTTTGGAGAATATTCAAAGCTGCACACAGGCTGAGAAAATAGTTCAAAGTATCATTATCCCAAGTAAGAAAAGTTAACAGTTATTCAATAATATCGAATATGTGGTTCAGATTCAAAACCGTGTAATTATCCCAATAGGACTTCAACTGATTTTTTTTTTGATCCCGGATCTAACCAAGGTTCACTCATTATATTTGACATTAACTCTCTTTAGTCTCCTTTTGGCCAGCTGTTTTTGCAGAATGTCCCACAGGTGGGGTTTCTTTGTTTCCTTATTTTTCGATATAACTGAACAAGTCTGGCATGAATGTCTCATAGGGGATACTGTCTTCTCCTTGACTGTGTCACCACGAAAGCCCACTGATCAGGCTGCCTCCTTCCTGGGAAAGCTAGACGGGAGCTTTGGCTGAAATGCTAGCTACCAGATGGCACCATTTTGCCTACAGAGCCGGGAGATAACCTATGAAGGGATATGCTGGAAGCATGTGAAAATACTGTCCCACAGTCACCCCCACCACCTAGCCTTGGCATCCACTGGTGAACCGACCCCTGGGTTACTAAAGAGAGATTCTCCAAATTTATCAGCCGAATTTCTAGAAAACAGCTTGCCCTTTTTAAATCTCTGATGATTATTATACACTCATGAATCTTTTTTCAAATTATGCCATGTGTCCAAACATATTCCTGTCATTACTTTTTGATATTCACATTATTCCAATTTTGCCACTGCAGTGCGACCTCCTTCAAACTGGCTTCTGGGTCCTTTGCTATGAGCCCCGCCGTGTGAGTGTCCACCTTGTTCTCCCGCACGGGACGTCCCAGGCTCGCCCTGGACTCGCCTTGCTCCCACCGGGAGCCATTTTTTTGGACTCATCCTTTCTCTTTACGCAGATAAGCTATGTCACTTTCTCACAGCCTGGTTCTAGTCCTAACCTCATTCTCCCTGCCTGCTTCCTCCTTCCCCTGTCACTCATCATTTGAATTAGTACAAAGAGCTCTGTCTGTAGAAAATGGGAAGAAGAAGGGCATAAGAGAAGGAGAGGAGAGAAAGACCAACATTAAATTTAAGGATTTTATCAACCATGTACCACTCAAAGAGGAGCTTCCTTTTTTACAGGGGGCTGCACTCATGGTCGCCTCCATAGCAAGGCTTGTCACTGTCTCATGATTCTACTTATAAAATGTCTATGACCGTATATCATTTTATTGTTTCATACTTACACAAAATATATATACAGGAAAAATTACCACCTACCACCCAACGCACTTGTCCCCTTCACTTGCTTGGTCTCCAACAGCACTTATTACCCTCCAAATTCTATAAAATATGATTTTTTAGGGGCACTTAGGTGGCTCAGTCAGTTAAGCGTCTGCCTTCAGCTCTGGTCACGCTCCCACAGTCCTGGGATCGAGCCCCATACTGGGCTCCTTGCTTAGCAGGGAGCAAGAAGCTTTTCTCTCTGCCTCTGCCCTCCCCACTTGTGCTTTCTCTCACTCTGTCAAATAAATAAAATATTTTTTAAAAAATAAAGTAAAATATGATTATTTAATTCTCCTTCTCCCCCTGACTAGGAGGTAAGTTCCGTGAGTGACAGGCATTTCTTGCTCACTGCTCTGTTCACTACTGTACCTACGGTGTAGCAACAGCACACTCTGCTCACACACATAGTGTCTGGAATCCAGGAGGTGTCCCGTAACCATCTGCAAGTGAGAAAAATGGCCTGCCTGGGACAAGAGGCCTAGAGACGAGGGGCGCCTGGGTGGCTCAGTGGGTTAAAGCTCTGCCTTCGGCTCAGGTCATGATCCCAGGGTCCTGGGATCAAGCCCCACATTGGGCTCTCTGCTCAGCAGGGAGCCTGCTTCCCTTTCTCTCTCTCTCTCTGCCTGCTTCTCTGCCTACTTGTGATCTCTGTCAAATGAATAAATAAAATCTTTAAAAAAAAAAAAAAAGAGGCCTAGAGGCAAGCGGCACCTCCTACGAAGCCTTTGGGCCTCTGCTTCGGTGTCACCCCCGGCAGTCAGCTGTTCCATTGCCTGTGTTCCCAGAGCCCTCCTTGGCCTTCCAGATCCAAACACTTGAACTAGCACGGTCAACACTGCTCATTGGTCTGTCTCACCTGAAAAACTCCGAGCTCCTCTAAGACAAGGGCAAGGTCAGACTTATTTTCACAGCCCAGTGCTTAGCACAGAAATCTCTGCTGACCTCCTCCACCCTCTAGCCAAGTGCCCTTGCCCCGTGCCCAGGCTACCCACCGGAGCCAGCCTCTCCCAGCGGCCTTCGCTGTGAGCTGGGCTTCCGCCTCCAGCTGCTGAGAAAGGCTCGGCTGCGGGCAGCTCACAAAGGGCCCTTTGACTCCACAGGACTGGGCTTTTGCAGGAGAAACCCCTTCCCTGCCATGACACCCGTCACCAAGCCCAGCGTCCCGACAGCTTCGAGGCCTCCCAGAGCCCGCGTCCACCAAGAAATAAGAGCAGGGGCAGGAGGAGGCCGGCAGGGCCAGGCAGGGCAGTCTGACGTCTGGGAAGATGGAAGATGGGGTGGCAAGGTCGAGAGGGCCTTTTCATCAGCAGAGTCGCGGACATTCAGACTGTGAATAGCCTGGACAGAGGGCGGGCGGGGGCCGGGGTAAAAATAAAAGAAGTGCAAAGATGAGAACTTGTCAGAGCTTTGCCTCAGAGCCGACTTACTTGTTCTTTTCTTTCAGTCTTCTTTTCACCTGCCTCGGAGGCCGGACTCTCAGGGGGGACGGTCAGCCGCAGTCTGCAGACATTCGCCTAAGAGAGACGCAGAGGAGAAGCCAGTTATGAACCCGTCTTTGAGGAAGAAAGAGCTGAGTGACCTTGTGCTTGTTTCCCTTGCTGAGCAAGGAGGTGATGTCACCCACCCCGCAGGGGAACCTGGGGCTAAGACCAGCCTTTGCCTGGCCCAGATGGGGCACGCACCACCCTGCTCCTCAAAACAAGGAATTTCATTGCATTCAAACATTTTTTTAAACATTTTATTTATTTATTTGACAGGGGGAGACATAGCGAGAGAGAGGACACAAGCAGGTGGAATGGAGAGGGAGAAGCAGACTTCCCGCTGAGCAGGGAGCCCCATGTGGGACTCGATCCCAGGACTTTGGGATCATGACCTGGGCTGAAGGCAGACGCCTAATGACTGAGCCATCGAGGTTCCCCTCAAACATTTTTTTTTTTTCTTGAAAGGCTCAGGTTCTATAACAACATGTACAGAATAGTCATAGCTTACAAGCAAAGGTCAAAACACACACCGGGTGTCTGGGCTGTAAAGGTGCTTTCTCCGGGGCTCCTGTCAGATCTTTCTCCAACAGACATAAACATGCCTAAGCACAAAGTTTTTAAAAGTCCGTGTTCATAGCAGCATTAGGCACGACAGCCCAAAGGTGGAAACAACACCAACGTCCATCAGGGGCTGAACAGATAAATAAACCATGGTATCTACGTAGAACGGAATGTTATCTGGCCTTAAAAAGGAAGGAAATTCTCACACACTGTAACATGATGAACTTTAAGGACATTATGGTTCATGAAAGAAGCCAATCATACAAAGACCAATGTCGTAGGACTCCACGTATCTGAGCTACCTCGAATAGTCAAATGCATGGGGACAGAGAACAGAATGGTAATTGCTACAGGACACAGAGGAATGGAGAGTTATTATTCAACACGTATGGAGTTTCAGTCTGAGAAGATACAAACGTTCTGCAGATGAATGGGGGCGATGTCTGTCCAACGAGACTGTACTTAATGCCACCTATGTCTACCTCACCCTAATGTCACAGCCCGGTCCTGCTCTAACTTTCCAGGGAGAAGGGATCAGGCCACTGGAAAAGCCCAAAGAGGGTCCCAGCAGCTTGCAGAGTACCCAGCCCATCACCATGTGGGCCTGGCTCACGGGAGTGCTGCTTGTCCCTGCTATAGACCGCATTGTGTCCCCCCATAATTCCTGTGCTGGAGCCTTATCTCCAGTAACTCAGAACATGACCCTACTTGGCAACAGGCTCTTTATAGAAGTTATCCAGTTGAAATGAGGTCATCAGGGGTGGCCTAATTCAAAATGACTGATATCCTTATAAAAAGGGGAACCTGAAGAAAGACACACATGTAGGGAGACCACCACCATGTGAACATGCTAGAGAGAGAAGCCTGGAACGGCTCCCTCCCATACAGCCCTCAAAGGAGCCAACCCTGTCAACACCTTGATTTTCGACTTCCAGCTCCAAAACTATGGGATAACAGACGTCTGTTGTTTGAGCCCCGTGGTTGGCAGTACTTCTTCCAGCAGTACTCGCAGATGAATATAGCCTCAACCGTGTTTGCAGGGTCTCGGGTCCACGCAGGTCCAGAGGGTGGTCTCTGAGCAGAACTACCCTACAGCCTAGACACCCAGAATGGGATAGGACTGTAAGGATCTTTGCCAGCCTAGAAAGGAACCCCCACATGCACACACGTACCTGGCAGGTGGACGCTGAGACTAAGGAGAGCACACACGTACCTGGCAGGTGGACGCTGAGACTAAGGAGAGCATTTTCCATCTGCAGGTAAGAGTGCCCACGTGGGACAGGTGTTAGCACTTCCATATACACTGTTACCTCCCTTCGAGACATCCCATATTGCTCCCCCATGTCGCCAACTTCCTGATGATGAACTTGCATCTTCCCACTGAACTCCTATCTAAGGGACCCAGGGTTGCCCTCAGAGATGGCAACAGAACTCCCTTTCCTCTACACTGGCCTCCTTCCCTCTGAACGTCTTCTCCTCCGGATTTAAAAACCCCAGCTCCTTCAACTAAATGACTTGGTTTCATAATTATTCTCCATCCTCACTCTCCACTGGGCAAGCTACATCCCCCAGAAACCCCAGAGCACTCACTGCCCCTGATGTGGCCAATTTGCACTGAACCCTTCGAAACTCACTGCTAGTCCTGCTGGCCAGGGACAAACCACCCATTCCAGCCAGAAGGCAGTTCTCTTCACGGACAGCCAAGAGCACAGACAGGGAATCAGATTTCCTCCAGGGGAAGGCAAACCCCTGACTTGGGGCCACCTGGACTGGTCGAAACGAGCTGGCATTTCCACAAACACCAAAGTGGGACTCACAGCAGGTAGGCAACCCAAGTCTGACGGCCAATAATCTTCTGTGATAGGCTGATCTAATCGGCAGCACCATTCTGCAGAGAAAGGGAAGTGCTCTCCTCCTCCACCCCACTCTAGACACACGTGTGTACACACATACACATGGGTAAATACACGTATATGCTTGCACAAGTGCCCACACCTACAGATATCAACGCCTCCTGGCTGTGCTGACTATGGGCAAGCTCTTCAATCTCTTTGAATCTCAAGTGTAAATGCAGATAAAAGGAAAACTGCCACACAGGAAGCCTCTACTGGTATGAGATATTTGTATTATTACCTAGATGCAACGATCATCCTTTAAGTTCCAAAAAGAAATAGTCCCACTCGGCTTTATGGTTCTGCTTTTCATGAAACAACAATTTGGTCATGGATCTACTGTAAGTGATGCCTTTTTGGAGGGTGATTGGTCCCTAATGTAATTTTCAGAATAAAGACTAAAGAGGGCACAAAGCCCAGAAGGGACTCCACTGGTCCAATCACCCAAAAGTGTACTGTTTCCCTCCCCTGTTTGAGACAATTCTTGATCTGTCCACCCAGAACCCTGCTATACCTCAGCATACTTCCCGCAACACTCAACACTGAGCCAAGTGTACCCTGAGGAATGACAAAACCCTACAAGAAATAGAATGTTTTCCCTTAAGCCATCAGTTTTCCCTGGTGAGAGATAATGAACGAAACTAAAAGGAACCTGTAAAATCACACATTTGACTTCAAAGCTATCTGGCAACAGTAGCGGGTTCTTGAAGTCACAGCCAGCCCCTGTGTCCAATGTTTACTCTTGTCCTTAGAGGTGCTGTAAGGTACGGGCTACATGTGGGGCCAGCACTCTCTCATCAGTACTGACCCGCTGACGGGCAGACTGCACAGACACAGTGGAAACCCAGCATGGAAGAAGATCAGACGCCTTCCTAAGATGGTCAAATGTGTTGTCATGTGGGGGGGAAAAAAAAAAAAAAAGGAAATTGCAGGGGAAAATGTGAATAATCATCTCATTTTTGTTTTTTAAATACACTCTGATAATTTGCATAGATTTATGGAAAAAAATCTTGAAGGAAACACAACCAATGGATGGTGGTGATGGTTGTCCCTGTAAAGTGGGATTCCCACATTGTGTCCAACTCTTCCAAGTTGCCACACAGGAAGCCTCTATTGGTATGAGATATTTGTATTATTACCTAGATGCAACCATCATCCTGTAAATTGTGGAATTTTGTGTAAATTTTTTAATTAAAAATAATAGTAGTGATAGCAATAATAAAGATTGAGAGACACTGTATCTAGAAAAGAGAGACAGATCAAGCTTTCCTAGATCCACAGGAGTGCCTCATGAGCAGCAAAGAGAACCACCCAGAGGTCTAGAAAATATCCTGAATTCCTCAACAGAAGCACTAAGTAACCTTTGAAGGAACCCACGAAGTTGACCTAGTGTAGTTTACCTCCTTTATTCATTCACTTTCAGGCAATCTCCCTGTGGGAAAATTTCCCCCTGAGTAAGATCAAGGCAGGGGAGCTTATCTCTCTTAGCATTTTATGATGCTGATCTTTATGGTTTCCTTAAACTCTGATACATGATCCCCAGAGCAGCCGAGGCTGGGCAGTACCTGAGAAGGGCAGGGTCCTTTATTCCCAGGACTCCCACAGTAGCTGGCTCAGCCCTATGCTCTGAACAATGAGAAGAACTAAATCTTTCTTACCCTGAACACCACAGCTACTGGATTAGTTGTCCCTACAAGCAATGGTCTGTTGCAGTGAATCAAAAGCAGGAAGGTAGACTAAGTGTATTTCATCATTAGGTTATGGAACACCCACTCTTATAAAATAGTATTAAGGGCAATGAGAGTACCAAGATGAAAAAGAAACAGCCATGTTCCCAAGAGCTCAGCATCCAAAAACACACCCAAACAAGGCACATAGGAACACTTAATATTACCAGTATAAGGTCCTGAGAGGCAGGGGAGCCTGGTGGTTAAGGTTGGTGGAATTGCACTTTCTTACAAAGGAGTAGGAATATAAAAGGAACAATGGTCTTAATCAGAGGTGGGAGTAGATCAAAGGCTCCTGGAGATGGCATTTGAGCTGGGTATAGAAAGACAGGAAAGACTTTGTTGTTCATTGAGATTTGGAGAATACATCCTCGCAAAAGCAAACAACTATGAGGCAAGGCATTTGCTCCAGGCCAAAGGCACAGATGTGAGAATGTTCTGAGAACATTAAGCGGGTCTACAACCTACACTAGAGTGGGGAAGGAAAACAGACAGGTAGGGGCCAAACTACAAAGCTACTAACAAGCTACAAAGAAAGGCCTGATGGAGAAGCAAGGTCTCTAGTAGAAGCAATCAGGAGTCATTCACCGCTTTGCAGGAAGGGACTAACACTCAAATCTGAGTTAAGTGATTCAACAGCAGTTACTGGGTGCCTCCTATTACAGTCCATGCATTGCAACATGGACGGAAGGGGGGCTGGGAAATAGGGGAAGAGATCACGCAAGCTTTATGCTTTAATTGCTTTTGTCATCCTTTGGGCTTAGCATGGTATCAACACATAATAGGCACTTACTCAGTAAATTAAATATCAGTAGGAGTTTCTTTTTTAGGTTGAAGTAAAACACAGTAAGGCAAATATATCTGAAACTCCCCAGAGCACCTTCCACTTTCTTCAAACCAACCCCCCTGGGAGGGACATCAAGGGAGGCACAGATACTATTCAAGCCTCCTCCACAAGAATCACACAACCAAGCCCTTGTCTGCAACTCAGGGCACCTGAGAGCTAGGCAGGTCCTCTGGGGCCCTGTTTCTGCCCACCCCCACTGTGGAGACAGAAGGCTGGTCTCCATTGACAGGAGAAACTGGGGAGCCACATACCATCATGCTCTCGGCTTCACCACATGGGCTCACCCAGAGAAAAGTATCATCAAATAAAAAGGGGTGGAGAAGATGACCCAGGGAGGGGGTGGGGATACTCATGAGTTGCCAGAGATGTATTTCCCTAAAGAAATTAGCCACATGCATTTCCATTTCTCTACGGCCTGGTCCACTCGGTGACGGTGGCTTCCTGCCCTGTTCCACCTAACAACAGGAGGTGTGGTTCCTGTGTTGTGGCTTGGAACACAGGCACCACACTCTGCTCGGCCCAACGATAAGGCGTCTGGACTATGTGGGTCAGACTGTGTGGAGCAAGGTACGCCCCTTGGAGTTGACCTCTTAGCTCCCCTGTGGTCCTGAACGTGCACTCCATCAGAGTGGGGCGGATCTTTTCTGTAAAGGGCCAGGTAGGAAATATTTAGGTTTTGCAGGCCACTGGAAAAGCCATTCTTATCTCAGAGGTATACAAAAGAAGCCAAGAGGGCCAAATATGGCCCAGGCGGCATGAGCTGATCTGCAGACTTGGACTCTTTGTAGGTGGTATAAGGGGTTCTCGAGCCCCTCTTTCCTGTGTTGGGATGGACTCAGGACAAAAATTCATAAATATAAGGACAATGCTCTCTCCTGCCTGTCCTCACCGGCTCACTTCTATACAGGCACACAATGCGCCCAGGAATGCCAACATGCAGAGAGAAAATGCCGGTCAGTGAATGCGCAGAAATACCAGTGTGACCTGGAGTGTTAGGAACCCCTCTCCCCACTCTGCCCCCACCTCCACCTTGACCTTCCACAAAGGCAATGCGACCTTCCAGAGCACCATCCCAGGAATGTCTGTATTTCCAAGAAAGCTCTAAGAAGACAGCTATGATTCAAGAAGTAGTTCCTATTCTTGGCTGCGCATCAGAATCACCTGGGGAGCTTCCTGAAAAACCCGGGTATTACTCTCTACTTTCAGAGGTTCCTGTTTAAACTGTCTGGGGTGGGGCCTGGGCACAGATATTTTAAGCTTCTCAGTGATTCTATGTATAACCAGGGTTGAGAACCACGGACTTAACCAAAGGAATGAGACGTCAACTTGTGCAACAGGATGGGGCAACTATTTGGAGGCCTTCCCAGAACTGTCAAACTCTTCAACTGGACCAGCACTCCCAGCTGTCTGTCACCTGCTTCCTGCCCAGGTGGGCCAGAGGTGACAGGCTGGCTTTATCCCAAGTTTCTCTTCCTTGTTTCTTGTTTGCTGATTCAGTGTGAGTTGTGGCCCCTGTAGGACCCCAGTGACCCCATTCTCTTTTTAAGCACCAATTACACCAGGCCTGGGGAGGCAGGGTCCCTAACCCCTCTCCTCAGTAGTTAATCACAGACAATGTAAACAATAACCAGGTGTACAGGCCTCCAGGGAAACACGGAAAAGGCGAATTCAGACAGGCTCCCTGGAGGAGGTGACCCCTCCTCAAAGAAGCATGAAAGAGGTGAGGAAGAGCATGGAAAGCTTGGGGGATGGCAAGCAGTGTGGATTATCTGGGAAATGTGTGGGAAGGGGACAAGGGAGGCAAAGGCCAGATCAGAAAGGCCTGAATGCTCGAGTATGGAATTTGGACTTGGTGCTGGTAGGACCAAGGAGGGCTCCTGAAGTGGGGTCATCAGCTGACTGGGAGTTGCATTTTAGAAAGGGCACTCTGGCCTTAAAGTACAAATAAGAGTCAGCAGTATGACTGAAATTCAGGAAATAATCACTCAGCGACAGCAAGACAGAGGGAAATAGCCCCGTGTCCCTCTTCTTCCTGCTGGAGAACATCAGAACTGTTTCGGCTGGGGTAGCCGGCCACCGGAAGCTCGAAGACCAAGACACACGTATTGGCTGAAAGTATTTCAGATGGAAGCTTTTCAACATGGTCTCTGGTTCGTTAGTCCTGGATCCACAACTCCTCGAGCACAACTAGACCATTTTTGAGGTGGCTGACCTGAAAGGCTTTTCCAAGTGATCAGAAGCTCAGGCATTGGGGTTCTTGCTCAGGTATGGGTACTCAGGACAGGTGAACTGTGACACAGACCATGTATGCAGCCCTCTTACAGGACACTGAAGAGAAGGAAGGGTCCAGAATCCCACTTAATACCCTCTGCAGAAGCACCATGGGTTCACCATCTTGAGGAAATCAAGTGTCCTAAGAGCCTCCAAGACTCAAGGTCTGTTCATCCTTCCTCTGACACAACAAGTTGGGTTCACCCAAGGAAGGGTCCAGAGATTGGGACATTTTTTTCTGAACCTACAACTGTCACACTTGAGTGAAAGAGGCTTTTTGGCTAAGTCCTAAGGATGCCCCAGTTCCAAAACTTTGCAACTTGGCCTGTCAAGGACTGGGTCCAGGGGGCCCTGCTGAGGAGCCTGCCTGTTTTCTGGGGGCAGTGGGCCCTCTGCCCACGCATTCCTGGTGGGTGCCGCCACCAGCTTCCTTCCACCAGACACTGAGGCCCCAGAGTGCCACGTCCCTTCCTCAGAGCCCACAGATACAGAGGTTACACACACAGATGTTTCTGTGAAAAGGAAGTAAATACCTGTGTGACCCATTCACTGGCCAGCTGAAGAAAATTCTTTATTCTGAGCCAATCAGATAGAAATGTGTCCTAGGAGAGTGTGTGTTAGCTAAGGAGGGAGGACCAGCAGGCCAGCTGGGTTTGGACAGAGGACACCTTTGCCAAACAGAAAGATCAGCAAGACAGTCCTATCTTCTGGCCTTTTTTGGGTTTGCTTCTGTTTTGTTTTTCTTTTTATGAACCACTGAGGGATCACGACCCATCACACCAGCCAACAATCTCTCATTATCAAGACGGCGTGGTGCTGGAGGAAACCCTTGACAGATCTCGGTCTCTCACAGCCCCAGCTGAACGGCTTCACCAGAAGCATTTGGCTGCACGAAGCAACACGTGCCTTCCCTCCTCGACACACACAACCTGGCCACACAGCAGACCTTTCATTTCAAAAGGCTCATTCAGTGGGATTAAGTTCGTTTGCAAAACTCCCTTCAAAATCGAGAAGGGAGGTCAGTGTTTTTGTAAACGTCTCCCCGGCACTCTCAAAGGGCATCGCGCTGTCTGTGGTTATTCTGCAGCCCATCTATCTTCCTGCCGTTGCCATAGATAAAACTATTTTTAGTGCACAACTGGTTTGAAGGTAGATTTTTTCTTTTTCCACAACCCTTGCTGGTTGGCTTCCATAAATGCCTCTTTGCTTATTAGCTGACAGAAATTACTTTCCCACCAGTTTTGGTTTTTTTGTTTCTTTGAGAGATGATTTCAGATAAGAAGGAAATACAAGTTGTCGGTGGCAGCCATGGGACAGGGGATAACCTGTGAGAGTCTGGTCCAGCTACACCACCCTGGCTGGCTGACTCAGAAAACTCCCTGCTCAGTGTCAGCTGTCACCACCATTTCTAGCTGGCTTGACTATCTGGACCAATATAGCCTGGTTTTCCCACAGTCCCTAATTTGGTAAGCTCTTTGGATAAAAACAGAAATGCTATGATGGTCGCTAGCATGTTCTTGTTCAAGACCATCACTTGTCCAATATCCAAGAGGAAAGGTAGGATGACACAGAGTTTACTGACAAACTACTTTCGACATCAGGAACAATTTTTAGGATTACTTGGTCTACAATTTTATTTTCAAGATATCCCATTCTTGTTTCACCAAAAACATAAGTGTTTGCAAATTCAATATGCCATTATGATACAGTGTATGCCAAGACTTACATTAAAATGAGTAACATTTCCTCCTGTCAGTATCCCAATGCCAATCATCCCACGAACTCCTATTCACCCTGCAAAACCAAACTCAAATGGCTCCTGAAGAGAGAGGTCTTCCTCAGTTGCTTTGGGAAGAACCCTTCCTTTTAGCTTCACCCAACTCTGTTAACACTATAACAACTATCACTTTGTACGATGGTAGTCTGTGATAAGGACTGCCTCCACAGGTGGAGTGGATCCCAATGCCTAGCCCTGTATCCTCCAGGATATCTATAAATGTTGTTAAAAAAAAAAAAAAATCAATCGACGGATCCCATCTTCCCACCTTGCCCCCCCCCCCCACACACACACATTGCCAGGACCTGTGGTATTTGTAGATCACGAGCAGAGGAAATCTTAAAGGGAATCCTAGAACCTTTAGATATCTTCTTTCCTGAATAAGCGTGCCAGTACTTGTGTGCTCACACCAGCCCCACATGGTCTGACTTGGGTCCCTGACCCCTCTAGCCTAACGTACTTTGGTTGTCTTAATCAAAAGGCAAAGCTTTCTCAACAGTCTGTCCACTGTGCCACTAACAACTAAAGAAATACTTGACAGTAAACATTTGAGAAAAACAATCTTCACAAAGGTTATCTAGTGTGCTAGTCCCAGATGCAGTGCGCCACCCCCCCCCCCCGGAATCTAGCCACCCATTTCTGGAAGGGCCCTTGACACTTCCATGCAGTCTGGTCCCACGTATGCCTCTGTCCAGGCTCAGGGCTGGCTTTTTAGTGACTTCATTCTTTCTCAATCTCAACTATGTTCCAACTGAGCAGGATTTCCATAGAAAAAAGGCCAATGCCTGTCTTGGAGTAAGGCTGGGACTGTGGTTGGAGACCCACTTGGACCTGATGGGGATGTTGCTTTACAAAGCTAATAACCAGACGAACAGAGTTCTGTCAGTCCCACATGTCTGCACACAGAGACACACACACACAACACCCCCCCCCTCAGAATCCATCACTTGGCCCACACCCAAGAGTAACACAATGACCTTCTAGAGATAAAGCACAGAAGGTAAGTCAGTCCCTCGTCTGAAGTATGGAAATGCATATAGGCACGTGGGCAAGACTAGAAGTCGGAGGTGGGGGCCAAAGGGGGTCCTGACTTGGACTTAAGCATCTGTTTAGCTAAAACTTGGGGAACATAAGAGAAGTCTCAACCACAGAAAAGAGGCACCAAGTGATAAATGTAAGTACTGTGAGAAAGGGATGAACTAAGGAGCCACAAGGCCAGCCCCTGGCAGGGTGCTCTGAGGCCTGATCTTGGAAGAGATACAGAACCAGACAGGTGCAACCTGCATGAGCCTAGCATCATTTCACAGAGCATCTGGAGAGGTAAGAAAAAAAATGCAACCAAGGTGAGGGAGAAACAGAGTGCTTCTAAAGTGCAGCCTTCCTGGAGATGGGGCCCAGGACTCCTTGGTCTACCTCCGCAGCCCCTGTGCTGGTATTTAAATCAGAACCAAGAAAGTGGTTCGCAGAAATCCGAGTCCCATACCACTGGGCTCCTGGGGAACCTGCTGCTGATCTCGCTGTTGTAAGGTGAAGCCCACACATTAGCTAAGCTCACTCCAGAATCGGTGTTATTCTATCACCAGTGGGGACAAGTGACCTTTTGTTCAATCGCCGAAAGGAGGCAAAGTTGGGTGTTAAAGACATTCATTCCCTTTGAGCCTCAAGTAAGGAAATGCAGGAATGTTTCCCCCTTGCTTTTTAAACTCGTGCCACCAATTAACGTGGCCTAAGAGAGGAGACAGGAAGGAAAGAAAATCTCTGGGAATTCCAGAAAGTCCCTTAAGCTCCACGAGCCGGTGGCTGGCCGTCCAGAGGATCACAGCCGGAGCTGGGACGGGATGGGAGAGTTGAGTCCAGAGTGGTGGGGGTGCGGGTCAAGGCTGGGGGTGAGGGGCGGGGGGACCAGGGAACTGGCTCCCGCGCGTCCCCAACGCCAGACCCCGTTAGGGTCCTGGCCGGGTCGGGGAAGCGGGACGGCGGCGGCAGTCGCCCCTGGCTACTCACCCTCCTGCTGGGCGCCCCGGCGCCGCTGCCCGAGAGCAGGGTGACGGTGGATGTGGAGCGCAGCATCCCGCAGCGGCAGCCGGCGGCTGGCCCGCAGCAGCGCTGCCCCCAGCCGAATAAGCGCGCGGAGCCCGCCCTGCGCGGGGGCGGTGCAGGCTGGGACCGAGGGGGCGGGGCGGGGCGGTAGCCGCTCGGGCTGCGGCGGGCGGGGCGGGGCCCCAGCGGGCTCGCTAGACTCGTCCGGCTGCATTTTCTCCCCCGGCGCAGACCCGGCCCGAGTGGCGCGCGGTCTTCTGCTCGTGGCGCAGTACCTGCCCGGGGTCCCTCCCGGGGCAAGCGGGAGCCCTAGATACTCTGGACGCCCAGGCTCTGTCTCTTGCTTGCGCTGTCAAGGTCCTCTGCCTGTTCATCCTCACGGTACTCAGTGGCCCACCGCCAGCCCCCTAGGAGCCGCATCTCTGGAACCCTCAGAGATGTCATTCATTATTTACTGTGTCTCTTCCAGCACCAAATCAATCTACTGGCGCTGTCTCTCCTCATGATGTTTGCAATCTGGTCGGAATACCTAGGGGCGACAGGTGTTGGTACTTTGGTAGAAGAGGAGATACCAACAGGTGCACGCAACAGGCCCCTGGGAGCTGTCCCGTGCAGGGAGGTGGTGCCTAAGCTAACACCTGAAGGAGCCAGCCAGGCGCAGAATGTTTATCACAACTGCTCATATTTATTCAGTGATTACTGTGGTCCCAGCCCGAAAGCTCTTTGCATATATAACTCATTTAATCCTTGTAACCACCCTCTGAGGCAAGCACTATTATTTCCCATGTCCCCATTTTGCAGATGAGGACACTCACCCACCCAGAGATTGAGTAACACAGCAGAAGCCCCACCAGCTGGCAGGGGCAAAGCTAGGCTGGACCCCAGGGTCGGATCCCATGGCTCTGCTGCACCCCTCCCCCAGCAGAGGGAGGCGAGGGTTACAGACCAAAGGAACTGGCATATGCAGAGATGGGCACCAGGCAAAAGAAGGTGTGATGTATTTTTTAGGTCCTTAAACTATCACAGTGTGAGGGGCCCTGATGGGAGCAAACGGAGAAGCAGCAGAAGGAGGCTGAGCCAGGTCACGAAGAGCCTGGTAGACTTAGCTAAAGGGCTGAACCTTTATCCTGAAGATAAAGTGTCTTCGGCAGGGAAAGACAATCTCTCTCTACTCACTCTTCAAAGCCCGGGTCCAACACCGCCTCCCCATCAAGCTCTCCAGGGCCCACTTGCCCTGAACACTCACACTCATGAACCTAGCAGCTCTTTGGCACCTTGTCTTCCATTAGAGGTGTGTGTGTGTGTGTGTGTGTGTGTGTGCGCGCGTCCCCTTCCCCAGAGGCGAGCTTCCAGAGGGTGAGGGCCAGGCCTTGCCCTTCTCTGAACCCCCAATGTAGCACCAACACGAAAGGTACTCAAAAACTGAGGCCGCGCAGATTCCCGAATGCTCCTGCGGGACTCCATCATTCCACAGATAAGGAAACTGAGGCCAGAGTTTCTAAGCAACGGTCCCAAAGTCACCTCACCTGCTGTCATCACCACCACCCCTGGGCCTGCGTTCTCCATGCTCTGTATGCATTTTCTCATCCAATTCTCACCATGACCCCAACAGACGGATACTCTCACAGTCCCCCTTTTGCAAATGAGTCGCAGGGATGTCAGGTTAACTGGTGAATAGACTGGAGCTAAATCTAGAGTGTTCTAACTTCGGGTCTGCTGCCTTTGGACCACCCTCCCTTCCCCTACACGTCACGATAGGTCTCTTTGTATCCTACTTCTGTGCAGCCCCATCTTCTTCAGAGAATTTTATAAAACTGAAAGCTGGATCTGCCTTTCAGTAAATAGTGATGGTGGTCAAAATGTGGCCATTGAAAGCCAACACAGGTTAGAAATATCTGCCTGGTTATCTCAGCAGAAAGGAACTCTGTTATGATTTGTTTTGTTTTGTTGCCCTAAGGAGAAAGGAAATGAGCTGCCCTTCAGACAGAGTCAGAATAGCCTGGCATCATCAATGTTTATTTTCATGATGGCAACCTCCCAAGTGACCACCCAAGATGGAGTCAGCATTAGAAAGGACATGTGGTCCATGGATTAATCTTCCCTCTACCTACCCAAGTCTTTTTCATACTGTTAATATATTACTTTCCATGCTGTAGTACATTTTATTACAAAAGCAGCCAATGGCACATCAGCCTGTGAGCTCGTTGTTGTAACTGGACTGCGTTTACATCTCTGCCTAGAGCCTTAACCGGCATGTTGAAGTACATGTTAAGTGTCGAATAATGTTGAACAATGAAATGATGTTAGAGAGCAACAGTGTAACTCACTCAAGGTCAAACAAAACAGAAACCCAGCTTCTAGGGTGGGTTAAGGTCTCCAAGCAGTTTGCCAGCAGAAGCAGTCAGAGCCCCAGGATTATCCCAGTTAGGAAAGTCCTTCACACTGGCTGTCACTGTGTTTGGACACAGTGTTGGCTGTGATTGCACAGATGCCACAGTCCCTCCCTACTAGGCCAACACATATGGAATTGCAAGAGAGAGGAGAGTGGGGAGCCCCCAGCAATGTGGGAAAGGAGAAAGATGGGGAGTGGGAAGGCAATTTGGGATTGAGAAATCAATGGAAAGTGTATCTAAAATGGAAGAAGAAATAAACAAATTCATAGTCGTGAGTTTCTATGAACAGTTCTGGGAGGAAAAGATGAAAGATGGACTCCTTTCAAAAGGGGAATTAAAAGCGAGCACTTCTGCTCTAGTCAGATGTCCTCTACAGCCTATAGAACTGAAGGGTTGAATGGGACAGGTGTGAGAGGGATAGGAGCAGGACTCTGGGGTGGAAGGTCACCCTATTCCCTTTCAACATTGTTCCCATCTACTCTGGGCCCACCGTGAGCTTTGGTAGCCAAGGACCACTGCTGTTCTGGCAGAAGGGAACCAGAGCTATGACAAGACTTCCTTAGTTGCCATCCTACCCATCCACAGTAGCAGTCACACATTCCTAAGAGCTGTCCTGAATTTCCCTGCTGAAGCACAGGTCTATAGAAAATTCCAGATATCTGTGTAGACACTCTTTATTCTCTTGAAATCAACCACTGAACTGAACCTCCTTCTTTCACCCTACTTCTAGAATGCTCTCATATCTTCCCTGCCTCTGCTTTCAGAATTGTCCTTATCACTCTCTGCTGCACCCTCCCCAAACTCTCCACTGGCACCTTTAGTTGAGGGGCTAACGAGGGGATCCACTTCTCCAGCAAAGTCATGAGCCTCGGAGACGTTGACTTGATATTTCTTAGCAGAGACAATGAGAAATTGAATTGCTGGACAAGGACACAGGGTAGGTGAAGTCAAGCAAATCCAGGCTTCCTGCTACTGTGTGCCCTCCTCACTCTTATGTCTCTGAAGCTTCCCTTTTCTCCCTCTGCCATTCAGCGGTCACAGTCCTGGCATATTCTCCTGTTCTGGATGCTAAACAGAAAGTAAATGTTCACAATAAAAGACAGACACATTTCCAACCCAAGGACAGGGTATTGAATTATAGAGCAGCTCTGGCTGAAGTAGAACAAGAACTACCCCATATTCATGGGGCGTTGGAGAAGAAGAGGGCAGGCTCTAGAGATAAGCAGACCAAGAGGAACCCAATACGCCGGCCAAGTCACCCAGATACACACCATTTATAAACCTGTCTAGACATGGGGCTGGAAGTCGCTGCTGGTCCAATCTGGGGAATCCAAGCTCACTGAAAATAATCCTGCCCTCACCAGTTAACTTGTGCACAGATGAACCACTGGTAAAATATAATAAGCTCATTCACTGAACAAATATGGAGCAAGTCCCTAACGTGTGCCAGGCTTTGGGGACACCAAGATGAAGACCACTCCCATTTTCCAGGCGTTCATTTACAATCAATTTGAGAAGACAGGCAGGTACTTAGTAAAGTAAAATGGTATCTACCCCTTCGATGGCACTCTTTGCATTCAAACATTTCCTAATACACCAACTCATTGAATCTTTCGGGCATCTCCATGAGGAAGGTACGGGTCTGTCTCCTGTTTTGCCAAGGAGGAAATCACAGCCCTGGGAGGTGGTGTGACTTGTCCATGGTGCCAGAGCTAGTAAGGGGCGGGGCTAAGTAAGCTCCCATCCAGCAGCATGGCTCCAGCGTCCTGAAGCCAGCCAGCTTACTCTCATACTGGGTGGAAGCAGATGTGAGAAAGTCCAAAGCACTGTGGTGGGCAGGGGAGAAGGTAGGGGGGGTGGGCAAGCTGTTCCTCCAGCAGAGAGCAGAAAGCCTTCCCCAGGAAGGCAGCATGGGGGCTGGCCCCAAAGGATGAGAAGGAAAGGTCAGGGCATCCAGGGCCAGAGGAAACCAAGGGGTCAGAGAGTCTGGGAAATACTGTGTTATCTAGTTTAGCTTGACCTTCAGAGCAGAAGGGACTGGCCAGTAGAGCTCAGATTGCCAAGGCCTTGAATAAAGTTGAGAATCAATCCACAGGTGGTAGGGTGCTATTAAAGGTTTGTGACGTGCTCAGGCAGCAGAGATAAGAGTCTGGATGGAAGGCAGAGAATGCAGAGAGAACATTTTGGCGTCTGCTGAAACGGTATTGATGTGAGACAAAGAGGCTCTGTACTAGGGCCACCAGCAGCGATAGAAAGGAAAGGAGGGGAGGAATTCAAATGGCAGAAAATCAAAAGCACTGAGTGACCTAGCCCAAGCTGGAGGGTTTTTGTGAATTGTAGGTCACCTTAGTGAATAGTCAGCCAATACCTGTATAGCTCCTGAGGGAAGGGGAATCACTAAAGTTCACATGATTCCTTTCTCAGCCCCGGGACTTTGCTGTGCTCTAAATGCAAAGGGGCAAATCTATAAACAGGCATTCTTCCGATTTTTCCAAATAGCTCAGTGGGCTTGTAGTAGAAAACTTGCAGGTGCAAAGGCAGAAACCTTACATATTTATGTTTTCAGGAAGACGTTCTGGTGACTGTCTTTAAGAGGAAGCCAGCCCCACCCAATGTCAAAAAAAAAAAAAAATTCTCACAGAAGGGAAGGAGTAAGTCTGGTGAGAAAGGTTAAAGGAATTAGGGCCCTTCCTGAGCAGAGCTGCACAAGGAACATCCCCTTCTGTAACCCAGTGCTTCCTTCCATGAGTAAGTCAGATTTGCCTGAATGCTTCTGGATTGGTGACTTCTCAGGAAATCCCATTTGGACTGATCAAAATATGAGTAATACCCGTATTCACATCTATACCAAAAATGACATAACCGATTTACAAGGGGAAGTAGGTTTTTTTGCTCTTTAAAAAATAAAAAAGCCCTGAGACGTTTAATAAATGTGTATTCATGCAGGATATCGGATCTATTGATGTTATGACTACCATCTTCTCCCAGGAACAGTCTCTGAGCCAAGGATCCATATGATTACCGAGGAGGTGTTCTGAGGGGAAACCAGGAAGGGAGTGGAGACAGAGGAAAAGGAAGAAGCAAGTAAGGACACCATTTTAGGGAAAGTTCCAGATCCATCCTGATGCTGTGGACAGCTCTGGAGTATACAGTGCACCTCAGAGGTAGTCGTGCTTTAAGACAAAAGGGTGTTTGTCCTCTTACACCGGCCAGTCATTCCCTGGTGTGGGGGTGAAGGGGAGGGCAGGGAAGGAGGTATATGGCTCCCAAGCACTGTGGAACTCTGTAAGGGCAAGAACCTCCATGGCCACAGGAAATCCTCTGAAAGTCACAGGTACAAACTATTAGCGTCAAAACACATGGTTAACAGTTAGGAAAGAGACACTCAGAGCTGATAAAAGAGGACCGAGGAGATTGAGGTGGGCACCAACAATGTCCACGACATCTATGTATTGTGTCTCGATAAAATCTAGATGTACATGCAGATACCAATGGCTGTGTATTATGGTATGGCTCAGAGTAAAGATCTCAGGTACAGCAGTAACCACAACCACCATGTGGCCTGGAGAGTCCGGTATAAACCAGTCTGAACACAGACATTCTGAAAGATTCAGAGGAAGGACCCCTCGATCTACAGAGGGGAGAGGCAGGATCCAAAAAACCAAGAGGCTGGAGAATCTGACAAGAGGGAATGCGACAGGAATAAAGCTATGGTCCTCACCTTGGGTCCAAAGTCAACAATGGCACCAGGAGCAGGGAGAGGAGACCCCGCTTAGCAGCGCTGTGTACTAAAGACACATGTGGAACTCAGCTTGGCCAGTAACTCCACAGAAGCCAACCTTTCCATGACCCAGAACATTTCACCTAATTTCACAATACATTAGAGAAAGGCAGGGTCTGGACCAGAGAGGCAAGAGGCCCTGCTGTGTTGTGTGAACCACTCCATGCCTAGAGTGTGGCCTTTGATTCTGGGTGCCACAATTTTTTAAAAAAGATTTATTTATTTGATAGAGAGAGAGAGAGAGGAAGCAGAGGGAAGCGGCAAAGGGAGAGGGAGAAGAAGGCTACCTGCTGAGCAGGGAGCCCAACATGGGGCTCAATCCCAGGACCCCGAGATCATGACCTGAGCTGAAGAGAGCTGCTTAACCAACTGAGCTACCCAGGCACCCCTGAGCACCATGATTTAAAGAACATGGGCCACCCAAATGATTTTAGAAGAACATGACACAGATGATCTATGAACTTGGTATCAAATAATGGGAGATGCAGGTGACAAAACTGGGAATGTTGTCTCTAGAGTAGGAAAGACCTGGGAACATGTTAGTGCCTTCAGTTCTGTCCCTGTGACAGAGCAGTTAGACATGTTCTATGTGAACCAATGTATAGAATGGGGCTCAGAAGGTAAAATCTACAGGGAGACGGGGTTCAATGTAATCTAAGGGATATTCCAAGAGCCAGAGCTAGCTGAGGAGGACGAGAGAGGAGAACTTGGGGAGGGAGAGAGTGATGGGCAGGGCCCACTCCAGAGGTAGGCGGGGCACTCACCATCACGGGAACGTGGCTGCATGAACTGTCCCCAGGCCCACTCTGCACTGAAACCACGTGGGGGACTTTCTAATAATACCTTTCTGGGATGACAAACAAAGTACATATTCTGATAAGCTTCCCAAACTTTTGCCAACATTTGTATAGGACCAGGGTCTGGAACCACTGATGGATACATCTCGTCAAGGATGTCTAGAGGGAGCCCAGGCATCAGGTAGGGAAGGAGGCAAAGAGAAGGTGCATGTATTCCCTTCAAATCCTAGACATCTCTGGCCCTGGGACTGTGGGATTCTAGGTTTTACATCAGAGAAGTCAGTCCAAGGAACACTATTTGATAGAGAACACAGGCTTTGGAACCAAACGAACCTGTGTTTACATTCAGGCTTCTGCTGGGAAGTCCTGGGCAAGTCGTTGCTACTTTCTAAACCTCAGTCTTCTCACCTGGGAAATGGGAGCTCAGCCTCCACCTCTTAGAGTCATTGTGAGGCTTGAACGAGAGTACGGAATATAAACGCAATGACGATAGCCTGTGAGGTCCCTTCTGAAGAAAAGCAGGAACCACCTGGTCATTTTGGGGGTAATGATGAGTGTGAAAGAGAATGGAACACTCCTTAGATTTGAAAGAAAAGTCTTCAAAGCAAATACACTGAAAGTTCAATCCCACTGCGGAGGGAAGACATTCAGAAAAGAATAAATGCCCTTATTTCCCCGTGTTTGGTTTGCTCTACAAAGAAGGACTAATATAGAGAACTTATCCGCTCTTAGCGTGTATGAAAGAGGATCGTACGACTTCAAAACAAAACAGCATTCGTTAGTTTTTAATCCTAAGGGGACCAACGATACTCACTAACATTCCTGCCTTTGTACCTCTAATGAATTCATGCAAGCAGGCTTCCATAAGAGCTGTGAGGCAAATATCAAGTTTACTATAAAACAGGACATGCGGATATGAACGATGCTCCAAATTCAGTTTGAGCTGCTCCCAGTACCCAACTGGCCCCTTCCCGCCTGCAGGCGGGGCCTCTCTGTTGTGACCACAGTCACTGGGTGCGGGGCCTTTGTATGAGGTTGGGAAGGGTGTTCACAGAGACGGGACTTCAGGCTGGACAATCTAATGTTCCTCTTGGTAAGCTGGGCCCCCAACGTGGGGCTGTGCCCACCAGAGGAAAGGACACCGTTTCTAACCCACACACAGCCGTATGGGCCCCGCTATCACTGGGCACGATCCTCTCCCCACAAAAAAGCCGTTCCTGCCCTAGCTTTTCCCACTTCAGCTGATGGCGGCTCATTCCGGAATCCCCGGAGGCATCCTTGACTTCACCTTCGTCTCATACCACACCTTTTTTTTTTTTTTTTAAAGATTTTTATTTATTTATTTGACAGAGAAAGATCACAAGTAGGCAGAGAAGCAGGCAGAGAGAGAGGAAGGGAAGCAGGCTCCCCGCTGAGCAGAGAGCCCGATGCGGGGCTCGATCCCAGGACCCTGGGATCATGACCTGAGCCGAAGGCAGAGGCTTAACCCACTGAGCCATCCAGGCGCCCCACCACACCTTTTATCTATGCAGCTTTTATCTATGCAGCTTTACCTTCAAAACAGGTCCAACATCTGACACCTTTTACATCACCACCCCCTCTCCCGTGGATCCTTCAAATACAGCCTCCTTGCTGGCCTCTCTGCTCCTGCCCCCGCACCCCTCTGGTCTCTTGACAGCACAGAGGCCGCCGAGATCCCTGTGAACCCACACACTCCTCTGGGCAGACCCTTGCAATGACTTCACAGCTCCTCAGACAAAAGCCCAAGTCGTGGGCCTTTGGTTTGTGTCTGTCTCCCCGAAGATCCAAGGTTTAGGAGGCACAGGTCTGTTTTGTTCATTCCTCGAACCCAGAGTCTGCAGCACTGCCTGTCACCAAGTAGGCATCAAGTAGAGCAGTCTTTTTTTTTTTTTTTAATTTTTTAAAGAAGATTTTATTTATTTATTTGACAGATCATAAGTAAGCAGAGAGAGAGGAGGAAGCAGGTTCTTCGCTGAGCAGAAAGCCCGACATGGGACTTGATCCCAGGACCCTGAGATCATGACCTGAGCCGAAGGCAGAGGCTTAACCCACTGAGCCACCCACGCGCCCCCAAGTAGAGCAGTCTTGAATGAGCGAGGGGTCTTCCCACCGTCCCCAGGGCTCCAGCGTACTCAGTCCCCGTGAGGTCCCTGCACCTCTGGATGGGAGCAGTGCTGGTCTCCGGGGCTGGCCGGCTCTGGAGAAACACCCCCTTCTGGTCCAGACCTGCCTCTGACACGGCTGTGATGGCAACACGCAGCTCAGGCCCTCCCCTGCAGGAACGTCAACAATCTCTCAATAAGTCAGAACTTTAGAGAACAAAAGGAACTCCTGATGCAAACCTACACAAAGCCTTGCAGCAGGGAAGTAGAAAGGCTGGGCAAAGACAGGGGAGGAAGGAAAGATATCTGTAGCAGTGAAAACCAGGGAAATTAGTCACTCCCTCAGCTGTGCTGGGACCCGTGTTAACCCTTGATTGAGCTCACTCCTCCCCACGTCTCTATCACCCTCCTCCACAGGAGGGCTTACGTCCAGGTTCTTATCAGGAAGAAGTACAGACTGCCCCGAGGAGTGCTGGGCGGACTGATACACTGGCTTCCGGTGGCGGCTCTGACCTGAGGTTATGTTTCCTCTCTGGGGCTTCACACCTCCTCATGATAACTCAGGGCCTTTGCATAGGATGTGCTCTCAGGCTGTTTTGCAGCTTTGACATTCCAAAGCCTTGATAAACAGAATGATTCCCCAACATTTCTAGGTTGTTATTTACTCGGATCACAAACCGCCAAGTCATCAATAGTTTATCCTTATAATAGGAGAAGCCCCTGGGACCCAGGGCGGCCGTGCAGGCTAGGTTCTGGAGAAAACTGGGCACGGGTCCTTCACTGGACATTCAGTACCGCAGAAGGAGCTGCCCCCACGGTAGGTCCCGCACCCATCCCCCCATCCTCCAGCCTGCCAGCCCGGGGCCTATTTTTTTTTTTTTTAAGATTTTATTTATTTATTTATTTGACAGAGAGAGATCACAAGCAGGCAGAGAGGCAGGCAGAGAGAGAGGAAAGGAAGCAGGAGCCCTGCCGAGCAGAGACCCCGATGCGGGGCTCGATCCCAGGATCCTGGGATCATGACCCGAGCCAAAGGCAGAGGCTTTAACCCACTGAGTC
This sequence comes from Neogale vison, assembly GCF_020171115.1. NCBI lineage: Eukaryota > Metazoa > Chordata > Mammalia > Carnivora > Mustelidae > Neogale > Neogale vison. Next base: position 108,504,362 of record NC_058103.1, read on the forward strand.
ACCCAGGTACCCCAGCCCAGGACTATTTTGACTTTCTGGAACACATTCTGCACCTTTACCTCTCTGTGCTTCCACATGTCTTGGGTTCCCTGGGACCCACACTATGAGGCAGGCAAGTAAAGGAAGGTTTTAGGGGTGCCCTGAAGAGACCCACCTGTCGTGGAGTGGGGGAAGCAGGGCTGGGAGAGGGAGGGGCGGCCTTGTGGTGCAGGCACACCAGAGGCTGCGGCTGGTCCCCTGGGGTGCCCTGGAGTGGGGATGGCCCTTCAGAGCTGTGCCCAACTGAGGCAAGGGGGCGGGGCCCCTGGGGAGGGGTCAAGGGCAATCCCAGTGAGCCACGGACAACTGGGAGGACCCTGAGGGAAGGAGGGAAGTAGAGGGGAAGAGCCGGGGTCAAGCTGAGGTTTGCAGTGGCAGAGCTGCGTCCTGCTTCAGATGTCATCAGGAGAGTTATTTCCACACAGATCTCCGAAAACCCTATCTCTCCATGTTTATTATCTCCCCCAAACAACAGTCTCAGCGAATAAGAAGACAGACATATCATAAAGGCCAGGCGTTTCCTCCCGGCCCAGTTTAGATTTGAGGACAATGCATTTACGACTGTTGCACCACACAGGCCAGCACATATACTCTGAAAATAGGAAACAGCCCGATGAGAGGGGGCTGGGGGGCTGCTCGCCTGCATCCTGTCTCCCACGGGGCCAGGCCCGGCCGGATACCCCACGAGAAGCCCACTTCCGTCCTCGCCATCCCTCCCTCAACAAAACCATCCAGGAGGAAAACATTTCCCCGTCTTCGGTGGAGAGAGAGACCTTTGTCCCGCCTAGATGAGGGCTAAAGGGGAAAGTACAGTATGACCAGATGACTGGACACTTCCAAAGCTCCAGTCTTCCCTCCACATGTCCACACAGCCTCCCCAACGCGGCTCTGTTCAACACGTTTGTATTCAGATCATGGGTGTCTTATGAGCTATCACTTTACTTCATTTTGCTGAAAACCCTACAAGGTACAAACAAATGTGAACTTGCCATGAGTTAAAACCCCTAAAGGCATCACGATCTGTTATAAACACTTGACTAAAAGAAAGCCTCGAAGGTCACCTGGGTGGCTCCGTCGGTTAAACATCTGCCTTCAGGTCAGGTCATGATCCCGGGTCCTGGGATCGAGTCCCATGTGGGGCTCTCTGCTCAGTGCGGAACCTGCTTCTCCCTCTCCCTCTGCTCCTTCCCCCTTTTCATGGCTGATTCTCTCTCAATTAAAAAAAAAAAAAAAAAAAAAGTTAAAAAAAATCTTAAAAGAAATAAAAGAAAGCCTTGTCAGTTCAGCTGGTTTGGTATATCAGTCTGGTTGGACTATGTGAAATGAGATCAGAATAGAAGCCATCTTAGCCAACTAAAACCCCAAATCAATCGCACTGTTCTGCAGAATGGCTTATCTCCGTTCATGTATTTCGCCTCTATTCACCTACGAATTGAATGGTAAATGTATCACGTAGGCTGTATGGTATGGTGTGTGTCAAGTACTGTCTTAGGGCTGTAGGAAATGTGAGGATGTGTAGGAATCGTCCCCTGACCTGGGGAAGCTTCCAGTGGGAAGGAATGAGATATGTGGGCTGCGTGAAGGAACTATGCACTTGGAGCCTACGATGGTAGCGAAGTACGCACGGGCAAGGAGAAAGGACAGGATGGCTCTGCACAGAACCTTGTGTTGCCATGAAGTTTGCCATTAAATTTCATCCCAAAGTCTCTGGGGAGCCACTGAAACCCTTTAAGCAGAGGAGTCTCACGGTGCCCTGTTGCCATCAGATTGTCAGGGGCCCAGAAGAGACTAGGAACAGATGGGGGTTGAAGGCAAAGCGCAGGGCTTAAAGAGCCACAGATCTCTAGCGATCAGCCCATGCCCCACAAGAGAGGCTCGGTAACTGTTGAAGAATGAATGAGTGCAGGGGGGTGGGGGTGGGGCTGGGGGATGTTTCGCAACAGCAGAAGAAATGGGATCTCTGGAGAGGACAGGAATTGGGATCTCAGGAAGTTTGGAACGTGTTTAGAATACCCATCATGGGAATCCAGGAGTTAATAAACAAACGATGGCTAACAGGTGTGGCCATCATTAGCCTTCGGAGAAATGCACATCAAAACCGTGACAGGATACTGCTTCAAATACACAGGAATGGCTCTAGTCAAAAAGATGAACAATAACAAGTGTTGGCAAGGATACAGAGAAGCGGGAACCTTCCTGCAGCGCTGGTGGGAATGTCAAATGACTCAGCCACTCTGGGAAACGGTCTGGCAGTTCCTCAGACAGTTAAACATAGACTTAACATGGGACCCAGCACGTCCACTCCCAGTATCTATGCCAAAGAAATGAAAACATACGGCCACTCACAAATTTATAGACAAATGCTCATGGCAACATTATTCAATAATAGCCGAAAAGAGAAACCACCCAAATGTCCACCAGCTGAAAAACAAATAGACAAAATGTGTTATACTCACACTGTGATATTGTGACTTCTAATAAGAAATATAGGAGCACCTGGGGGGCTCAGTCCTTAAAAGTGTCTGCCTTCAGGGGCACCTGGGTGGCTCAGTGGGTTAGGCCGCTGCCTTCGGCTCAGGTCATGATCTCAGGGTCCTGGGATCGAGTCCCGCATCAGGCTCTCTGCTCAGCGGGGAGCCTGCTTCCCTCTCTCTCTCTCTCTGCCTGCCTCTCCATCTACTTGTGATTTCTCTCTGTCAAATAAATACATAAAATCTTAAAAAAAAAAAAAGTGTCTGCGTTCAGCTCTGGTCATAATCTCGGGGTCAGGTTCTCCGTTCTGCTGGAAGTCTGCTTCTCTCTCTGCCTGCCGCTCTACCTGCTTGTGCTCTCTCTCTCTCTCTCTCTCTCTGACAAATAAATAAAATCTTTATAAATGAATAAATAAATAAATAAATAAATAAAATGTGGAGCCAAGTTCAATGGGTGCATGCAGGTGGGCAGTGAATGTCACGTCAATCGTGACATTCGGGGGTCAATCACAGGCTGGGTCAGGGCAGTCCTTATTGCTTGAGGGGGTAGTTTCCATTCCCCTCATGGGATGCTTTGCCCACAGTGTCTTTTGCCTGAGTTGGGATAAGCTAGAAAGAACTTAATCAACTAGAAAGTGCAGACTGACTAAGGTCAGAACGGGAGGTAGTTAAAGTCTTCTCTCAGACGGAACCCTTAACCTGTGGGATCTCATGTCTCCAGATAAATAGTGTCAGAAAGGAGTTGAGTTTGTAGGATGCCCAGCTAGTGTCAGAGCATTGCTTGTTGTGTGGGGCAAATTTCCCCTGCATCAGAGTTGAGTCCAGAACCCAAGAGATGTACAATGAAATACTGTTTGGCCATAAAAAGGAATGACACACCAATCCATGCTACAACGTGGGTGAGCCTTGAAAATATTACATTAAGTGAAATAAAAATAGTCACAAAAGACCACATATTTCATGATCCTATTTACATGAGATGTCCAGAATAGGCAGATCTAAAGAGAAAAAAAGCAGATTAGTGGTGGCCTGGGGCAGGCGGGGTGGGGGGGCTTGGAGAAAAAGCGGAGATTGACTGCAAAAGGTAAGTATGGGCTTTGTTTTGAGAGTCATGAAAATGTTCTAAAATTGATTGTGGTTATAGTTACAAAACTCTGGTTATACTAAAATCCACTGAGTTGTACATTTTAAAATGAGTGAATTATGTGGAATGTGAAATACATTTCAATAAAACAAAGAAAAGACACACTGGGTTGCCTGGGTGGCTCAGTTAGGCATCTGCCTTCAGCTTGGGTCATGCTCTCTGGGTCCTGGGATCGAGCCCTACATCAGGCCCCCTACTCAGCACAGAGTCTGTGTCTCCCTTTTCCTCTGCCCCTCCCCTCGACTCATGCTTTTTCTTTCTCTCTCAAATAAGTAAATAAAATCTTTAAAAAATATATACTAACTGCATATTTGTGAATAAGAAGTTCACACATACACACACACTGAGGACCAGGCCGTGGGCAGGTCCAGCATGGGACTAAGGTGACTGCAACAGAGGCGAGCAGTCTTTCTCGGAGCAGCCCCAGCAGCTGAGGGAAGGAAGCAGGTGGAAAGACAGTAGCAACCAAGGATACCTAATGTTTGCTGAGAGCGTCTATGATCCAGGGACAACAGAAAGCTTTACCCACATTATCTCCTTCTATGTACAAATACACACATAAAATTATTCATCCCATCCTGCCCTGTGAGGTAGGTGCTCTCATAAATCCCAGCGAACAGATAAGAACATTGAGTTCCAGAAAGAGGAAGTAACCTGCCTCTGGTCCCACAGGCCGTAACAAGGAAGGCATGGGGACAAGGCCCAGGCAGCCTTCCCCTGAGCATGTGCCTTTAACTCTGGTCGAGGTGACCTTCACGGAGGGGGAGGGCTGGAGGCGCAGGTGGAGGTTAAGGAGAGTAGGATGGCCGCGCACTGGGAGGACCCAGGTCCCTGTGGTCTCCCTACGGACGAAGGACTTGTTCTGTGAGGGCGGCAGTGGCGTGTAGAGCTGGAGCGCCAACCAAGGAATTTATGGTTCCAGCTCTGGCTTCCTTCTTGGAGACGTGCCACATTCCAAGGCGTGGAGTCCGTGAGGCTGAACAGAGAGCACAGGGACTTGGTCGTGGGGCTTGGGCTGTGAGGGCAGGCTGTTCATCATCCCAGATGGTGAAATGATGGAAGTTTTCCAAATCTCGAAATTCTCCGAGGTTTTAAGGGATGTACATGCCAAGGGCATATCCCAGGGGGAAAGTTGAGGGGAACTCTGTCACTTACCAGCCAGATGTGGAAACCAAACCTGTGAGAACCAGGACCCTAAAGGATACAATTACCTCAGTCCGTGGCTCCCAAACTTGCCATCACCTAGGGCAGCGTTCAGGAATATCCTCTAAGAATAGCACCTTTGGACAGATTTCGACTATTCAATCACATCTTCACACGTAATTATTTTTCAACACTTTCATTAACTGGACAGACTCACAGTTGCCAGTTAGAGCTTCCGACCAGTGGAGATCACCACCCTCGCTGGCTGGGTTGCCAGAAGCCGCAGGCCGGGAACCATGGATCTCATCAGCCAAGGAGGCAACACTCGGGAAGTTGTAGACTATTTTTCTGCCAAGCTTTCTAGAGTAGTGGAATGGCCTGCAGTCCCCCCTGAGAATATCTGCAGCCCCCTCAGGGTGCACCGGCCTGGGTCAGCAACCTTGACCTTGCCTTGTCTCCTGTGGTTAGGGGTGGCTTGTGACAGATCTGTGGAGGGTTGGGACAGCTGTGGATCTGGCCAGGGCTTGGGACCCTGGAGGACAAGGTGCTGCTTATTTAATTACTGAATGAAGCCTAGGGCATCGAGATTGCATGAAGACTTCTTCCCAGCTTTCTAGAGTATGGCCAAGTCTGTGTGATTTTGTGCCTTTCAGTAAAGGTCTAGTGTCTACATTGCAATGTCCAGTCAAAATACAAAGCAAGCCAGTTTTGGAATTTTTAATTTTTCAAATAGCCACATTTCAAAAAAGTGAAAGGAAAGAGATAAAATTAATGTCAATAATGTCTTTTAAGTCACTAAATCTAAAATATCATTTTGACACTAATAGTAAGGTTACTATTTATAATAGTAAAATAGTAATGAGATATTGGATGTATTGGGGCACTAAGTGCTCAAAATCTGGTGAATCTGTTGTCGTCTCAGCACATTTCAGCTTAGACTAGCTACACATCAAGTGCTCAATAGGCAGCGGCTACACAGCTAATGGTGGGGGTGTGGGCAGCACAGGGATGCCTTCCTCAGACCCCAGGTGGTATTGCCCCTGCTTAGTCCAACCCCAGGAAAGCCCTTCTCTGAAGGTGCCCTCAGGGATCAGCCAGGCCAGCTACTCAGCCAGAGGGGGGCCCCCTGCTGATGCAGCCTGGGGGGTCAGGAGGGATAGACAGGCAGGGGCAGGCCCCTTGGGACAAGTTTTCCTTGTCACAGTTCTCCTGGGCTTATGGTGTTCTCCTGGGCTTTGGACGCTTGTAGCCAGAGCCTGCCAGCCTCGCTGCCCACAGAAGCCCCAGGACACATTCCTGTCTGGCCAGAGGGCCCACAGCCTGCACTCTGGCTCCTCTTCCAGACAGGAAGGAGTGCGGTCACTCCAGATGCTCCCCACAGCCCCTCAGCATTGCTGGGGGGATTCTATAAGCTCACATTGCCCGTCTCAGGAGGAGAAGGAGGAGCTTGAGCCCCCTCTGGATGGTCTGTGGGACATGCTAGACTCATGCTTGGCTATGCCCTCGGTGCTGCCATGAAGGCCTTGTGGTGTCTGTGGGCCTGTGTGTCTCCTACAAGTGTCTTCTCTTTTACTGTTGTTTTATGGTCTTAAAAGAGCTGAGTGCTCTGTGAGTAGGGTTTCAAGAAGGAGCAGTGATAAGTGAGTGAGTTCAACCTGCCGCTTCACCAAAGATCTGTGCCATCTTGCTGAGTTACTTTGGATCTCTAGGCCTCTTCTCCATCTCTGGAAAATGCTGCCAATAATACATACCTCCCAGGGCTATTCTAGGCATCAAATGAGGCAGCATTTATAAAACACTGTAATAGTAACTGCGAGGCATACGATATGTACTCAGCGCACCACGGTTCCTGTTTCCAGTTACTAGATTCGCTTTGAGACAATGGTCTGAAGGCAGCAAAGAAATATTCAGCCTCTGCTCAAGAAGAACTTCCTAAATTCCTAAACATTAGATCCTGGAGGTTATCATTTGCTGAAGATGTCATCTTCCCACACCCAAGAAACCTGAAGATTATGACGGGCAGACAGAATGCGATGGTTACTTTACACACAGTCCTCTCCGGAAGCAGGAACCAAGGGAGATGGCTCTGAAATCCCCAAGAATCAGTGCATCTCTGATGAGTCAATATCAGAGGGACACGGGACTGTGGAAATAAGGCAGCTCACGGTCGCTGGGAATCTGAATTGCTTTATTTCCAGGTGGTAGTTTGTTGGACTGTTAGAACTATCTCTGAGCAACTGTAAATCTAAAAGTGGGTTACAGCAGCAAGTGGTGTAGGGCAGCACTGCAAATTGTATTTAGAGCTAGAAAATAAATCTGAATTTAAACAAGGAACATCCAGCCCTTGGACTGACCACGGGGCCTTCAGGCTAGGATTCTGGACTGCTCAGGCTGCGGAAACACACATCTCCCCTAGGAGCTGGGTTTCAAAGGGGGCTTATCCATAGAATCTGATATCTTTTTACCCAGGGAGAGCTGATAGAATAAGAAGCTCATGCAAAGAATACTTGGGAATACACAGACTTTGGTGAGAGAGAGAGAGGAACCTCGCTTCTCCGAGGAGTGATCATGCCTGACCATTTTCAGAGGAAATCAGCATACGCACTGATATTAATGTTGGGGGAAAGCAGTTTATGTGATTTATAGATGATGAAAAACCGTTTGACAAGGATCTTTGGTAAAGACTCTTTTTAAATAAGCCCTGGCTGTGAGGAATGTTCTCCTAGGCACAGAGAACTGGCCAAAGGGCAAGAGGGAAGCGGCATTTGTGAACAGGAATTGCTGCTGGAGAAGAACTCGAAATCCTGGAGGCTTCTGGATCCTGGGCTTTGGACCACTCTTGTTTCTTCTGAACATTTTTAGTGATTACACCTTCAGTGTTTAGGAAAATGAAAATAAGTGAAAAGAAAAATTCCTTGAAATCCTGCCACCAATCTCAGCTTTTTCACGAATGATCTTTGTATAAGAGGAAAGATCTAGAGAAATCTTGCGGATGGAACATGGTACTGTTCCTCCAACAATGCTGAGCTTATGGCCTCTGCATAGAGAGGGATTCTGTAGGGCTGGATTTGAGAGGGCCTCAGAAACTAGTCTACTCTGCTGTGGATTCACACATGCCCCCTCGCAGATATGCTCATGCAAATACTGGCACTCAGAGAGTCCCTCGGGAAAGGCCAATATCTCACTGGCCTTAACACACCTTAGCAGGGATCGCTTTGCTTTAATAAGGCCACTCTCTAATAAGGCCAATCTTTAATAAGATCACTCGGCTTTAAAAGCAGAGCACAGGGTGCCTGTGGCTCAGTTGGTTAAGTGACTGCCTTTGGCTCAGGTCATGATCCCAGGGTCCTGGGACTGAGTCCCACATCGGGCCCCCAGCTCCACGGGGGTCTGCTTCTCCCTCTGACCTCCCCTCTCATGCTCTCTCACTCCGTCTCTCTCTCTCTTGCAAAATAAATAAATAAAAATCTTTTAAAAAAATAAATAATATAAATAAATAAATAAATAAATAAATACAAACAGAGCACAAGGCTCCAAAGGAAAGGGAAGAAGTCCAATGCTCTGAAAACCGCAAAGAACCATACAAAGAGAGTGTCATAATTGGTCCTAAGCCTGGGATTTTAGGTAAAAGTGTAAAAGAGCCTCCACACTGAAGTCAGGTATCAGTAGGAATGATCGTCTAAACACATGCAAACATGAGACATGAAGACCCCATTCACCTGCCAACTTGTCTTGCAGAAAGATAAGAGGATCACGGCTGATCGAGAAAGTCCTCTGCACTGTGGGATTGTGAGCTGGGGAGTCATTGGGCCAGCTGGCCTGCGACTGGCTGGCTTTAGAGACTGTCATGGTAGCTGCAATGAAAAAGCATGAAATCCCCCTACAAGGGGAGTGCAATCACACAACTGTGCAGGCACTTCGGACAACAGCTTGGCATTCCTCAGAAGGCTAAGCAGAGAGTTACCTTATGACCCAGCAATTCCACTCCTAGGTGTATACCCAAGGGAACTGAAAGCATATGTTCAAATAAAAACTTGTACACTTACGTTCATAGCAGCATTATTCATAATAGACAAACAGTGGAAACAGCTCAGATGTCCATCAACAGATAACTGGACAAACAAAATGTGGTCTATTCACACAACGGAATCTTATCAGCCATAAAAAAGAATGGAGTATCAGTACATGCCACAGAGATGAATCCTTGAAAGCACCAGGCTAAGTTCAAGTCAGACACGAAAGCTTATATACTGTATGATCTCATGAATGTAAATTGTCCAGAATAGGCAAGTCCATAGAGACGGAAATCTCATTGGTGGTTGCCAGTGCCAGGAGGAGGGGGTGGGGTGTTGGGGCAGGGAGGAATGGGGAGTGACTGGTATGGATATGGGATTTCTTTGAGGGATGATGAGGACGTTCTGAGATTAGATAGTATTGATAGTTGCACAACTGTGAGTGTACTAAAAGCCAATGAATTGGGGCACCTGGGTGGCTCAGTCACTTAAGCATCTGCCTTCAGCTTAGGTCATGATTTCAGGGTCCTGGGATCAAGCCCTATATTGGGCTCCCTGCTCAGCAGAGAGCCTGATTCTCCCTCTCCCTCCCTCCAACTTGTGTTCTCTGGCTCTCTTTTCTCTCTCTCTGTCAAATACATAAAATCTTAAAAAAAAAAAAAACACGAATTGTGTACACTTTAAATGGGTGAATTGTATGGTATGTAAATTTTTTTTTTTTTTAAGATTTTCTTTATTTATTTGACAGACAGAGATCACAAGCAGGCAGAGAGGCCAGCAGAGAGAGGAAGGGAAGCAGGATCACCGCCAAGCAGATAGCCCAAACGCAGGGCTTGATCCCAGGACCCTGAGATCATGACCTGAGCCGAAGGCAAAGGCTTTAACCCACTGAGCCACCCAGGCACCCCGGTATGCAAATATTATCTCAATAAAACATATATTAAAATAAAATACATGAAAATCCCCAGAATGCTTAATTTTCCCTTTCTGATGCCCAGAAAAGTCTTAGCCTCCCTCCAAACACACCAAATATATATCAGCAACTAGCCTACAAGAAAGAGTGGGGATCGAGCAGAGTGGAGTAGCCCGGTGGGAAGCTATTCATTCCATGTGAAGAAACCAGTGCACTTTTCTTTAATAACTGACAGTGAACCTGTCTAAACACTTTCATTATCTGTGAAAACACTACAAAGACAAAACAGCAGAATCAGAAGTGTGAGACCAGCCCCCCGCCCTGACTACAGGACACAACTTTGGCTTTGGTTGCCTGTTTCAGGAAGGTAGAAGGCCAGCTCCACAAGGCCCCACCCCGGCAGGTGCACGGAACAGGAAGAGGAGCTGGGAAATACTGACACTGGTGGGAGAGACAGACGCACACACAGCCAGACACTGTCATCACAGTGCGGACTTCCCCCAGTTATGGGAGGAAACAAAACGGAGAACAATCAGTCCGATGCCAGGAACCTTTCAGATAGGTCTCCTCCTCAACCAATTTTACCTTCTGCTGACAATTATACTTCTGTATACGCAGCTTCCAGCAAAACACCCAACATATGTGGGAGCTCAATAAATATGTGTTTCATGAATTAAGAGCAACATCACTATGACAGCAAAAACAAAACAAAAAAACCCCCCAACTTCAATGTCGTACAAAAGACTCTTGGTTCATATACATTATAATTAGACAAATTACTTGATCTTTCTATGCCGAATTTTTCTTTTTGCTAAAATGGAGAGAATAATGGTACCTATCATGTAGGCTTATCACAAGGATCTGTAATGAGCTCATGAATAACCACCTATCGTACAGTAAGGACAAATGAGTGTCAACTGTCATTGTTATTCCATGGAACACTGTGCAGCTGTTAAAACTGTGCTGAAGAAATATATTTTATACATGGAAAAATTCATGGTAATTTGAAAAGTAGATTATGTATTATTGGAATTATATGGAATTATGATTCCAAATTTTATAAAATAAACATGCAGAGAAAAAAATCTAGAAAAATATACATGAAAATATTAATAGTTCTTTCTAAATAGTGAAACCTGCTCCCTTCCTCTTCTTCTTCTTATTCATATTCCTGTAATCATTAATCTATCTGTATTTATTAACAATAAGTACAAATTACTTGAATAAGTGAAAAAACTTAATATTCCATTTGGATTTTTAAAAAAGCATTTGACATAATAATTCCAATTTTGGGACACTATTCTGAGAAATAACCCCAAATACCAAAGGAAATACTGCCTATAAAAATTAGGTAAAGTGTATTTTCTATACGTTATAGAACAATATATTGATTTTAAAAGATATTCAGGATATCCTAAAACATTAGAATAATGCTTTAAATATTAGAAAATGTTACTAATATTTAGTAAACTAGAGTCAAAATATTGATCTCAAGCATACAACAAAAAAGATTAAATATCATAAACAAATTAAACTAGAAAGAATTAGGAAAAAACATTAATAGGAAAAATCATCATTAGCAGAAGGCAGGTTTGATTCTCTGTCCTTTGTTGATTAGTCAACTCCATTTGTCACTTTTTGAACAGAACAGGGTAGATTCTTTCTCAGTGATTCACAGATTAACTTAGAAACTTCGAGACTTGGGGCACCTGGGTGGCTCAGTTGATTAAGCATCTGCCTTCAGCTTGGGTCATGATCCCAGGGTCCAAGGATCAAGTCCCGCATCAGGCTTAGCTTAGGGGAGTCTGCCTCTCCCTCTGCCTCTGCCTGCCGTTTCCCCATTCCTTCTCTTGCTCTCTCTCAAAAATAAATCAATAAATCTTAAAAAAAAAAAAAAAGAAAGAAAGAAAGAAAGAAACTAACTAACTTCTGGACTCATTAGAACATCAGTTCTTCCATGGGTGAATGGTACCCTATTATTACACAGGACTAAAATCATCCCATCTATTTGGTCTAGGAGGAGAAAGGCCCAGAGGAAATATGCTTTCAATTCACAAAATCATACAGTTTAGGTAAATATAGCCATGATCACTGATCAAAATGTGAGACAAAAGTCATTTCAATTCCAGCATCGATGAGGTCTCTCCTACAGAGATGAATAATGAGACACAGTCTTCACTATGGTGGAGCTTACCACCTAATGGGGAAGGGCAAAACAACTACCAGCTAACATGGTCCAGGAAGAGCGACATTAGAGCTAGGACCAGGGGAGCCCAGACAAGGGAGCAATTTGTATCTAAAGGGTCAGGGAAGGCTTCATACGGGACTTTTGTACTAGCATGGGTACAATTTTGGCAGCTGGTGGGTTGAACAGTCAAAGCCCAAGCAGGGATGATGTCCTTCATTGAAAAACTAACAGGCAGAGTGTAACCGATGACTCTCAAGGCTCTGTGTTGGTTTGAAAAGGGATCAAAGTCAACCAAATAGTCCTTGGAGCTGCTGACAGGGACAGTCCTTGCATGAAGGAGCAGACGTTGCAGACATCTGGGGGGACATGGCAGGATGCCATCTCACTCAGGAGGGCACCTAATTCCAACCTGTGTCTCAATCAGGGCTGGTCTCTACTGACCACAAGGTCTGCCTGAAGGAGGTCCCCATGGCCACAGGCTAACCTGAACATTCTAGACCCCACAGTTCCTACTCCAAGTTCTAGTTCACCTTACACTCAAGACAAAAACCATGCTGGAAAAAACCTTGAAAGTTATCAAATCTACTCCACTCCCCAGGGAGGGACTAGATGAGGAGAATTCTGAGGGCCAAGCAGATGGTAGTTGGGGTAGTTTCGGGAGTGGGGACAACCAGGAGGAGGAATGAGATCCAAATCACTAAGCACTCCCTTCTACAAATGTGTCCTTACATGCTGGACAGCTTGATGCTGAGGTTGGTGTGCATGGTCATTGGGAGGCAAATCCCTGCAACGAAGTCTTAGGAAACAGCAATCTGCCCCCCATCCCCCCTACCCCCAGCGTCCCCTTCTAGGTTTGTCCAGTGTGGCGAATGTGGTGCTCTCTGCTGTCACCCAGTGGACATACTGAGAATAGTCGGGAGGAAATGCAATCCCAAGGTTCTCCCAGTGCATCAAATTCTTGGCTGTTCTGAAAACTCTGGGAGTGAGGCCAGCAGTCAAAGTTTTAACAAGTCCTCCAGGCTACTGTGATGAACACTCAAGTTTAAAAAGCAACGATTTAGACTAAGTAGTGATTTGCACCTTGGGACGTTTAAAATGGATAATTAGAGAATTCTCAACGGGGAGAAGATGATTCTTCTTATTGATAATCAAGGATAATACTAAATGTTACCAGCCACTTAAAAAAATTATTCATCTCTTTCTCAAACAGGACACGAAAGCATAAAACTCAACCCTCTGGTTTTTGTTGTTGTGGTTGTTGATCCAGAATCTCTTGCTTATAAACATCACTGCTTCCCTGTTTCTGGGAGTCTTCCATCAACAAAGCAGGGATAGATGGAACATACCTCAACATCATTAAGGCCCTATACAAAAGATGCACAGCTACTATCCACCCGCAATGGGGAAAAACAGAGCTTTTCCCCTAAGGTCAGGAACAAGATAAGGATGTCTACTCTTGCCATTAGTATTTAACATAGTACTGTTTGTCTTAGCCTCAGCAATCAGACAAAAAAAAGAAAAAGAAAAGAAAAGAAAAAAGAGAAAGAAATAAAAGGCACCCAAATTGGCAAAGAAGAAATCAAATTTTCACTATTTGCAGACAACATGATACTCTATGTAGAAGACTCCACCAAAAAAATTGCTGGAGCTAATACATGAATTCAGCAAAGTAGCAGGATTTTAAATCAATGTACAGAAATCTGTTGCATTTTTATATGCCAATAATGAAGCAGCAGAATAAGAAATCAAGGAATCGATCCCATTTGCAATACCCTAGAAACAATAAGACACCTAGGAATAAACCTAACCAAAGCAGTAAAAGATCTGTACTCTGAAAACTATAGATCACTTACGAGAGAAACTGAAGAGGATGCAAAGAAATGGAAAAACATTCCATGCTCATGGACTGGAAAAGCAAACATTGTTAAAATGTTTATATATCATCCAAAGCAATCTATACATTTAAATCTATCTATCAAAATACCACCAGCATTTTTCACGGAACAAGAACAAACAATCTTAAAATTTGTCTGGAACCACAAAAGACCCTGAATAGCCAGAGCGATTTTGAAAAAGAAAAGCAAAGCTGGAAGCATCACAATTCCAGATTTCAAGCTCTATTACAAAGTTGTAGTGATCAAGACAGTATGGTACTGGCACAAAAACATAGATCAATAGAACAGAACAGAAAACCCTGAAATAGAGCCACAACTATATGGTCAACTAATCTTCGACAAAGCAGGAAAGAATGTCCAATGGAAAGAAGCCAGTCTCTTCAACAAATGGTGTTGGGAAAACTGAACAGTGATATGCAGAAGAATGAAACTGGACCACTTTTTTACACAAAATAAATTCAAAATGAATTAAAGAGCTAAATGTAAAATAGGAAACCATCAAAATCCTAGAAGACAGGTCACCTGGGTGGCTCAGTTGATTAAGCGGCTTTCTTTGGCTCGGGTCATGATCCCAGGGTCCTGGGATCAAACCCCACATCAGACTCCCTGCTCAGAGGAGAGCCTGCTTCTCCCTCTCACTCTGCCTGCTGCTCTGTCTACCTGTGCTCTCTCTCCATCTCTCTAATAAATAAATAAAATCTTTAAAAAAAAAATCCTAGAGGAGAACACAGGCAGCAAACTCTAGAACCTCAGCTATAGCAACTTCTTACTAGACACATCACTGTTGCCAGAGGCAAGGGAAACAAAGAAAAAAACATCAAGATAAAAAGCATCTTCACAATGAAGATAACAATCAACAAAACTAAACGGTAGCCTACGGAATGGGAGAAGATATTTGCAAATGACATATCTGGTAAAGTGTTAGTATCTAAAATCTATAAAGAACTTACCAAACTCAACAGCCAAACAAATAATCCAGTTAAGAAATGGACAGAAGACACGAATAGACACTTTTCCAAAGAAGACATCCAGATGGCTAACAGACACACGAAAAGATACTCAACATCACTCATCATCTGGAAAATACAAATCAAAACAAATATGAGACACTACTTCACACCAGTCAGAATAGCTAAAATCAACAACACAAGAAACAACAGGTGTTGGCAAGGATGCAGAGAAAGGGGAACCCTCTTATGCTGTTGGTAGGAATGCAAGCTGGTGCAGCCACTCTGGAAAACAGTATGGAGGTTCCTTAAAAAGTTAAAAATAGAACTACCCTAACTACCCTATGATTCAGCAATTGCACTACTAGGTATTTACCCAAAGGATACAAAAAATACAGATTCGAAGGGGTACACGCATCCCACTGTTTATAGCAGCAGCATTATCAACAACAGCCAAACTATGGAAAGAGTCCAAATGTACATTGACTGATGAATGGATAAAGAAGATGTGCTGTGTGTGTGTGTGTATGTGTGTGTGTATATATATATATATATGTATGTATATATATATATATGCAATGGCATATTACTTAGCCATCAAAAACAAAATCTTACCATTTGCAATGACGTGGAGCTAAAGTGTATTATGCCAAGCGAAATAAGTCAGTCAAAGAAAGACAAATACTATATTATTTTGCTCATATATGGAATTTAAGAAACAAAACAGATGAACACAGGGGAGGATGAAAGAAAAGAGGAGGGGGGAACCACAAGAGACTTTTAATGACAGAAAACAAACTGAGAAGTGATGGAGGGAGGTGGGTGGGGGATGGGCTAGATGGGTGATGGGTAGAAGGAAGGCACTTGTGATGAGCACTGGGTATTGTATGTAAGTGATGGATCCCTGAATTCTACTCCAGAAACAAACACCGCACTGTATGATAACTAACTACAATTTAAATAAATTTTTAAAGAATCTTCCAAAAATAGGGGTGCCTAGGTGGCTCAGTCCTTAAGCATCTGCCGTTGCCTCAGGTCATGATTCCAAGGTCCTGGCATCAAGCCCCATATTGGGCTCCCTGCTGGGCAGGAAGCCTGCTTCTCTGTCTCCCACTCCCCCTGCCTGTTCCCTCTCTCACTGTGTCTCTCTCTGTAAAATAAATTTTTAAAATTTTTTAAAAATTATTTTAAAATAAATTAAAAATCTTCCAAAAATGTAATCCCAAACCCATTTTCTAGCCTCACCTCCAACCATTCCTCTATTTCATTTATCTAGACTCTAACACAACTGGCTGATTCTCTGAATCCAGGCATTCACCCTGTCCTTTGTACCAAAGAGGCACCCATCTGTAAGATTAAAATCTCCTTCACAAAGCCTTCCCCAATTCCCCCAGCCAATAGCAATCTTTCCCCTCATGTACCACATCATAGTTCCCCTGTATCTCTTCTAGCACTCGTTTTTCTGCCCCCTCGTTTGTTCTTAGTGGTCATTTCTTATCCCTTTGAGTCCAGGGACTGAGTCCTACTTATCTCAACATAGGCCAGTGCAGAGCAGGTGCACAGCTAATGCCCTCAGAAAGGGGAAACGGAATAGCTTTGGTCTCATGAAAGAGCATCTCAGAACAAATGTTGGAAATAAAATCGGTGGGATGCAAATACTGCAACACAGCAGTAACTTAGGAGCCCCAAATGAGCTGGGCTAGGCTGGGAAAACAAACGCTCGTATTGTTCAAAGCCCTTTCTGCGACTCCAGACTCCACCGTTGAGGCCTGGGCTCCGGATATGCAGGTCTGCTAAACCACCATTGAGGCCAGTAGTGACCACAGCCCCCCCTGCTGGCCACTACAGCGATGGCACCAGGACTCACTGCAGGTAGCCAACCCTGTGAAGCCTTCCATCCCATCAATCTCTTAGACCCTTAAGGAAACACCAGAGAATCCAGGAGCCTTTGGAAAACTACACACCCGCAGCCACCATTTATACATGGTTATTGGGGCCACCTCCCACAGACCCTGAGCCTTTGGTACAAATCTAGTAATGCCATCTCAGGAAAATAAGGCTGACCCTGTAATTTCTCTCCCCCCAGGCCACTTGCCCCAAGGGTCCCAATCCTCAATGCCTTCGCCAATAAATGTCCCTATATTTAGGATTTTGACCATGTGGACCTGCTAAAGGAGAGAAACGCACTGGGTCTGACAAAGGGTGGGACAAAGAAACTGGGACAAAGGGTGTTCTTAAAAGAGAACAAAAACCCAGTGGGAAATCAGAGAGTAAGGAATCCAACCCCCCTCCCCACTCCCTGAGAGAAAGTGTAAGAAGCAGATGAAAGTCGCCAAAGAGGGACCAAGGGATGTGATGCCTGAGTGCACAGGTGGGAAAGGACAGTCCACAAGGCAATCTGGGTCTGACACAGCCATGGCCCAGGGCTTGACCACAGAGTCCTAGTCATTTCCTGGCACAGGGATTTGGGTGCCTGGATCCCTTCTGAAGGCCTAGGCCTCTTCAGACAGATATTGGCCTCTTGCGGTGAAGCCCCCTCATGTATTTGGCAATAGTTACCGGAGAAAAAGCTTTGTGGCAGCCTTCCTTCAGGATCATATCACTGGGTCAGAAGCTCTAGTCTTGAATGTAGCCCGGCTAGTGAGTCGTCCAAAGGCAGGTTCCCTTTTTTGTTAGGAACGTTGGGGAAGAGGCAGCCTGAGGGGTGGCGGTGGGGAGTCCCAGGGCCCACGGCCACCTCACCATCTTTTAAATCCCTTCAAGTTGCTTTCATTTACTTTTCTGTGAAGGTGCCCCATGCGGACACTTACAAATTCTGGGGCCTGGATGAAAATCAAGAAGTTGGCTTGGAAGAAATAAAAGAAACTAGAAAGAATGGTTGCTTCTGGGTAGAGATTGGAGAAACCGGGGTCAGGGATGGAGGACTCTTTTTTTTTTTTTTTTTTAATTGTTTTACTCTATTACATGATTTGCATTTTCTAGTCTATGCTACTTAAAAAACACACTAAGCTTTAACAGAGAAAAAACTGAAAGAAAAACAATGGACAGATCTCAAAAAAACATCTTGTGAAATAAAGCCCACTGGCAATACAAAAGGACATTAACCTGATGAAAGAGATTTTCCTGCTTTTCAGGAAGAGACGTAAATTAGCAAGCTGAGGGCCAGGGGATGTGGGGGAAAGACCACATTTGTGTATTATTAGTGTCTGTGTAAACTGCTGAACCCTTCTGAAAAGCAATTTGGTGACACTTCCAGTGACTTAAAGATTTGTTTTTCACCTCACACCCCAGTAATTCCACTTCTGACCTCTACCAAAGCAAATAATTTGAAATATGGGTTAAAAAAAAAAAAAAACACCCTACAAATACAAAAATATTCACGGGAAGAAGGCGAAATTTAGACTCCTACACACCCAATAATATGGCCATGGTAATGCACTCAATGGCTTGTTTTGTAGCATTGTAAAAAGTGGTAAAGATTATCCAGTATCAGGAAACAGGCTTATCGGAATGTTAAGCAACCACACCACATATATAAAATCACATAAACAGCGTGGTTGTGGTTATGTTCAAAGAAACTGCAGAAGGAAAAAAGACTGGAAAGAAATGTGCTAAAATCCTCATAACAGTGGAATCAGGCTGGTGGGGTTATTTGCTCGTTTTGGGTAATACCGTTGTCTTATTTTATATGGAAAAATAAATACATAAAGAAAGAAATGAGGTCTTTCAGTCCCTCTAGCTGCCATGCAGGAGTACCCGTGAGGCCCCTCTTGGCAAGTTAAAGGGTGATCCTATTTTCAGAATCTCTGGCTGGGAAATGCCTGCTGAAGGAAGAAGGGCGTAATGGCCGCCTCCATTGCCATACTGTTAGAGGAGCTATTCCTGGGATGAACGGATTCCAGCCACTATGGTGGAGCTAAAAGGGAAGTCTACCAAATGAAAGCACACATTCTGATCAGAGAGGGGCCGGACGGAACACAGCAAAAGAAACATGGCAGCCAGGCCCCAGCTGGGCTGAGTAATGTGCATGGCGCCCTCCTCACCCATGTGATCAGACAAGAAAGGTTGCAAGCACTGGGGCCCATTGAGGCAGCAGCCAAGGAACAATTGCAATTCTGGGCCAAGACTCGGTGAGTCCTGGGAGGACAGAGGATGCCACCACTCTTTGTTCCCTAGGGCAGATAGCCAGTGAGACCTTGGTCTTTGTGAGCCTGGAACTAGGCTTGTGGGCACCACAGGCAAGCTGAAAATGCCACTTCCCAAATGCGCAAACCACTGGGTGTTCCTTCAAATCCATACTTTAATATTTGTCCCCCATATTTGAGAGACAGATGGGTAAGGAAGGAGAAGAAAGTATCTCTGAGGCAACATCCCAAATGTGGACATCCCAAGTCAGCCAAACTAGAGCCCTGCCCCTGTCTGCGTTCACTATTAGAAAGCAGCTTAGCCACCACACCGTTACTCAAGTATGCCCCCTGGGGGGGTCTCCCCACTCCCCAGGGCAGCTGCCATCTCTCCCCCTAAGGCTCTCACCTCCAGTCATCCCACATCCCATGCTTCATTGATCCTGGACGCTGGCACAACTGGTTGATTCTCTCAATGGTGGTTGTCTCTGGAGGGAGAAAAGGAAAGAGCAGGGAGTGAGGGGCAAAGGGAAAAAAATCTTCAACTTTCTCTAAAACATTTTATTTATATATGGGAAGCAGATATGACCCAATGCTAGCCATGGTTAATTCTTGGTGGTGGGAATACAAATTCCTTAAACAAACAAACAAACAAACACACCCAGACTCCTTATCTAGAAATCCTCAGAGATCCGTGCTGTGCTAACCTTGTGCATTTCTGTCTTCCTCATATTTGCTGCTTCCTAAATCCCTTTGTTGCTGATGTTGGTAACAAAGTCACAGGGACTAACTCCCAGCTGGCCTCCTAACAGCTGGGGAGCACTCTCTGGACATATACTGGTACTTCTCAGAAATACCCTTCCCCTCCAGGCTGCACCCCTCTAACCATCACAGGGCTGAGCAAACCCGGCTTATCTTGGGCACACCCAAACTTTCCGTGGGGCCTGAGAAGGCCGCCCCACGTCAGCGAGCCCACAAACACTCTGTACCTGAATTTTAGAATCCAGCAGCAATGAAATACACAAATCAAAGAAAAAATCAGCCTTGAAGGGGAGGAGACAGTAGAGACGGTTTCTTATCCCAGAAAAGGAAGCTGGTTTGGGTAGCCACGCATGAGACAGGAATGGATGCTGCTTGGGAGGGTCGGGGCTTTGGATCATGGCTGATCAGATGAGGAGGTGGTGGCCAGGCTGAGGGGAAGCCAGTTTTGTTTCCTAGTCCTTCATCATCTGAATGCCAGGAGAATCTCCCCAGGGAGACTGGACAGTGACTTGAGGTATCCCCTTCGAGAGGAGCCAGGAGGTGGAGGGTGCCTGTTACCTTTGACAGATCCAGTTCCCCTTGCCTAGCTCTGCAGGGAGCCCTGTGCCCATCTCCAAAGAGCCCTGAATCCTTGGCCGTTGATAGGCTGGGAACTGTGGGGAACCCCTGGCACCCTGTGAAAGGCCAGGCAGCCCCAGCCCCAGAGAGGCACCTCAGCAAACCAGGGAGCCAGACCACAGGCTTATCCATCCGGACCCTTTGAAAGCCAAAGGGCATTTAATCCGAGAGATACCTGGTTTATCTTAATCTCCAAGCCCTTCCCTGGAAAACAAGCCTGTCCTGAAAGGACCAGCAGGCTGAGGTTGGCCAGGTTGGCAGCTGCTGCTGGTGGGATGGGGCATACAGAAAGGAGGGGGTGGAGCGCTGTGACCTCAGACAAACCACCCAGACTTTGGGCCTAGTGGCCTCCACTAGGGAAGTCTAGAGATGTCAGTGTTGACTATTTCGGAGGGGCAGCAGGGAAGACTGGCCAAGGACCTGGGAAGCTCCAGGTGGTAAGAGCCGCAGACCAGGGGCTCTCCCCCAGCTCCACTAGTTACTAGCTGGTGACTTTGGACAAATTATCTCTCTTTCTGCACATGTTCCCCAACATGGGAAAGGGGTTTTAACACTAGTCCTCTCACAAGGCACACAAAATCAGAAAAAATACAAAGATTCCTGGCCCATGTGTGTCTGCCCAATTGCACCTTCCATCCTGTTAAGGGATTTTAGATGTTCACAAAGAATCAATCCTACACATTAAAAAGAAAAAAAAATCATTCACCACGATCAAGTGGATTTGTTCCTGGGATGCAAGAGTGGTTCAATATTTGCAAATCAATCAATGTGATACCTCACGTCAACAAGAGAGATGATAAAAGCCATATGACCAGGGCGCCTGGGTGGCTCAGTGGGTTAAAGCCTCTGCCTTCAGCTCAGGTCATGATCTCAGGGTCCTGGGATTGAGCCCCGCATCAGGATCTCTGCTCAGTGGGGAGCCTCTTTCTCCCTCTCTCTCTGCCTACTTGTGACCTCTCTCTCTGTCAAATAAATAAAATCTTTTTTTAAAAAGCCATATGAGGGGCGCCTGGGTGGCTCAGTGGGTTAGGCCGCTGCCTTCGGCTCAGGTCATGATCTCAGGGTCCTGGGATCGAGTCCCACATCGGGCTCTCTGCTCAGTGGGGAGCCTGTTTCTCCCTCTCTCTCTGCCTACTTGTGACCTCTCTCTCTGTCAAATAAATAAAATCTTTTTAAAAAAAGCCATATGACCATTTCAATAGATGCAGAAAAAACATATGACAGAGTACAACAATCATTCATGATAAAAGCCCTCAACAAAGTAGGTTTAGAGGGCACATACCTCAACTAAGAAAGTCCACATATGAAAAACCCACAGCTAACATCATACTCAAATGGTGGAATAGGGAAAGCTTTCCCTCTAAGGTCAGGATGCCCACACTCATCACTTCTATTCAACACAGTAATGGAAGTCCAAGCCATGGCAATCGGGTGGCGGGCGGGAGGGGGAGGGGGAGACATACGAGGCACCCAAATTGGTGAGGAAGAAATAAAACTTATGCTACTTGCAGATGACACACGATATATAGAAAACCTTAAAGATTCCACCAAAACACTACTAGAACTGATAAATGAATTCACTAAAGTCACGGGATACAAAATCAACATACAGAAATCTCCATTTTTATGCACTAATAATGAAATAGCAGAGAAATTAAGAATGCAGTCCCATTCACAACTGTACCAAAAATGATAAAATACCTAAAAATAAACTTAACCAAGAAGGCAAAAGACTTACACTCTACAAACTATAAAACACTGATGAAAGAAACTGAAGACAAGACAAATAAATGGAAAGATAGTCCATGCTCATGGATTCCAAGAACAAATATTGTTAAAATGTCCATTCTACCCAAAGCAACAGACTTAATGCAATCCCTGTTAAAATACCAACAGTGGGATGCCTGGTTGTCTCAGTCAGTTGAGTGTCCAACTCTTGATTTCAGCTCAGGTCTTGAACTCGGGGTCATGAGTTCGAGCTCCAAGCCGGGCTCCACTCTGGTCATGGAGCCTATTTAAAACAAAAACATCAACAGCAAAAAACTACCAACAGTATGTTCCACAGAACTAGATAGAACAAAGAATCCTAAAATTTGTGTGGAACCACAAAGAACTCAAATAGCCAAAGCAATCTTAAAGGAAAAACAAAAACAAAAACAAAACTGGAGGTATCACGATTCCAGACCTCAAGCTATATTACAACGCTGTAGTCATCAAAACAGTAGGATATTGCCACAAAAGCAGATGCATACCTCAATGGAGCAGAACAGAAAGCCCAGAAATAAATCCATAATTATATGGTCAATGCATTTTCTTTTCTTTTTTTTTTTTTTTTTAAGATTTTATTTATTTACTTAACAGAGAGGCAGGCGGTGGAGGGGAGTGGGCTCCTCCCCACCGAGGAAAGAGCCCAATGCCGGGCTTGATCCCAGGACCCTGAGATCATGACCTGAGCCAAAGGCAGAGGCTCAACCACCCAGGCGCCCCGGTCAATGCATTTTTGACAAAGGAGGCAAGAATATGCAGTAGGAAAAAGACAATCTTCTCTGATAAATGGTATTGGGAAAACTGGACAGCTACATGCCAAAGAATGAAACCGGACTGCTTTCTTCCACCATACACAAAAATAAATTCAAAATGGATTAAGGCCTGAATGTGAGGTCTGAAAACATAAAAATCCTACAAGAGAGCATAGACAGGAATTTCACTGACTTCAGCCATAGCAACATTTTTCTAGATTTGTCTCCTGAGGCAAGGGAAGCAAAAGCAAAAACTACTGGGACTACATCAAAATAAAAAGCTTCTGCACAGCTAATGAAGCAATCAACAAAACTAAAAGACAATCTACTGAATGAAAGAAAATATTCACAAATGTCATACCTGATAAAGGGTTAATATTCAAAATATATAAAGAACTCACACAACACCTCCCCCCAAATAATCCAGTTAAAAATGGGCAGAAGACATGAACAGACATTTCTCCAGAGAAGACATTTAAATGGCCAACAGAAACATGAAAAGATATTCAACATCACTCATCATCAGGGAAATGCAAATCAAAACCACAATAAGGGGGTGCCTGGGTGGCTCAGAGGGTTAAAGCCTCTGCCTTCGGCTCAGGTCATGATCCCAGGGTCCTGGGATCGAGCCCCGCTTGATCAGCGCTCTCTGCTCAGCGGGAAGCCTGCTTCCTCCTCTCTCTCTCTCTGCCTGCCTCTCTGCCTACTTGTGATCTCTCTCTGTCAAATAAATGAATAAATTATTTAAAAAAAAACCCACAATAAGGTATCATCTCACACCTGTCAGACTGGCTAAAATAAAATAACACAGGAAATAAGTGTTGGCAAGGATATGGAGAAAAAGGAACTCTGATGCACTGTCGGTGGGAATGCAAACTGGTACAGCCATTGTAGAAGACAATATGGAGGTTCCTCCCGGGACTAAAAATAAAATTACCATACGATCCCAGAATTCCACAACTGGGTATTTTCCCAAAGAATATGAAAACACCAATTCAAAGATACATGCCCCCCTAGGTTAACTGTAGCATTATTTATAATAGCCAAATTATAGAAAGAGCTCAAGTGTCCATCGACAGATGAATGGATAAAGAAGTGATAGAGAGAGAGAGAACGCAGTATTATTCAGTCGTCAGAAAGAATGAAATCTTGCCATTTGCGACAACATGGATGAATCTAGAGTGTAACACTAAGTGAAATAAGTCACTCAGGGAAAGGCAAATACCACATAATTTCACTCATATGTGGAACTTAAGAAACAAAAGAAATGAACAAAGAAAAAAGGAGACAAACCAAAGGAGACTCTTAACTCTGATGGTTGCCAGGGAGGTCGGTGGGGGGATGGGTAAAGCAGGTGAAGGGGATTAAGAGCACACTCACCAGGGTAAATGGTGGTGTGTAGAATTGTTGAATTACTGTATTGTACACTTGATATTAACACAACACTCTATGTTAACTGTACTGGAGTTTATGCTATCATTTTTCTCCCTAAGAATTTTTTTTACACTTATTTATTTATTTAGGGAGTCTCTAGACCCAGAGTGGGGGATCGTACTCATGACCCTGAGATCCGAAGTCCCATGCTCTTCCGACTGAGCCAGCCAGGGGACCCTAACTGTGATCAGCAGACTCCACCCTTCCCCAGGCAAGAGTCAGCCTCTGCCCACTTGCAAGCATCCAGAGCCCCGTTCCCACTGGGACCACTCCTCCCGGGCCCACAGAGACTATGCTGTCGCCTCCGGGAAGGCAGCCCACCATCAAGCCGGGGGGTTTCAGTCTCCCACCCAACCACCTGACGTTCTTCAATGCGCGGTTCTGGGGGGAGGGGTTTTCTCAGTAACCTCAGTGGAGAGCGTTCTGTTGAGAACAACGGTTGATTTTGGATCGCAAGTGCGATTTTGAATGTAAAACTAACATGGAAGGGACACTCTACAATGAAGATTATTGTTATATGTGGTTCTAGAAGGATCTCACCAGAGAGTAGCCTGGAGTTGGGAAGATGAATGTTCCCTGAGAACCATCCAAACTCCAGGACTTGCTGATGTTTCTGAAAGAACACTTTCCATGCAACGAGACAGTGGCGAGGCCCAGCGACCTCCTCGAGCAGCCATCCCACCCCAGACTGGGCCCAGGCAGCGAAGGCAAGCGCAACACCAAGCGGTTGGTGAAGGTAAAATGAGAGACGCAACAGCAACTGGCACCAGAGACAGTTGGGTTAGACGAGCAGCTAAAAATCTGTGACTCGCCTTGTCCATGAGCAAAAAATCTGTGACTCGCCTTGTCCATGAGCAAAAAATCTGTGACTCGCCTTGTCCATAAGCGCTGTGACTTCAAAGGCTGATTTGATTTCCACCCGCCTCTAACTGCTGTGCTGAGTGGGGACAGGCAACAGGTGGCTGAGCTGCAGAGAAGCTCACACCTGAAGAGACTCTGAAAGAGAAAAGATCAGGAGGCCTGAGGGGTCAGGAGCTAATGAAAGACCTCTGTCCTCCAGGGCGGTGAGTGTCGGGGAGGGACAGCAGAGCTTCCTGGAGAGCCCCAGAACCAGACCCAGACTCTGGACCTGACAGCTCCATCTCCAACCACGTGCCCTGGGTCAGGAACTATAAATGGGAAAAATAGACAAATTTGGTAATGTCATAAACATATGAAGGGCTTAATATTTAAATCTAATTTCCACTTAGTTTAATAATCACCATTTTGATAATTATACTGTAAGCTCCTACAGGTGCTAGACTGTGACTTAAACCTTGTACTTGCTACAACAAACAGCTGGCCTGGGCTGGCAGGTTCTGCTCCCAGGGGGGCCTTCCCCACTCCAGATGTGACTTAAGCCAAAACACCCAGCTTCTCCAAGCCTCTGATTCCTTACCTGCCCAAATTTCTGCCTTTCTCATGAAAGCGTTTAATTCTGTTTACCCAGAAAACCTCTGGAATCATGCTCCCCGTACCCAAGAAGTCACTGACAATCTGTTGTGAGACCAAGGGGGATTCCTCACGGTGGGAAACTTTGCAAACACCCCCGGCACAATGGGTAGTGTTGTTGTGTCATTTGGAACCGTGCTGGCACATTGTTTCCAGCCTCGATAAACCTGGCATGGGGCTCAAATCGCGCTGCTCACAGAGACAGGCGTGAAAGCCTGGGATGATTTTCAGCGTCCTGTGCTCAACGGGTCTGAGAGAAGGGTCAAGGCGTGCAGGTCCCTCTGCAAAGCCTGGCACACCACCTCCCTGTGGGGTTGTTCAGCCCCTGCCAGGAATGGGCTGTCAGGTCATTTCCCTCTGTCATGTGAAAATTTGGAAAACTTTCTGGTTAATGACTATCTACCAACAAAGACAGGATCACTGCTGCTATCAACACATTCAAGGAAGGAATGTCGAGAATGCAGACGAGGGTGCCACAGGCCTGGAAGGACTTTTCCCTTTGGCTCTGGGCTCCCCTTGGGTCTCCTATCCCCACCAGGAGGACCCTGGATGGGTGGGTTGGGGGATATCTGCGGGGAGACATAGACCAAGACAAGGGGCATAAATGTAGTTTCAAAAGCAGATAACACCAAAAGGGACACTTCTTGCTACAAATGATAAAATGATACCTCAATAAATCTGACCTTAAAGAAAAAAGCAAACATCTATACAAAATCTTTGAGGACTTATTAAAATTAGAAAATCTCATTTATATCTGAGACGCTCCCTCTAATCAGAGTAAGAGGGGCCAAGGGCTGGGTGGGTGGGATGGGTGGAATGTTTACATCGCTGGGGGCATCGAGGGGGCAGTGGGTAGAGCTCTGGGCAGGAAGCAGCACCCCCTTGCAGGGGCCCAAAGAGTTCAGTGAAAAGCTGTACTAGAGAGCAGGCAGTTCTGGGAACACACCAGGGCTCCTTGAGGGGCTCAGAGGAACAGCAGCAGGAAGCCAGGACCAACTTAGGACCAGAGGCACAAGGAGTAGATAGGGTCACCCAAGTCCTGTAGGAGCTGGAGTCATGATGGAACCCCCATCCCCGACCCCGTAGGAGCTACAGCCAAAAATGTTGCACAAAGCACAAAATGTTTCTTTGATAACAAAGAAATATCCAACCCCTATGTGCTGCTCCTGGCTGACCCCCAACAGAGCAGCCATAGGTCACGGAGGGAGCCTGGGGCCTGCAGGGATCGGCCTCCAGGCCGCAGGGCAGAGAATCTATCTGAGGACAAAGAACCAGCCCTGTAGGTCCCATTCATGGAGAAGGAACCCCTTTCCGTAAACTGGGGACCCCGGTACCTGTTGTCAGCCTGCTATCAATCAAGAGAGATCAAGTGTAAACTCTGATGGCAGGAGGACCCGTTTGAGTTTAGGAACAAGGAAAAAACAGGGCATGTTTTGTTTATCCTCAGTTATGAACACACTTCCCATGTTGCCTTTTTCTGCAAATGGGCAGGTCGGGTTTCTCGGAACACCACCATCTGCAGGCATGTTAATTCTCCCAGTGTTTACCACGGATCCGCGCCCGCCCCTCTAATTTCAGAAACCGGTTCTGGGCATGAAATGCCACCACGTGCCTCTTCCTCAAGCAGCCTCCGGCCATTCACCTTGGCTGTTTCTTGGTGCACCCGGCGCCGGGCTCTGGAGAAAACAAGGGAGTCAAAATAATGGCAGAGTCAAGATTCCTGTCGGGTGACAGCATTTATTGAAAGGCAATCTTGCTTCATCCAGTTCACGTACATGGAGGTAGCTGCCCACAACCATCTCTTCCCCATGACAACCCAAAGCAGTCAAACATCCCCAAAGTCCAAGTGCAAAAGAATAAGCTTCTTGCCTTTGTCAAAGGATGCTCCAAATCAGGGAAAAAAAAAAATTAAAAAGATATACGATGATTGTCTCCTCGGCATTGCATTTGGCCACATATTGGTTTATTAAATAAAATATTTTCTTTTCTTTTTAAGCTAGCTAAAGAAAATATTAAGTAGGGTTAGTTCTTAAAGCAATAAACGGGAGAGGGAGGAAGGAGTATATAATAAAATCAAAGAATAAGAGCATGTCAGAGTTGGAAAGGACCTTGCACCACAGTTCTCATTTATCCTAGACGATCTTGGGCACTGAGAGCACATGCCCCATCAAGGTCACCCCTGTCAAGGTCACCGGGGCAAGGGGAGTGAGGACTTGAAAATATCTCAAGCCCCAGCTGCCTGTTCTTCCCACCCCATTACACTGCATGCCTCACCGCCAGCGCCATGCCCATGTAGAGTGTCGCCTGGGTTAACATTTACAACGGCCCATCTTTGGCCATGAGGATGCAAGGCTTTTTCACAGGGATCTCTGTTCTCTTTCCACGCATACCTTTGCTTCTTGCAGCCAGCCTCCCGGTAACCACAAAAACTGGCCAGGAACAGTGACTTTCTCACAAACCCCAGAGAGACACTTGCCCCCTAAAGTTCTTTCACCTCTGACCTTCTCTGCTCCCACCTGTAGTTACAAATGGGCTGAGGCATTTTTAGGCAGACCTCTTAGCAAACAGCTAATAACAGTGGAAGCAGCAGGGAAATCAGGAATATATTGAGTTTTGGAGAACTCCCTGGGAATTCCAGTGAGTCAGGCCTGTTGTGTCCCCAAGAGGACAGAGGGGCTCCAGGGCTGGGTATGGAGGGGCTCGGCCTCTGTGCCCCTTTGTATGACTATGGTTCTGCACTCTAGGAGGGGATCTGGGTCTGTTGTATTCACGGCTGTGTTCCCGGTGCCAAGGACTGTGACTGACACATGGTGGATGCCCAATAATTACTGGCTCTATGAATGAATGGCAAAAGGGACAAATCTCTCCACGCCTCAAATGAGTAAGCAGAGGCAAGGTTCATTCCGAGCCAGCAGAGGAGGAGGAGGGCTTGGCTGTCCAGGCTCCAGGAGCCCCGCCTGTTGGGGAAGGGGGTGGTGACACCAGCCCTTAAAGCAGGCAATCACTCTGATCACTCTGAATCCTATTCAGTGGGCTCTGTGACCTGGGGTAGGTAGGGCTCCCTGCTCCTCTGGTAACTGTCATGGAGTTCTCTGGTCCATGGGCTTGCCATCTCTTAGGACACCTGGGGACACTGCTGACCCAACTGAACACAATCCTCTCTGCCCCTGTATACATGTACATCCTATGTGGTTCTCTCGCGGGCCATGGCCCTATTCAACTGTCCACTCTACCCAGGCCCTGACCTGTGGGGGCCTGCCTGTGCCTGGACTTGGTCTCTGGGCATCCCTGGGACCGGTCACAGTGGGCAGTGACACCAGGAAGGCCAGGCAAGACTGCAAGTTTCCAATTCCTCCCTCCCTGTGATGCTGCCCCAGCAATGTGGCCTCGCCCCAGAACTCACCGAACCCCGCTTACTTCGTGCCTGGTGCTGGCCCATGTCCCTCTGTCCCAGGAAGTCAGGGGGAGCCTTCCAGTCTGCACAGACACACCTCCTGTCTAGCTTTATCCCCCTCACTTTCCTGACATAAACTCAAGATCCGGCTCAGTCCGCCCCTTGTCTACACATCCCCCAGCTTTCACAAACTTCCCTCTCTCCCTGCTTCCCCACAGGCGCACACGCCTGCTTACCTCCTCTCCTCCCTCTCCCATGACCTTCCTGGAGGCCACCCGCCTCTTCCTCACACCTTCCCACTCCACACCCAGCAGCCACCGAAGGCCTGACGTGGGTGGAGAGGAAAGGACCAATAAGAAATGACAGAAGGACCCCAACCCTCTGGAAACCACATCATCTGTCAAAACCTGACTTACAAGTCTCCCCGCCCCAACTGTGGCAAAGAAATTGCAGTTGGTGACTGGGAATTGGTCTCAGCATGGTTCAGAAATTGTAACATCATTCTAGATAAAATTAGTAAGCAGGCCACAGAGACCAGTGACTTCTGACTTTCTCTCCTTCTGTAAGTTGTTCACCAACACCACTTGAATTTCTCTTCTCCGGATTAATTATCCCTTATCACTATGACAATCCCTTTTCTCTGATGTCAAAAGTAGTCTTGGTGTTCTACCCTCTCTCATCTCTGCATCTTAATACTTAAAATCTAGTAGCTCCATGTTTTTAAAAAATAGTAAGACAGATGTGTGGAGTTTACAAACAAGCTGCCCCACGAAGCTTCTGGAACATTCCACAGTGGAAACAGCAGCAGCCCAGGAGAATCTGTATTCAAATATGTACAGTCTATACATCATCTCCTCCCCCGCACAATGGCTATTTGATAACAGTTAGCATTTTGGGCCCTTTCCCTCAGCCAGGGAGGGAGGAGGGGGCAGGAGCACCACTACAAACGGTAAGGCAGACAGCTATGCAGAACCTGAGCTCCCTCCTGCCGAATTAGAGCCTCCAAACCCCACAGTGAGTGGTGGCTCCTATGCCTTGTGCATCAGCATTTAAACTGCTAGCTGTCCGGCCGAGGAGAGGTGTGCCACCACTCAGAGACCCCGGGAGGGATGCAACGTGGAAGAGTCAGCCTGTTCTGTGAGGAGGAGGCGCGGGGGTCTCCGGGGTCCGCCCTGCGTAGACGCTGCCTCTCCTGCTCCCTGCTGCGGGCGGCTGGCTGCTGGGCCCCGCAAGGCATGACTGGTGGCCGCCGCAGCCCCGGGAGGGGCCTCAGATCTGGCTGATGGCAGTGCTGTCCTTGGGGAAGGTGTAGCTCAGCGGCGCCTCATGGAGGCTCCCCCCGTCCGTACTGAGGTCATCATCGTCCGTGTCGTCCAGCACCTTGCTCGGCAGCTTCTTAAGTCTGCTGAAACAACAGGAGGCACGTGGCTCGGCCCTGGGCTGCAGCCTGTCTCTGGTCAGGGGAGGAAGGAAGGGTCTGGGGCTCCTGTCCCTCCCCCTGTCCCCGCCGCTGGGATGGCACAGAAGCACGGGAACCTGTCTGTTCCCAAGCATTCCTCCAGCGACAGGGAGCAAACAGCCCACGGGCGGCTGGTGTTGCAGGGAGGGCTGGACAGAGCTGGGACAAGTTCAGCAGTCCTGGTTTTTCCTTTCACCTCAAGCTACGGTATGTCTCATTGGGGTGCTGTTACTGATCCTGTCTTAATTAAAAACGTTGATAGCTAGTTTACTGTGGGTTGTTTGCATTCACGTTTTACAGTAGTGCATTAATTATCTACCTTGATTACTGAAATTTTGGGTGCCCCCTTAAATGGTGCACCCTAATGCCAGACCTGGGGCCACGGTCTTGATGGACAGGCCCCATTTTTGGATTCTCAACGGGCTGGGGTGTTCTGCCCATTTCCAAGGCTAACCATAGTCAGCCTCCAAGAAAGGCTCAGCTCTTTGCAGGAGCATGAACCGAAACTCACCCGGTACCCCAGTGACCCTGGGGTTGGTAAAGGGACCCCCACCCCACACCCCTTCCGATCATGGCAGGGGAGTATCAGAGGCAGTTCTGTCTTTGCTGAGACCATCTAGCCCTCACAAGGATAGGAAGCTAAACTGTATCATGTTTCTCCCTAAAAGCAGGACTCCTAAGGGCTAGTCTAGGGGACCAGGGTGCTGGGGGCTAGGCCTCCTGCTCTGAGCCCCAGTTTCCCTTTATGGATAAGCGGGATGGAACCTGCCTGGCTGACAGCAGGGGACTGGGATGGGGATGACACAGGCGAGGGGGCCGCAGCCGGCATCCCACGGCAGCCGTGAGCACGCCTGGACAGCACCACACTCGCCTCGGGGTCGGGGGACCGTGGGGCCGAAGCTCTCACCCACCTCAGGTCCTTCTTCATGGCGTGGAGCTGCCCCTGCAGCTGCTCGTTCACGTCCATCTGCTCCTCCAGCTCCCTCTGCAGCTTCTTCTTAGAACTTTCCAGCCTGTCGATCTCCTCCTCCGCCTCCTCCACTTGTCGCTTCATGGCTTTCAGGCGCAGGCTCAGCTGCACGGGGAGAGCCGGCAGGCTGAGTGCGGCGGGGGCGGGGAGAGCCCGGCACAGAGGGGCCCGCAGTCCAGCCATGTCTCCCCAGGCGACCGCGGGACAGCAAGGGAGCAACGCCTTGGCTCCGGGGCTCAGTTTGCTGAACCCCCAGCCTGCTAAAGTAGGCTGGAAAGGCCCCCTTGTTCCACGATGTGCCTGGGGAGAGGGGAGGACAGGACCGGCCTCCACAGCTCTACCGCCCGCCTGCCTGGGGCAGGAAGTCTCATCTGACCGTGAGGTGCCTCACCTGGTCCTTCTGGTCGGTCAGCGACAAGTGCTCATCATCCACCTGCAACACCAGCTCCTTCACCTTCCGCTCTAGCCGGCGGTTGCTGAGCTGGAGACTGGCCCGGTCCCTGGAAGGGCAGGGGGAACACAACCGAGGACCCTCTCATCCAGCCCCCCAGGAGGCTCTGGCCAGACTGTGAAGGAAAGGAAGCTCCAGCCAGGTGGCCTGGTCAACTCATGGCTTAGGGCTGGAGACACATGGCAGTCAGTCTGGGAGGGAAGGGCTGCTCCCTGGACTGGTGAGGGAATGGGGGCTCCACAAAGGGGAGCGCCTGACCTGAGGCTGCAGATCCAGCGACAGGCAGAGCTGGGATGGGGACTGCCCCGAGCTCTTCCAGTCCCAAGCTTTACTTTGTAAGGCGGGGGTTCCCCGACTGCTGGAGCATGAGCAATGTGGGTCTGCTCCAGGCTGCTCCAGCCCAGCCCCAAGTCCTATTAAGAACATAATGTACAATGCTCTGTGCACACACACCTCACCCCTTCCAGGAAGCTGAGGGGCCAGGAGTAAGAACGGAGGCCAGCCAGGCTCAAGCCGGTGTCAGCCCTCAGGCTATGATCTTGGAGCTAGGTTGCAGAGAATCTGCTGGAAAGGAGGGCAGCCCTCTGATCCCAGATGCCTTCCTCCCACTATGGGGGTCCTGCCCATTTCTGAGCCAGCACTGGGCCTCTGCTCCCAAACCTCTGGCCCCAGGGGCAAAGTCGACCCCCTGCCTCTACTCCAGCTCCAACTCAGTAGCCAATGAGGCAGCCTGGTGTGCTGATGGGTGGAGAGAAACAGCCAGCACAGAGCGGAAG
This sequence comes from Neogale vison, assembly GCF_020171115.1. Taxonomy (NCBI): domain Eukaryota; kingdom Metazoa; phylum Chordata; class Mammalia; order Carnivora; family Mustelidae; genus Neogale; species Neogale vison. The sequence continues at coordinate 108,537,113 of NC_058103.1, forward strand.
CTGGGGGCTCAGGCATGGGAGGCCTGCGCTGTAGTCTGCTGGCCAATACTCAGCCGCCTACCTTCCCAGTGCTTACTGGGTTGGGTCTTGCTTGTCTCGTCTATTGTCTTGCTCTACCTTCCTCAGAGGAAGTCTCATGAGGACAGGAAGAGACACAAACGGGAACGCACTGTGCCGTGAGACCACCACTGCCCACCAGGCCTCTGCACCTCGGCCGGCCAGTCTCACCTCTCCTCGCTCTCCAGACGGTCCTCCAGCTCAGCGATCCTGGCCTCCATCTGCACCACCAGCCCCTCTTTGTTGGACCGGTAGGAACCTTCCAGGTGGAGAATCCGGCTCTTTAAGTCCTTGTTCTGGAATCAGACAGGGGTGCTGTGAGGGTTCATGCGTCTCCCACGCTCTCCATGCAGGGTAGTGCGGGCTGGGGTGCGCCCACAGTCAGCCACTGCCAGGACCGCGGCCCCCACCCAGGAAGCCTGGCCCTGGGGCACCCCGGGGAAGCCAGGCACGTCTCCAGGGAAAGGCCTTGCGTCGGCTCCTGGCAGGCTAGAAGAGATTCTACCACATTCCCTTGTGAGCCCAAGTGAAATCTTTGGCTGCCGTAGGGCTCCTGGATGTCAGGCCAACAGGCGTGGCCTTGTTTTTGTATAAACGTATGTGGGAGGTGGGGATGGCAGGAGAAACCAGCTCCTGCGCCAATATCATATATGATCTTGGTAAAGAGTTTACTTGAATAGCATGTAAAAGAAACGATTCCAGGAAGCTCTTTTGGCAACTCATGGCTCTTTTTCACTCCCTTTATGTCAAATCTAGGTTCTCAGGATCTAGAAGACGCCACCTGCAAGTCCTCCCCCACTAGCTGCTCAGTCTCCAAGCAGATTTAATATTCCTGGGAATACCTCTCTGGAAAAGGTCTTCAGAACACCTCCACCTCTCAGGTGAGTTAGGCCCCAGAGTTCTTGGGGTGCCATGCAAAGGAGACCCCACCGAGGGAGGGGGGGTCTAATCCAAGACCAGCCTTACCTGCCTCTCCAGGGAAATCTTGTCACACTCCAAGTCCTGCTTGATGGCTCTCTCCTGCAGGAGCTCGGCCCTCATCTGCTCCACCTGCACCAAGGAGAACAAAGCCCCGCAGTTAGAGGGGCTGTCTCTGCTGTCTCTGCATCCAGGGGACTGAATTCCAACCACCAAGCTAGCTTCTCTTCATCATGCCACCTCCTCTTGGGGCAGGAGCTGTTGCTTAGAAACTCTTGGTTTCATGATGATTGCAAAGACAAGGACACAAATGACAGTAACGGTCATAACAAACCCTGCTGTTATGGGCTGAATGGTGTGCCCCCTTCCAAAGAAACATACTGAAGTCTACCTCCTAGTCCCTAAGATATGACCTTATTTGGAAATAGGTCCCTTATTTGGAAAACCGAGTTCAAATGAGGTCATTAGGGTAGGCCTTAATCCAGTATGACCAGAGACCTTATAAAAAGGGGAAATTTGGACTGAGGGACAGACATGCACCCAGAAAAGTTAGCCCCTTGAAGAGGGACACGGAGAGAATGCCACGTGAGGACAGAGGACCGGAGGGAGCCATCTATCGTCAGGGACTGCCAAAGAGCCAGAAAGCTTCCAGAAGCACGGAAGAAGCATGAGAGAATTCTCCTACAGGTCCAAGGGGAGCACGGCTCTGCTGACACTTTGATTTCAGACTCTGGGGCTCTAGAGCTGTGAGATAGTACATTTCTGTTCTAGGCCACTCCAATCATGGCACTGTGCGAAGACAGCTCCAGAAAAGTGGATTCACCTGCTTCGCACTCCACAAGTACCATCATTGTCCCCACAGTCCCCACAGCAACACCGGGAAGTAGGTAATCCTCCCTCTGCAGATGGCACTGGGGCTTAGAAAAGCTCATCAGCTTGCACGGTGCCCAACCACCCCGGCCAGCTCGCCCGGCTCGGATGATGTTCTCAGGGCATAGGATGTCCGGTGCTAAAATTGAGCGTCCAGAATCATTCATCCGGGGATGAGTCAGCGATCCAACCTGCCCGAGATGTACGCAGCTAGGAAGAGGGGGAGCTAGCTACTCCTCTGAGTTCCTGACTGCTGCAAGACACGTTCAAACTTCAGGAAATTCTTCTACCCTTAGCATATCTCAGATGCTGCTAGACTGCTCCCTTCGTGGGCTGGAAACAAAAGTCCACAGGAACACCGGGCAGCTGCAGGTGACCTGGCAAGGGCTGAGCGTTACAAAGGATTTCGTCTATGTTAACAGGACACGGGCCTAGGGGAGCAGTCCCCAGAAAGAAATCCCGCGGCCTGCCTCTGTTTCCTAATCCCCCAGGGCTTTCTGGGCAGCAGTGACTGGAGCCTCAGACCCTGTTCCCAGGACTGTCCAGCAGAGGGCAGCCTGAAGAAGCCGGGAGAACTGAATGGGGTGAAGCAGCAAAATAAAACCACCCCTTCCTTCATAAGATAAGCCTGGGTTAAGAGGTGCACCCATGACAGTCCTTGGATGCCTACAGTGCACCTGTGATAGTCTCACCAGCCTGGTCTCCACTTGCATTTTCACCACCTGTACGAGCCCTTGAGTAAAGGAAAAGCCCAGCCCTCCCCTGCCTTCTGCCTGGGGTGGGAGCTGGGAGGCGGGGGTGGTGGTGGCTAATGAGAGAATAAGAGGGAACACAGCCATGCTGGGCCATGCTTGCATCTGCTCCCATCCCTCACTATCCCTGCCATGGTGCATGCATGGAATGAAAGGCAGCACGATGTGCGTGGCCCAGAGTGGGTTACAGGGAGGGCTGAGGAACAAAGCTGGTGATGGGTGGGGTTTGGACTTAGAGGAGGCTGGGCCACTGCCCACAGGTAATGGAGTCCCCGTGTGGCCAACATAAAAAAAAAGTGAGCATTTTTGCATTTCTGACTGTCAGACTTCTAAGTCAGGGGGATTCAGAATTCTATAGCAGGGACACTGACGCCAGGGGCAGTGATACGCATGACCAGAGAAAGCAGGACTAGAACCCAGACCAAGCCTACTCACAACCCACTACTCTGCCTGCCCTGGCTCTCTGGACCAACTTGGTGCAAAGGCTTCAGCTCTCTGGACCAGCTTGGTGAAAAGGCTTCAAACAGATCAAGGGTTTAAATAAAGTGGTCACAAAAAAACCAAGACCTGGGAAGAAGGCAATCTCCTTAAGGCACCCTTATAAGTAAGCAACAGGGTAAAAATGCCAGCAATGCTACGGGTCAACCGGCAGAGCACGGAGAATTCCATCCAAGGCCCACCTCCCACCCTGTCTGGCCCCAGAGCCCCTGAGAAGCAGCTATTACAAAGGTGCTGGAATATTCCAATAACTGCCACATGAGCACAAAGTCCACAGCTAACGAATGCGGGCTCACAACCCCACTCTGAGTCCAGCCTCCAAACCGGCTGACACACCCCACAGGAGCATGGAGGACGTCAGTGCTCCTGGGCCACGGGACTGCCATGTGGGGGGAAAGGGCTCGGTTCATGCCCCAAGGGCGGAGGCCAGGCCTTCACCGGGAACACGGTTAAACTGTCACTTTGATGGGAAGTCATTACCCAGCCGAGCAGCAGAGGCCTGGCTTCTCCTCGGGCTCTGAGGTCACCTGTGTGTGACCTCAGCCACCTCACGTCCGGGAAGCAGACTCATTTCTAACACAAGGCACCTGAATGAATCAGCCTAAGAAGGCCCTTTGAGGTGGCCGGTCACACCGTGAAAGCACATTCTGGTGGGTGCCCTGTGGTTCTCCCCTTGCAGAAGCCAGAGGCCCCTGCCCCCATCCCCCAGCCGGAGTAGCCACCCCATCTCTCCAGACACCGAGGAGTGTCCCGGGAAAGGACGTGCATGTCTGTGCGTGTTGGGGCCGAACTGGTCTTGGAATGACGGGATGGGTGACAGGATGGGTTCATTCCTTTGCTCCAATGTTATCAGTCCTAGGACACTGACAAAGACCAGCACAGGACCTGCCCTCACTGTAGCCTCATGGGGGACAAAAGAATAAGACCCATATACGTGGGGGCATGGCAGTGGTCACAGCACAGGCGTAGAGGGCCAGGGAAAGGACCCCTCAGTTGTGACCCACCTGAGAGGCCAGGCTCAGGCAGGCTAGAGAAAGGGGCAAGAGAGGGAACACAGCTTCCCAGACCAGGGCTACTGGTGAGTCAGAGCAATAGTAAGCAAGAGGAGAGGGTGCTGGAAGAACCAAAAGGACTGGACTAGACATAGAGGGGCAAGGGATAGGCAGGTTAAGAGCGAGGGGACAGGGAGCAGTCCCACGGGGGCTGTTACTACATGGTGACCAGAGCGAGCTTGGATTGTACTTACTGAGGGAAGTCTTGAGCATTTTTACAGTGCTGTTCACTTAGTCCTCAACCCTACCCGCCCGGAGGAGACAGGTCCTATACCAGCCCCTTCTACCCCTAGAGTCCAGGAGAGGCTGCAGACAGGTGAGGACACGAGGCGGCACCAGCTGAAGCCACGGGCCTGATGAGCTCCCCCAGGAGAACTGTATGAAGAATGAGGAAACCCCAGAGCTGTGCCCTGGGGAGCAACCCCTCCCCCCGCCCATCTCCCATTAGGGGAGACTGGGATGAAACCAGGACACTGCCCTGTCCCACAAGCCAAGAAGGGTAAGGACTGAGGAAGGTCAGGCAGAAGGAAGCCTGGGGGAAAGCTCCTGAGCCAGACAAGAAGTCAGCTCTGGAGGGCTCGGCAAAGAGGGGAACCCGAGTACAGAACCTGGGACGGTGCTGGGTGCGAAGAGATAGGTAAACACCTCTCCTCGAACTCCAGTGGCGAGGAGATGACAGCCACAACTGGAAGGCTGGGGACATGAGCGCCCCTAAGAGGACGGCAATAGTGGGGCCTGGCACCTATTAATAGGCAAGGGCGAGAATCACAGAGAAGGGGCAAGTTACAGACGCTAGGCAGTAACAAGAAAGAAGCGGACCAGGGAGACAGTGTATGGGGAGGATCAGGACACAGGCCCAGTGCTGGGGTCAGCATGGCGGGGGTGGGGGGGGGCAGGGGACAGAACTTTCTCTGAGCCTCTGAGAGAGAGAACATAGTACAGGACTTTGCGGGGGTAGGCTCCTGTAACTCAGACGCATGGGAGGGAGGGAGGGAAGGAAGCAAAGGAAAGGGACATTATTTTCCCAGAAGTGGGGTATAAGGAAGAACTATGGGCTTGTGGAGAGAGAAAAAAATTTAGAAATTTAGTCGCTGTGAGGCATTAGGCTGAAAAATACCAAAAGACATAGAAGGGCAGCAGAGCAGAGACGAGGGTGTGGTTGTAGCTGACTGTCCACGGCATCTGCTCCGCAGTGAGGAGACAGGGAGCAGTCCCACGGGGGTCGGGTGCTGGTTTCTGCAGCTGTGCTCCAGGCCCGAGGGCCAAGGAGGGAAACATCAAGAATCAAAGCCCCTGGTGACGTGCCCAGGGTGACGCCAGCGTCCTACGCATGTCTGGGCCCGTCAGTCCTCCTGCCACTCTCCAAGGCAGATGTTATCACCCCTTTCCCAGGTGGGAGGTTCAGGAATGCTGGAAGCAGCTTGGGGATTCTAACCCAGGCTTTCTGGCCGAAAATCATTCAATCATTTTCTGCCTCCCAGCAAACATGGAAGACCCGGGTCTCTCAGTGAAGGAGGGGACTTCCACAGTGGAGCGAGGCAGACAAGCTCCAGGGAGGGACTCAAGGACCACCAAGGGGCCACGCGGCACTGGGCCCAGACTGGGAGGGGTTCAGGGAAATCCCTGTGACTCAAAGCAGCAGCCAGTGGCCGAAGTCTCCCTCCCTCGGTGCCACTGAGTGGAAAATCTGGGTCCTGCCAGGAAATAGGCCTCCCAGTGCAGAGGAAGACTCAGGGGGCAGCATCCCAGAGGTCTCCTCAGGTTCAAGACCTCCCTGGAGGGACACCTGGGTGGCTCAGTGGGTTAAGCATCTGCCTTTGGCTCAGGTCATGATGTTGGGATCGAGTCCTGCATCGGGATCCTTGCTCAGTAGGGAGCCTGCTTCTCCCTCTGCCTGGCTCTCCCTCTGCTTGTGCTCTCTCTCTCTCTGACAAATAAATAAAATCTTAAAAAAACAACAACAACAAAAAACCTCCCTGGAGAGTCCTAGGCAAATGATGGTGCTCCCCCAAACCCCCCAAAAACAAAATAAAACGAAAGTCATTATTAATACTCCCTTACATCCCCTCAAAATAAATCAGAGTACAAAATAAATCAGAGTGAACAACAGGAAGGAACAAGTGCGCAACCATAAAACTATACAGTTGCTGGGACTAGGCCGTCCATTTTTCCTGACTTTTTTGCAAACCAGGCATTTTAGCAAGCAGGAGAGGCTTCTTTCACTTCTTCAATAAGGACAGTCTGACAGAAAACTCTAAAATAAATCCACTACATGGAGCCTTATATAAGGAATACCGTCTGGAGTGATGGACAATGTTCCCAAGGCTGGGTTTCACCGTAAACCAGAAATGTTTTAGCTCTGCTCAATACAGTGATCCCTAGGACTGGCCCGATGACTTGAGAAAATTCTGAACCAGATCCTCCTTACCCTGAGCCCACAGTGGCGAGAAGGGAAGGGAAGAGAAGAGAAGGAAGGGAAGGGAAGGGAAGGGAAAGGAAGGGAAGGGAAGGGAAGGGAAGGGAAGGGAAGACACGAGAAGAGAGGAGGGGAGGGGAGAGGGGAGAGAGAAGAGCCTCTGGCTTGGCCAGCTTCCTCCTAGAGACCAGAGAAGTAAATCCGAGGCTGGGAAAACATTTCTTTATATAAGCTTGTGCTTTCCACGCTGTTTACCCTTCAATGATACTAAATAGACCGAACAAAAACTTTCTAGTCAAATTAAAAACAGAACCAGAGCTGAAGGCAACAGTTTATCACAGCTGGACTGAAGGAATGCTAAACCCCGAGCATTTTGATCGGAAATAACAGTATCAGATTCCGGCGGGCTTTATGTTAGGCAGCCACGACCTGAGCCAGCTCTCAGGATTAGAAGCAGCTGCCTTCCAGGTTAATGAGAAACCAGAGATATTTATGATCGCTAATAACAACATCTCACCCCATCACCTGTGTTTACCATTGGACTGTACGTAGGGGGTCTGGGACCCTATACTCCTGGCTGGTGTTAAAAACACCAGCAAGGGGTGCCTGGGTGGCTCAGTGGGTTAAAGCCTCTGCCTTTGGCTCAGGTCATGATCCCAGGATCTTGGGATCGAGCCCTGCATCAGGCTCTCTGCTCCCCAGGGAGCCTGCTTCCTCCTCTCTCTCTCTGTCTGCCTCTCTGCCTTCTTGTGATCTCTGTCTGTCAAATAAATAAATAAAATCTTTAAAAAAAAAAAAAAAAAAAAACACCAGGAAGATCCTCCATCCTAAGAGAGGAAAATCATTATTAACCAACTATACACAAGGGGTTTTAAGCTGCCCGTACAATCAGAGCCAGTTCTGAGACCAGGGTCATTTCAATTCAAAGTAAAGCAGCCCCATTTTGATCTTCTAGTCACTGGCTGCTCAAAGAGCCTGACTTCCCGGTACCCTATCCCACGGAAAGCATGACCCTGGTGCAGACCAAGGAGCAGGGGTGAGCTGACCACCAGAGCGCGGTTCCAAAAATGAATGAGAGAGCCACGACTTGATCCACTGGGATTCCCTCTGTTGTTGCCAAGGCCACAGGGAAGCCTTTCTCAGCCCCTGGGAAGACTATAAAGCCACCCAGAGCTCTGGAGTTGGTATTTTTTCCTCCTGTCAGCTGCCTACATTAGAAGAACCCTCTTTCCACTGGACTGGGTCATCTCAGCTTCCACGGCCAGAGAAACGCCTCTTCACGGAGGCCCGGCTCTACTGTTAACTGTCTGTACTCAGCCACCAGCAACAGCACGGCAGTGCCCAGTAACTAAAACAGCAGCCTGTAGGACACATTTCGAAAACACCAATGCCGGGCCTCTCTTTCACTGTGTAAATCCTGGACTCACTGAACCGTCAAGAGAAGATCATTAATCTTCATCCATATTAAGAGACACCGTGGCCTTATTTTTAACTTGGGAATAGAGGCCCCAAATGCATTTGGAGAGGTCTTTACCAGTCTTAAGTCTGATGCGGGAATGATGGGAACAGGTGGGAGGCAGTAGGCTCTGGAGTCAAATCCTGGCTCGACCTCCAAGCTTCAGAAGCCTAGGTGGTCACTTACTCACAGCCGAAAACAAAGACACAAAAGCATGCGCGGCAGGGGACATGGGGCCCGGCACTTAGCAAATCCTCAGTAAAGACAGCAATTGTAAATGGAGGCATGGTTTTGGAGGAAGGAGAGAAAAAAAGGATTTTTTTTTTATTTAAACAGACCAAAGCCGGTGAAATACCCAGTATTTAAATCAATTTTCCTTCAACTTACAAGTCAGAAACCTCCTGAATCCGCTTCACCTCTGTTTTACAGAGTTCAGACACGATTTTATCAAATCTAAATCCGTGCCTTCTCCCTGTTAGCCAGATTTAGAAACAAAATTCAAACATTTAAAAAGTTTGGGGGAAAAAATTCCCATTAGGATTTCCTGAATCCATCAGTCTAAAAAATGATATCCTGAGCATGTACGGAAAAGAACAGCTAAAACTCACAAATAAATGTGCCCAGCATTTACTGAGTGTCAAATGTATGCACAAGAAGGGGGAAAAACAGACAACGGATAGGATGTTTGATCTCATAACTGCCTTTTCTATTCTCTGTCCCAGGGAACAGTTCAGTTGAGCTTCCTCTCGGTCTCCCTTTCTACTGTTCTTACTCACAAACCCACCACATTAATCTAATGTATGCTTTTGTGTATGCTTCACTGTCTGCTCCACAGTCTTCGAAGGCTCCCCACTGTTTTCAGGATAGGGTCCATTCAATACCCTCTACCTGCCTCTCCAAACTTACCCCCTGTTATTCCCTTATGGAAACCAGGAACCCGATCAAGTTTCAGTAGTCCATTCATTGTCCCCCAAACACTGTAAATACCCTACTTCCCAAGCCTAATTCACACTACCCATTCTGTCTAGGATTCCCGTCCCACTCCTTGATTTGTCTAAATCTTACCCTTTCTTCAAAACTAGCTCCAGGGGGCTTCTGGGTGGTTCAGTGGGTTAAAGCCTCTGCCTTGGGCTCAGGTCATGGTCTCAGGGTCCTGGGATCGAGCCCCGCATCAGGCTTTCTGCTCAGCAGGGAGCCTGCTCCCCACCCCCCGCCCCCCTGCCTGGCTCTCTGCCTGCCAAATAAATAAATAAAATCTTTAAAAACAAACAAACAAAACTAAACTAAACTAACTCCAGGTTCACCTTCCTCTAAGAACTCCCACCATCATCCCTTGCTATGATGGCCTTTCCTTTGTGAGCTGCCTGAATCCTGCACTTGGCATTTAGTATCTGTTGCTTTTTGTTATTAATTACCCATTTGAGGGGGCATCCCCCATCTCTCCAAACACAGCACTCAAGGACAGGGGCCAACCTGATCATTTCTGCAGCCTCCCCACCATGGTATTTTTGTACACGGTAGGTCTTCCGAGCACCAGTAGAGAGAAGCCTATTTGGGGAGCCAGGAGCCAGCTCTGCAACTGACCACCTGTGCGAGCCAGCGGGATCACGGGGGGCCCTGGGCCTCAGATCTCCAGCGCACTGCATGAGAAGTCTGGGGAGAGGAACTTGGAGGTGGTGCCAGATCTAAGAGTCTGTAAAAGGGGTTGGCTCATATTGTGGAAACTTTTTTCCCCTCAGCTTTTCTACCTAAGCCCTGCCACTAAGATGAGGGAAAAAAAAAAAGAGAGAGATGTTTGGGGAAAGTAAAATTCAGAAGGGGAGCTTATAAGAAAGCAGAGTTTAGGTAAGACCTATAACCTTTTCCCTTTTCAATTGAAAGAGCAAGATCCAAAAAGTCTAACTCCTTTTCCCTTTTCAGTTGAAAGAGCAAGATCCAAAAAGTCTAACTCCCCATTCATTCCCTCTACAGTGCCTGGAAGCAGTCTGCTGAGCCTTCCAGGCTGACGCTATATATCAGGTTGGAGATACCAGACGGGAACAATTTCCTGTTCTTTAGGGAATGTCCCTGGGTTTTTTTGGTTTTTATTTATTTATTTATTTATTTATTTGACAGAGAGAGGGATCACAAGTAGGCAGAGAGGCAGGCAGAGAGAGAGAGAGGAGGAATCAGGCTCCCCGCTGAGCAGAGAGCCCGATGCGGGACTCGATCCCAGGACCCTGAGATCATGACCTGAGCTGAAGGCAGCGGCTTAACCCACTGAGCCAACCAGGTGCCCGGGAATGTCCCTGTTAAGGAAGCATCACAGATTGGGGCTTGGCAGGGACAAGAGACAGGGGTCTTAAGTTTGGAAGTTTCCCCTTTCTGATTCTGGCAGGAAGACCGTAGGCCCAAGGCCCTACAAATTGACCTAAGGAATCCAAGATAGGGCCCGACTGTCTGTACCCAGGGCCCTTCCTTGGAACCTTTACTTTGTGAGGCAAACAAGAAGTCTCAGACTGACCTCAGAGTTGGGTAAGAATTAAACACCGTCCTGCGAGGCAGGCATTTGGTCAGCTAGCTCACTACACTACCCTTCCTCACAAATCCAGAGGCAGCCGAGGCCAGAAGAGACGCCTTACCTTGGGGTAATGTAACTGTTTCAGCAATTCCTACAACAAGGTGACCACAATGCTCCCTCCCTCCACTACGACAGGCACCAAGCTTTACCCCCTGTCCCCCACCTCAGGGAGGGCAGGGACAAGAAAGGAAATAGAAGGAGAAAACAGAACCTACAGGGCGAACAGGCTAGAGGCTGTGGAACCCTCCCTTCGGGCGTGCACCTCAGACGCGGGGTAAGGCTGGGGACTTCAAGGGACTCAGACCCTCGGTTAGACGCAGCCTCGTCAGAGGAGCTGGAATCTGGAGAAGAGACGCACTTTCACAGACGTTAGAGATGGTGCTCAGAGACGCTGGGACCGCCCTGCGACCCCATGGGGCTGTGCAGGAGTCAGACCCGGGACTCACGAGCCTGTGCTCTTTCCAGGAGACCAAGCTCGTTCCCTTAACCTCCTCCCTGGGCTTCCTTCAAGTTCTGGGCTCAAAGGATCTTCAAAGGACCCTGGCCACATCACGGAGAGCAGTTCTATGCCTCACGAGCTCAGGAGAGAGGACGAAGAAACCGGTCTGAGCGATCAGTTTTCATCAGGTTGGGCCATCAGCTGAGCTGAGCAAGGCAACCCTTTTCTGTTCCAGTGTGTCTGTGTTTAGTTTTTGGTGTCAAACAGGGGCCTTGGAAAGTCTGTTTTGCCTGCCTGGTTATTGACAGGATGGCAGACTTCGCCACCCTTCCTCCCTCTCTTGGCCACAGGCAGCATTAGCAAAACAAATCAAAGGCTACTTCTGTTACCAGGAGTGCTTAGCAGATCCTGAAATGCGCCCGCGGTACCAGGGGGGCTCAGCCATGCTAGCAGGAACGTGTCATCAAGCAGCTTTTCTACCAGGGAAAGAACCTAACAGATGCAGACTTTAGTACCAACGTACAAGGGCTCAAGGGTCAAGGTTGGGCGATCCATCTGGACTTGAGGTTTTCAAGACAGACTTTCCCTAAGCTTCTGCAGCTCCTGCTTGCTGGTCTGCACCCCCCTCGAGGAGGACGGGACTAGCACAGCCCTGGAACGTGCAGACAGAACTTGAAGCTGCGCTCAGTGGGAAGCGAGGGCAGAGCCTTGGCCTGGAATTTCTCCACTCTCAGAAGCCAAATAGCATGACTGTCTTACTTGTTTGCAAACAGTCTGTCAATAGGGTGCCTGGGTGGCTCAGTTCGTTATGGGGCTGCCTTCGGCTCAGGTCGTGATCCTGGAGTCCTGGGATCGAGTCCCACGTCAGGCTCCCTGCTCGGCAGGGAGTCTGCTTCTCCCGCTGACCTCTCTCCTCTCATGCTCTCTCTTATCCTGCCTCTCTCTCAAATAAATAAATAAAATCTTAAAAAAAAAAAAAATCTGTCAGTAGGGAAACAATGGCTGATGGAAAAGAAGCCAGTGATTCCCCTTCAACTTTGACAAGGGGCTGCCATCTTGGAATGGCATCGTCTCCAGGCATTAGAACTTCCGGTTCTTCGTTGTCCTGAGGTGAGGGAAAGGTGGGGCATGTGGGGAAGTCCAAGAACGACCAGAGGAAAGAGCTTCTTTGGAATAGAAGATTTTGCCCAAATTAATGTGTATTTCAGATTTTTAATTTTAATTCTTCATAAAATAGATAAAATTTCCTCATTTGTACTCAGCATCACCCAAGGCTTTTAGGTTTAGTTTGCTTTGTTGAGTTAAGAGAGTGCCTGAGGGTGCCTGGGTGGCTCAGTCAGTTGAGCATCTGCCTTCGGTTCAGGTCATGATCCCAGAGTCCCAGGATTGAGTCCCGCATCAGGCTCCCAGCTCCACAGGGAGTCTGTTTCTCCCTCTGACCTTCTCCGCTCTCACGCTCTCTCTGTCTCTCCCTCTCAAATAAATAAATAAAATCTTTAAAAACAAAAAAAAAGTGCCCGAAACAAATCAAGAGGTGACGAGTCTTCTGAATGTCTATGTATGGTTTCTCTGGTACCATTTTTAGAGCCCAGCACACAACTAAGTTGTCATGGAAAACACATCCTTTCAGAGGTTTCTACGGATAGCCAGTGGTATCATGGATATGGAAAGCCGAGGTTACTGAATACAGGTTCTTTTCAAAACTGCCACTCGGTGTGCAGAATCCTGTCCCATTATGTTTCCCCATGTGATATGTCAAATCATTTGGGCAAGGCAACCAGTTAAGGGGACCACAGCTCTCCAGTGACAGGACTCCCTATTCCCAGGACAGAACTCAGCCGCTCTAAACTCTTTTTTTTTTTTTTTAAATTAAAAAATGGAAACAAAATTCAAAAACCATCGGATTATATGGAGTGTCGTTTGGAAAATTAGTTCTATTAACTCCAGTGTGAGGACAGCCAGTACCGTCCCCGGCTGCCTCCCAGTGTTGCTGTACAGATCGAAGGGAAGTAGAATTCCTCACCTCTGAGAACTGCAGAAAGCATTCACTCGGAAGAGGTGGTTGCTGTCCTATGAAGGCTTCATAGGTGTCTGTACTGCTATTTAGCTGGTAAAGTTCTTAAAGGACAAGTCTGCATCGTATCCTCCAAGCCCCATGGCACTAACACTGTACCAGCTACCCAGTTTCACACAGTTGCTTGTTGGACTGATGATTCTTAGAGCCTCTGCTCTAAAAGCACTTTGTCTATTAGGGCTAATAGATTGTTACCCATAACCATTCTGGAAACTTCCACTTTGTGTGCTTTATGTTATATATTATGTTATGTTATATATTAAACCTCCCTCTTCATGGCTTCCTACGGGGAACACTACCCAGCCTTCCATCACTTCTATAAGGCAAGAACTTTTCTTCCCTCCTCTAGCTGAATCCTTTGCTTTTTGCCTCTCACGTTTCCTTTTCCAGGAAGGACAATCCGTTCATTGTTCAACTACAGACAGTACCTGTTCCCGGCTCCGAGTGATCCTCTCAGACAGCAAATCCGAGTTATTTCTTTCTTCTTCCAGTTCCATCTCCAGCTGAGACACCTTGTCCTAAGAAAGAAGAAAGACACAACACAGTCTTATGGAACTCGCACTGACCCAGGTAGGGTGCAAGGATGGCCCTGGGGAATGCAAACCTCCAAGGCAGATCCGAGCTGAGTTATCACCAGAGTTCAGGGAAAGGATGCATCTCCTTCTCAGATTGTCAGAAAAACCGTGTGGTATTGCTTTCGGTAATGGAAGATGTAATTGTGCATTTCAAAAATTTGTGAAAGGAGGGCGCCTGGGTGGCTCAGTGGTTAAGCCGCTGCCTTCGGCTCAGGTCATGATCTCAGGGTCCTGGGATCGAGCCCCGCATCGGGCTCTCTGCTCGGCAGGGAGCCTGCTTCCTCCTCTTTCTCTGCCTGCCTCTCTGCCTGCTTGTGCTCTCTCTGTCAAATAAATAAATAAAAATCTTTAAAAAATAAAAAAAAATTTAAAAAAAAAAAATTTGTGAAAGGAGAAAAAATATTACCCCGAACCTAACATAAGCCTAACATTAGCCTGTTTCCTTCATGTCTTTTTTTCCCCCTTAGGAATCAGTAACTTTACAAAGATCTACCTAAGCCTAAGGTCCACAGGTTACCTGTTAAAAGGCAATGTGGGAGCTCAGACATCATCCAAGACACATTTCTTTAAAAATTCCAAGCTCCGGAAAAAAAAAAAAAAAAAAAAATTCCAAGCTCCGGACAACACTTTCCCTCCTTCCTGCTCAGTTTCCAAGAGCCCTGCAAGAGTAAAGGCTATGACGTGCTATTGCCCATGCCTCTTTTCTAGGGCATCTCAGACACTTCATGCATTATGTAGTCAGTCCCAAACCTGCACCTGAGGAGCACAGGGACAGCAGTGGCCCCGTAATTCCAGAAGAACTGTCATTTCTGTCTTCCTGGCTGGCTCCTCGCTTAACACCACTGAGTGCTAAGAGAAAAGCATGTCAAAGTAGCTGCATGTAGGAAAAAAGACGCTTCTAACACAAACCACCCTACTTAGCAATAGGGGCTTGTGAGGTCTGTGCACAAGTTTCTCCTGTCACCCGCCCATGTATCATATGTCTGGATTAACTCTGTGCCATACCTGCTAAAAAGCAATCATCATCGTGAGTTTTGAAACATGAGTCTGCAGAAAAACACTGGAAAAACACTGTCTCTATTGTCGTCAAAGTAGGGTTGACAAGCTATGGACATCTCCAAACAGCCCAAAAATCAGACTTACTCACGTGAATGAGTAAATGTCTGTGAATGCCTTCCCTGCTAGTGAACGACATCTTCAGGGAACCCAGAAAGCTCTCTCCCGTGAGCGGACAGGCTCGAAGACCAAGTTGGAACAGAACGCCGGGCTCTGCTCAGACAGTCCTATTTGTCCCGCGGTCCCTGACGCCTTGGAGGCCAGCTCTGGCTCTTGGCAGATCTCAACAAGGATCCCCAAGTGCCGCATTTACATAAAACAGCCACCTGAGTTTCTGCGTTTACAGAAAATGCCTGGTGTTGAGAGAGCTCTTGAGTCCTGAGAATTAATTGGTTAAGTGCTAGTGAAGGAAAAGGTAAGACATTTGTCACGGCGAGACAGTCCTCCCAGCTGCCTCTGAGGGGAGGCAACGCTCCTGCAGCGTGCTGCCCAGCGGTAGGGCCTTGAGAGCTGTTCATTTTGTCATTAATGAAGAAATATCTAAAACAGTGCCCAGAGGCAAGGGACGCTCCATCACGTCACTGCTTCTAGACCTTGAGCTGGCAGAAGGAAATGTTCTTTCAGTCAGAATGTTCTAGAAGAAGATGACAACCCAATGCTTAACTAAAAGCACCTCCTCACAGTCTTCTCTTCCTGTCTAAAGTCTGTGCTATTCAAAACCCACCAGGAGCATTCAGGGACCCAGGTCAGGGGTCCATTACACCAAAGGTTCTCACACAGCTGCCCAACATGGCTTTAGCTTGCTTCGAACCAGACTGTCTGGGTCCTTGACAAATCACTTCCTAGTTAACTGGGTTGACCTTAGCTTGCCTTAACACGACCCTCTCTAATGAGATCAGAAATAGGAACTATAGCAAAATAAACAGCAATCCTACAAAAGGACAACAAAACCATGCCAGGTTATTCCAGTGTCTAAAAAGGGCCCATCTAATAAAATCTTCAATGGCTGAAACATCCCTCCCTAGATGGAAATTGCTACAAAGAGGTTTTAAAAGTTATTTTTATTTATTTGCAAAATTGAACCCGACATTCCACTGACTTTAAATTCAAACCATCTCTCCCTGTTCTTGAGCACTATCTTTTTATCAAAACCTTGAGAATTTTAACTTCTCCTATAAGTCTGGGAACTGATTCTCTCCCTCTCTAAATTCCACTGGGATGTGGGGTATGTGTGTGTCCGGCGAAGGGGAGGGTGTTCTGGTTTGGAGCTGGGTTTGATCTTGAGGATTATTCTTTTTCATAAGCTCAGGTGAACTGATGTTAGGATTCGTCCTGTCCTGCTCAGGTGCTTGTTCATATTTCGACTCTGTTATTCAATTCCCTTTCTTTCTACCGTGTTGTATTTTCACCCTGTGAACAGGCCACCCCCAGGTGGTGACCCCAGTGAGCACATTCTGACACACTGTCTTAGACCACGTATATATGGTATATCCAAAAATGAACTGAGCCACAGTTTGCTGCTGGCTTTGGCAAAGCTGGACCATCTGTCAGGAAAAAAAGGGCCAGAGTCAGGAGACAGGAATGGAGTGTGTGATGTGACAGAGGAGCTGCATGTTCCCAGGAGGTAGATGGTTTGGGCCTGAGGCACAGCTCAGCCCCTCCCTAGATGTGCAGCAGTCTTGTGGCCTCTGTAGTTGGAAGCACCTCCCAAAGCAACCAACAGAAAATGCACCATCTCTGTGCCCTTATGCAAAGCCACCTGGCCTCTCTGGAGCTCGGTTTTGCTTCCTCATCAAGACAAAGAGGACTCTGTGCTAAACTGTTTCCATCACTCCTTCTAGCTCTGATATCTTATGAGTCTGTGAACTACCAGCTTCTTCCTCAAATCAAGAAATGACTTTATGCAGGTCTGGCTGTTTCGGGGAATAAAAACTGAAGGATCCCAAAGTCTCGGGTATGCAGAGAGGCCACTTGTCTTGCACCCCATGCTCACCCTGCACGGGCCCTGGCTCACGCCCGCATGGCCTACAGACCTCCATCTGCTTGACGAGTCGGCCTCGGTCATCCTTGAGGTGAGTCTTGGCCTCCAGCTCGTACTCCAGGTCCTTCAGCGTCTGCTCCAGAAGCTGCCTTTTCGCGAGTGCTTCGTCTTGAGCTCGCTGGTAGTCCCGTATCTCCTCCTCCATCAGGCGCACCTAGAAGGAGGGCTGGGTGGTTACCTGGGCTGCATCGGGAGAGCATCTGGACAGAGAGCACAGAGGCGGACCCCACAGACGATCAGGGGGTGCCCATATCCTGCAGTCCAGAAGACCCTGAGCCAGTCCTAGCTCCCTCTGGGCCTCAGTTTCCTCTCCTCTAAAAAGCGGCAGCTTCCTAGCTATAGGGAGCAACCCACAGGGTTATAGATTCAATTTTGTACATGTTGGGCAGCATTTTGAAATTTAATAGAACAGAAAATATCAGAGTACAAAGAGATATTGTTTTATGAAACCTCTGTATTAGACCCTCATACATCTGTATGGATGCACACATGACTGGGTTGCGATGCGAGGTGGAGTTCTTACTATAGAGGTCACGGCCAAAAACACTTGAAAGTCACCGAACTAGGTAAGTGCTTCCCACGGTGCAGGTCATTACCCACCTGTACCAGCATCATCTCAATGGAGGGTCAAAATGAGGGGAAAATAAAAAACGAAATTAATGACCCCAAAACAACTCACAGGCACCAAATTCAATAATACCAACAGACACAGGAGGTGAAACCATTTGCTCTCTAGAAGAAAATCCTGCCTCCGCTGTCATAATGCACACTGTTTTATTCATCCACAAGGTGGCACTGAACTAACAGCTTTGAAGAAAGTGCAACAAAAAGATTGACCCGTGAGGGGTCGTCCCTGTTTTCTACTTCTCTGGAAGGTCCCCAAGGGGACCAGCCACCTCAGCACACTGCATGTTCCTCAAACATCTGCGTGGATTGATTCAGTGAAGACCAGGACTACGTGTTTTGTCTCCAATTTCCTTCCCACTTGGGGCAGGTACAGGGTATTGGGTGACAGCAGTCTTCGGAATAACTAACTAGTCCGGGGCTTTAGTTCCTTGATGACAGTGAGGGGCAAACTCCATCAGAGCACAGCGTCCTTTGGGGGTGATTTTCACAGAGGAGTTGGGGATGCCTCAAAGACAGCCTTGCGGGGGTGGAGAGCACCAGGTTAGGACGTTTCAGAAGCCCAGTGGCTAGACTTTAGGAAACAGGTTCCTGGAAGCTGACAGGAACCCCTGACCTTTCTGTGAGAACAGCACAGCCTGAAGAAGGCCTCTCCAGATAAAGACGCTGGTCTGGCGTGGTGCTAACAGTCCGTCCTAACATCTCGCGAGGGCTCTGTCAAAAGAGCACTCAATGAGGCCATGCCCCAGCGGATGTGGAGAGCGTCTGGGATCACAAGCACTCCTCGCTACACTAGTGATCCCTTTAAGTAGTCAGAGCTGCCCTTCGCTAAGTGGGTTTCAGACAAAAAAACCAACAGTGAACTCAAGTCTTCATTCTTTAGAGATAACCTTCCTCAGAACTCCTCTGGCTCCACACCAAAGGCAAAACAGGTCAAATGTCTATTGCTCTTAAAGCAAAGAAGGCAGTGCTTTTCCCCGAGGACAGACCCCCCCCCCGCCCCCATTATGTTAACGGACAGCTTTATCTCGGCTCAACCAAAACACAGGGTTGGGGGCCATGAACAGAGGCGAGCTTGAGTTTTCTAAGGATCCACGGTGACCCTGGCTTGCCAATTCCAACAACCCCACCGACTTCCACAGCTCGATGCAGGGCAGTATCTGCCTGCACTTTCCTTCCAGAATGATGAGGTGTCCATCTCTGCCATTCCGACCGAAGCTGTGTCTCACAGGGCTGCACCACTGACAAAAATCGAGGAAGAGCCATCTTTCATTTTCATCATGAGGGATCTTTTTTTGAATGATTGCTCTTTTATAAACAAGACTGGTCTCCTTGTGGCCATAACTAATCTCTCTGGATCTGTTTCCTCATCTAACTAGAGGATCTCTAAAGTGTCTTCCAATCCGAAGATTCTGGCAGAATAATAACCATCACACAAAAAGCAACAGGAAGCACTTTGCAGGGGTCATCGTGACCCTGTGATTTTTCTGAAATCAAAGCAGCAGAACCCTGTATTTGTTGGTGTTCTGGCAAATATCCGAATCTCCCCTCCCATCTGCCGTAGAAATACAAATGACTTTCTTTTAATGCCAGAGAGAACTGTGATGTCACTATGCTAATTTCAGTTATGGGGGCCCTGCCTTCATACGCCCCTGCAGCAGAAGGGACCTGTTATCAGGATCCTTTCAGAAACATTCTAGAAGTCTGTAATGAATATCCTTTGTTCTTTCACACAGTACCAGCACTGACTCATGGGCAACATTTCTTTGATCATCAAAGATATTAAAAGTTTGTTTTTAAAGAAAAACTTGTTTTCCTGTGGAATCTTGATGCTCTTGGCCCTGCTTATGAAAAAAAGCAAAACCTTGGACTCTAAAAAAAAAAACCTTAACGTTTGTGTCCAGGATATACAAACCCTCGGCTCTCCAGCCTCACGCGTTATCTCATTTCATTATTAAATCATCGCTATTTGGTGTGTTTTCAAAGAGGTAAAACCAGATGCTCAGAAAATTGGGGTAAGTTGCTCAAGGTTACCCAGCCGGCAAGAGGCGTAACGAAAAATCGACATACACTGTACTTGTGTTTTAGAACTTTCAGCTTTCCATTAAAATAATCAAAAACATTCCCATGATTTTTCTCAGTTCTTTATAAGTCAAGATTGAAGGGAGCGAACACTGGAGGTACTTTGCTCTACTATTTCTAAGTATAAAACTAAAAATATGTTTTAATAATTTCAGGACTTATAAATTCCTGAAGATTTCTTTTTGTGCCCATTATCATTATCCACCACACGCGCTCTCATAAAAGTCTGTTTTATACAGTCTGAGGGGTTTGAAGTGGCGGGGGGGTGGGAGGTTGGGGTACCAGGTGGTGGGTATTATAGAGGGCACGGCTTGCATGGAGCACTGGGTGTGGTGAAAAAATAATGAATAATGTTTTTCTGAAAATAAATAAATTGGAAAAAAAATAAAAATAAAATAAAATATTAATTTTTTTTTTAAAAAAGTCTGTTTTATGAATGAATGTCAAAAAGCAATTATTTACTATAATCCATGTTCTAGAGTTAAGTTAAAACACTAGTATACATCAATCCTTAAGACACAGCTGGGTATACCAGTGGTGCTCCATAAATGGCCGCTAAACATTTTAGTCAGAAACTCTTGGATTAATCGAGAAAATGGTAACTTTAAAGTTATGTCAATTTCACCCCAGAGGCCCTGGGACTTTGTGTCTTTGAATGCCATTTGCCCCATGTGACCATCCTAAAGGTTAACACTGAAGAATCAAGTCCAAGTGCTGTCTTCCAATATACCCTGAGTCTCTCCTAGAAGACGTTCAAGGCAGTCTCCCCGGATACTTTGAACAAAGCGAGGGTGAGGTGGGGGTAAACTAGGAACCGAGCTGGCCAGGTATTACCTCATCCTGCAGTTTCATGGCAGTCAGACGTGACTTTTCGGCCTCCAGGGATTTCTCCTTCAACTGCCTTTGCATTTCTGCAAGCTCTCTGCGATTTTTCTCCTTGTACTCATCCAGCTGGTTCTGGAGCTCCAGGGTTGATACGCGGGACACCTCGACAATGTCAGCCATCTGGAAGGAGTGACATGGGTGTGAGCCCACCCTGTGACGCTCCAGCTGGGGCCTGAGAACCAGGTTTGGGTTCCATCGGAACAATACATCTCTTCCTCTTCCTTCTACAACCTCCCCAAAGATTCTGCAAAGCACCTGGTCATGGGCTGTCCGGGCTTAGTCACCTGGAACATGGAAGCAGCAACGAGGAGTGAACAAGCACACCTTTCATGGCTGGATACATAGCCCAGGGTCATGCCCCCTTGCTTTGCCACTTACCAGCTACGTAACTGGGCCATGCACTTAAACCTCACTGGGCCTTTGTGGTGTCGTGAAATACTGGAATATGGGAAATATTGGAATCATCATATCTACCTTATAGGGATGTTGTCAGAATTAATACGTAAGGGATAGAATTCCAGTTACAAAATAGCTAGTACAGTGACTGGTACACAGTAGTTATCAGAAGATGGCAGGCATTCCTGTTGGCTCCTAGAATCGGGGAAGCCCCTCAGCTTTGTGCTTTCCCCCTTCTGGGGATTTTAGGGCAGAGGTGGGCAGAGATAAGAAGTAACAACTACTAGACTTTGAAACTGCCTTTCATGTTCCTGGACAAGAAAGAGGGTGCAAATGCAGACGTTACCCAGGGTTCTGAATCAGGTAACATTTGTTAAGTCTGCCCTTACGTGCCAGGCTTCTTTGGGTAGTTGCTGAGAGGAGTTGGGCCCAGAATCCAGAGGATACTGGCATTTTCTAGACCAGTTTCCCTTTAACTGGAATTCTCAACAAGTCCAAAGAGCTGCTTCAGGGGACCTGGGAATCTGATGCATGCCTGCTTAGACAAAAGGGCAGGCTCTCAACAGGTCTTCAGAGAGCACTGGACCCCAGCCCAGGTGTTCTGCCCACATCTCTCGCTCCCCTGGCCCTCACCTCCTTCTGCAGTTTCTCAATGGTCTTGTCCAGGTGCCACCGTTCATTCTCCATCTCGTTCTTCAGTCTCCTTAACTGCTCCTTCTGCTCTGTCTCATCTTTGAGCTTTTCAGACAACTGCTTCTGCTCCTGGGTGGCCCGACTCAGATTTCTCTGCAGATGGCAGGGAAGGGACAGCGCAGTCACCTACCTACTGGGTCAGCCCCATGAACAGGCAGCAGAGGGAGTTCTGCAGTCACACCTCAAAGCAATCAGACCTGCTACATGGGTGATAAGGAATAGGACTGAAGCAAAGACATCACAAGACCCAAGGACATGGTTGGTTCTGAAATCCAGGGACCCAAATGCAAAGTTGACTCAGCCAAAAACACGCATGAGAAGAAAGGGGCAGACAAAGCATTTATTATAGAATTACAGAAGATGGCCAAGGTTGCTTGGGCCAGTGATTAAGGGTAGTGTCTGAAAACATGAAATTTCCAAGTTCGTGTTTGCAAAGAGAGGTAAAGATGTATATCAGACAAACCTGAACCAATGTGGCCATTTACATCCTGTACTGTACAGCAGTACACCTCACGTTCTAGAATTCCCTCTGCTCTGCAGATGCATCTTAGTTAAAATACCCAAAAATGAATCCAATGAGGTAAGAGAACGTTGACCCACAGGTCAAGAGTCCACCTGGGTAGAAGGAGTTGTAATCAACAGAATCCTGGGTTGGACTCATACACAGAAGAAAAAGGAATCTGGCAATCCACAGGGGGATAAACTTGATGAGTAGTAGGTGTGTAATGGAAAAGACACTAGTTAGAAAAGTGCAAATAAGCGTTGATTAGTGATTCAGCACCAAATCCTAGCACTTACCATAAAATGAAACTATCTTGGGTGCACTATTTCCCTGGGATGCCCTGAAGCTCTCACCTTACCCGGTCACAGAGCCTGACCTTCTTTATGTAAAAACACAGAACTCTAAAACAAAATCCTAAAGTATCTTAGAATGATCGTGCTGGCTTTTTTATATGGCCAAGTGCTAGGGCCACTGACATAAAGATACCAAGAAGGGGCAGAGCTCAGAAAGGGGCAGCATGACCCAGAGCTGGGCTAGATCGTCTAGAAAATGGTCTCAGGGACTGAAGGCTGAATGTGAGTTGCTACACGCCTGCTTAAGACTTGTGTCTTGTGTCCCCGCAGATGCTGTTGGAAGGATGATGGTTTATATCTGTACAGTGCTTAACAGTTTACAAGCTGCTCTCACGCGTACCAACTCAGGCCTCTTGAAAACACTCCCAAATCACTTGGGGGCACTCCTGGTTTGCAAAGCACAACCAGCCATGCTGCTGGCCAGCCCTGTGACCGGGGCCAAAAAGCCACCTGTGGAGGCCTTCTGGCTCTTCCACTCTGCTAGGACAACTACACTCAGAACCAGCCAACACAGCTGGGCTGCTGAAGTTAACTGCTGTGGGAAACCAAGGTCAACAAAAGCCATTGGGAGAGAAGAAGGTGGTAAAAGGAAGGTAATCAGAAGTTCAGTGTGGAGGCAATTAGCAGGAGTGTGTCCCACCACAGTCCAGCTGGGCATACACCAGAAACAGGGTCACCTCCTGGGATTTGTGTTTGTGCTTGATTTTGTGGTGCTGGAGGGCAAAATGGAGTATGCAGGGTAAGGTAAGCAAGGTATGGTTCCTTGTGTGGGAGAGAACTCTCAATAACGTACCTCAAAATGGAAATTCCCGAAAAGCAACAAATGCGGAAGGACATGAGTGTCTTCCTATAGGATCCAACTCAACCCGTGCCCCTGCAGACCCCCCAGCCTCTCTTTTCCTTCTCCTGGATCCCACTCCTGGAGGCTTCAGGCCAGCAGCCAAGCCAGGCTTGGCTCCAGTCAACCTTCATATGGTGTGTGCATCTCTGTTTCCCCCTTAGCTGAGGCAGGGCTCCCCATCTGGCCCCGGTCTCCCATGCCACTGGAGACACCAGACTCACCCACTCTGGGCCTGAGTCCCCACCCAAAACCCCACATACCCTACCCTGACACTCACACATTTGCCTGGAAGAAATGTTGCTAAATTATTTAAAAAATATTTCTTGTAACTTGCCTCTATTGCAAGGTAGTAAGATCTGTCAAGGCAAGGAAGAGATACCCATCTGGGTATGTCTCATAGCCCAGCTTCACAATGAGGGCTATGATAAGAACTTGGTGGCTGGAAATTAATACCTATCCCCAAAAGTGGTCTAAAGACTTGGTATGTCAGAGTCACAGGGTGAGGACGGAGTATTCCTAACTTTAAATGCAGATTCTAGCCTGTTGTGATGGAATCACAATTTTCCTGACTACCGAGGGCCCATAAATTTAGAGTTAAGAGTTACCCAGAAAATTCTAACATACTTTAAATTTTAGAGATGCTGTTGAGAATAATGTTCTGCCTCCTCAGTCCCTCCAGAAATGTATTCCAATACACCACTGCTGAGAAAACGTGTTCCAAACTCCCACAAAAAGAAGCGCACTCCCCATTGTGCAGCTGGGAGTCAGGAATGAAACGCTGTTGCTACAGTGGCTCTATTTCCAAGACCAGCGCTATAAGCCCACTAACCAAAATACTGGGACAAAAACGGGGGAAAACGATCCGTCCGGAGAACACAAAACACGGGTTATTTATAGTGAGGTATAGTGAGTCGTACCCTTGAGCTTGAAGACCACCGTCTGTCAAGACACAGAGCCTTTTCCTGTATGACTGAGGAAGGCTCCTGTTGGTCCCTGTTAACAATCCGAGGGGCAGGTGTGCTCACAGGAATGAGAGGCTTGGTCAAACGGAAGCTGGGACCGCGTCTAAGCTGCAATCAGGCATTAGGCAGATTTTCAAATCTGAACCCTGACCGCTTTGTCAGTCCCTAATCTTTTTCATATGCCGCTTCCCCATCCAACGGTCCTCATGGAAAACGTTAACAATCTCGTCTTTGACAACAGCACAGAATCACTGGCTTTGGCCTCCTCAGAAGCGGCCTGAGGAGTGCTTGGTGCTGGTTCTTTAAAAGCCAGAGAGGGTAGGAGGAAGGACATACCTGCATCCCACCGAGGTCGCTGTGCAAACTCATTTTAGAACTTCAGTGCAGACTTTTTTTTTTTTTTTTGGAATGTACTTCCTACAATCTTGGTAACCTTCAAATGGGAAAAGCTAATTTTCTAAGAATCTACTGATTACGAATACAGATAGCTATCAAGTTTCAAAAAAAAAACCCGACTTCCCCCTGCTTTTAATAGCTGTTCTGAAGGACCGCACTGTATGGAGCATGCTTGCCCAGAGGAGAAAGGAAATTGGCTTCTGCCAGAGAGCTGACTCCACACTGCCTCAGGGACCGAGCCTGCCAGCCTTCTCGCACAATTCATATTTTATCTCTGGAAAGCTGTCAAGCTCTTTAATGTCTACACCAGGGTTTCTCCACCTCGGCACCTCTGCCCTTGGGGGCAAGATAATCACGGCTGCAGGGGCCGTCCTGGTCTTTGTAATACCTTCAGCTGCAGCCCAGCCATGCCCACTCGATCTCGATGCCGGGAGCGTGTCCCTGGCTGCGACAAGCGAAAATGTCACCAGACATTGCCAGATGTCCCCCAGTTAAGAACCACAGCTCTAGACGGAGGGTCTGAAGCCCGGTGTGGTTCTTACTACAGGAAATTCCCTGCAAGGAAAGGACCGCTGGCAATCTATCCATGTCTGTCCCATGCTGCTTCTCCGGCGTCTTTCCTGAGGAATAAAGACAACAGCTATGTTTACCTGAGCGTCTTCCAGCTCGCTCTCCAGGGTCCTTCTGGCTGATACGGCTTCTCTTTCTTCCTTTCTTGCCTGCACGAGGGCCTCCTCTAATTGCCGGCTTTCGCTCTGCAAGGACACACGGGGTCAGAGTGCACACGGATGCATGTTGTGCCTAGAGAGCGGGCTAGGGGGCATGAAAGGAATGTGGGAGACATCCAAGGACAGAGCCAGCAGCGGGCCCAAGGTGGCACACGACAGGTATGCTCTCAGATGTGTGTGCCCGACTGCATCTCCCTATTCCACCAGAGGTGAACGTGTGAATCATGGGCGTGACTGAAAATACATATCCAGCCTCACGTTTGGAGCTTCGGAAAGAGCAGGTATGGAATGGACGTGGGCACACACAGTTCTGGAAAAGGCTTCCAGGTGATTCTGATGAAGGAACATTTTAGGAAGCCCTGTTAGAACACACCTCCCTTTACACTGTTTTTGTCCCCTCTTGGACCGCCAGTGAGAGCTCTCACTGCCCCCTGTGCGAGGGTCTCTTGCTAACAGCCTCCCACTTCGAGAGACCCGGCAAACTAAGTAACTGGTGCAAACTGGTGCGGCTTCAAAATCCGACAACTATGTGTTAAAGAAGAAAAAATTATCATGCATGACAATGTCTGATGGTGGTGTTAGGATAGCCTCGACCCAGTGTCAAAAAGAGGAGGATGCCTGACGTCTGGGTGAGCGGGGACGCTGGTGTTCCCCACTCTGACCTCATCAGCCCCGTTCCCACCTCCTTGACAAGCTCACCTCCCATTTATGCCATCACAGAGGAACAGCAGAAATGGGCTGCTGAGACAATGTGGTCACCATTGCTTCCACCTTTCCTACTAAATCGTGATCGTAAACCCCCTTGCATTTCTAAATCCACAGACACAGGAAAAAGGAAGGCTCTGCGGCGGCCAGACCTGGGTGGGGGGCCCAGAGAGCCTTACCTCGCACTTCTTGAGCATTTCCTTTGCTCGGGCCTCGTCGCCCTTCATGTCGGCAATCTGCTCGCGCAGGCGGGCAACGCGCTGCTCCAGCTCCTCGATGCTGCCCCGCAGCTTCTCGTTCTCCTCCTGCAGAGCCTTCACGTGCATTTCAGCCCCGTGCTGGCTCTGCTCCGACGCGCTGCTCCGACTGGCCAGGACCTCGACGTTCTGTTAAAGACACGGAGCGGGGGCATGCGAGAACCGCCGTCAAGGGGCTGTCCCCGGCTGCAAGCACGGCTGGCATTTATTAAAAACCCGCGACGTGCCAGGCCCCGTGCACAGCCAGGGATCGACATGCTAGAGCCTGGAGGCCAAGTCTAGCACGTCACCTGTTATTAAAAATAACGTGTTCCTGGAGCATCGCCACGTATGCTGGTGAGCACGCCGTCTGTGGCAGCTTCCACGCCGTAGCCGCGGAGCGGGGAGAGCCCGACGCCGGCAAGGGAAGGCCCCTGGTGCTACAAAGCCTCAAATATTCACTCTCTAGCCCTGTACAGAAAACTGTCATCACCTTTACCCGCATTAAGTCTTTGACACGGGATTTCAAGCTTTTAAGGAACTCTAGGCCATGGGTACCATCACCGTTTTAGAGACAAAGAAACGGAGACTTGGATAGATGAGGAACTCACCCAAGGTCACTTAGGAGGAAGTGCACCTGGGAAGACCAACTCCAGAACCTGTTCTTGGGAGCACTGCCTTCTGCCAAGTCCACGTCCCTGACCCCTCACCACGTGCAGGGCCCCTTGGTGGAAGTTCTGGATGAAGGACGGTTTCTGTTTACAGTTTTTTAAGGTCCAATACAAAACGGAAATTAAAATTCACTTGAATTATGATAGAGGTCCTCGTGCAAGCTCTGGGCACCATCTTCTGAAAATGAGCTCTGGGCTGCCCAAAATTCCTAACAGAAAGACATGGCGACAATTACAGTGTGGTTACTGCTGATTCCCAATGTTGCGTGTGCTTTGTTTTTGTTTTTTTGGGGGGCTTAGTAACGTGAAGTGATAAATGGCCTTGTCCAGAATTCCACTTCTCCCAGAAGATCTCTCGCCTCCCATTTCTCCACTATTCTAAAGAGGCCAACGTCAGCAAATCAGATCCTCACGGAACAGCAGTGCAGATGCCTACAAGGAAGGGAAGGCCCAGTGAGGGCAAGCGTTGGCTTTGAAAGTTATGTCATGCCCCCGGGGAGAGCTATCTGCAGGAACTGCTTGTTTGCTTGCATAGCCTTCCAGAAAGATCTTTAAATCTCTTGATAGTACAATAAGCTATATTATCCTGAACTTAACCAGTTAGAGAATTTCAGAAAACAGAGCATCTTTTCTAACGCAAATGTTTAATTCTATACATCTGGAAACACCCATGACAGTCAAGCCACTGGGTCAGAACACAGCTGGTGTCCCGAAGGAGAAAACGCAAGTGCCTGACCACTAAGGGTTCTCAGGACCACTAGGGCATCCTTTCCTACCGAAACCAGCAAGATGAACAAGGAGAAATAAAGTGTGGTTGAAAGCCTGAGGAAGGATCCAAAGAATCCGATAACTGGTCAGACCAGAGAAGGAAAAAGAAAAGTCTAGATTGCCCATTCCTGCCCTAACTTTCCCATTAAAACATGAGACTACAAAGCTAGAGTTATAAGACAGCAAGCCACTGGCGTTAGAATAAACCTACAATTCAATGGGACAGAACTGAGAGCCCCCAAGCAAATCCAACATTTACAGTCGATTGATTTTCAACAAGAACACCAAGAAAATTCGATGGGCAAATTAGAGTCTTCAGCAAAGGGTGGAACAGCTGGATATTCACAGGCAAAAAGATGAAATCAACCCCCTTTCCTTACACCAAACACAAAAACTAACTCAAAATGGATCACAGACCTACATGTAAGATTTAAAACTATAAAATCCTAAAAGAAAACATAGGGGTAAATATGTGTGACCTTGGGTTAGGCAAAGTCTTAGATGCCATCCCAAAAGCACAAGCAGAAACAACGAAAAGTTGAGCACTTTGGGGCTACCAGTGAGACCATCAAAAAGTGAAAAGACAACCCACAGAACGAGAGAAAACAGTTATAAACCCTATATCTGATAAAGGGCCCATATCTAGAATATATTTTTAAAATTCTTCAATAATACAAAGAGAACCCAATTAAAAAATGGGCAAAGAGGGGCACCTGGGAGGCTCAGTCGATTAAGCGTCAGACTCTTGGTTTCAATTCAGGTCACGAAATTAAGCCCTGCGTCAGGCTCTGTGCTAGGCATGGAGCCTGCTTAAGAGTCTCTCTCTCTCTGCCGCCTCTGCTCCTCCCCTGTCCCCATGCGCATGCGCAGTCCCTCTCTTTAAAAAAAAAAAAAAAAGGTGGGGGGAAAAGGACGTGAGTCAGCCCCTCTCCAAAGAAGAGCTACAGAAGTCCTACAAGCACCTAAAAAGATGCTCAACGTTATCAGTCATCAGGAAATGCAAATCAAAACCATAACGAAGTGCCACTTCGCACCCAATCAGGAAGATAACAGCAACGGTTGAGGAGAACTCGGAACCTTACACATTGCTGGTGCGAGTGTGAAACGGCGCCGCCACTTCGCGAAACAGTTTGGCAGTTCCTCACAAAGTTAAACAGAGCTACATGACCCAGCAGTTCCACTCTCAGTGTATACCTAAGGGAAATGAAAACACGGGCCACACAAAAGCTTGCACAGAACATCACAGCAGCATTATGCCTGACAGCCAAAGAGCGGAAACAACCCAACGATCCAGCGAGGGATAAAAGGGCAAACAAAATGCGGTATATCCACATAACGGATGAGGTACTGACCCACACTACAACATGGATGAATCTTGGAAACGTTACGCTTGGGGCGCCCATGTGGCTCAGTCGGTTAAGCATCTGCCTTTGGCTTGGGTCATGATCCCGGAGTCCGGGGATCGAGTCCTGCATCGGGCTCCCAGCTCCACGGGGAGTCTGCTTCTCCCTCTGACCTTCTTTCCTCTCATGCTCTCTCTCTCTTAAATAAATGAATAAAATCTAAAAGCAAAAAAATTGACAGTGGTGATGGCAACGCAACTCTAGGGACATACTTGAAACAGGTGACTTATATGTTATAAGAAGTATGTCTCAACACAGCCAGTGGAAGACAAAGAAACCCGGGCTACAGAGTCAGGAGAGAGGGGAGAGGCGAGATGCCGACCTCGGTAGTCTGAGGTCCCAAGGCACCAGGGAGAGGAAGAGCAGGCTGCACATTCTAGCCTGTGTATGAGCACACGCATGCAGTCACTGCTCTCTTGTTCACCCAGAAATCTCTGAAAACCACATCTGGTGTGACCTGAATTGGGGCCTAACTGGCCCCCTGACGCTGTGTGTGATGTCTAGGACTTGGTACACTCTCCGATCTCAAGTGGTGGACGCCCCTCCTGAGGCCTGAGGGAGTTCAGGCCGGGAGGATCAGCCAGGCAAGGGAATGGCCAAGCGGGGCAGTGGGGCTCTGCTCCAGGGTCAGCCTTCAGTAACACAGGCTGGGTGTGCCTCCAGGGGCTCTGCGTGGACGGAGAGGCTGAGTACTGTTTGCATGCACTGTCAAGAGACAGTATGTTTTCCTCTGCATCTTCCTAGAGGGGAAGACTACATTATATTTACAAATAAATTTACCTTAAATCTCTGTTAGCATACTTTTCTAGAACCCCTCCCCATCCCTGTGTCCCACACCCCATATACACCCAGGCCTCTATTTTATATCAAGTCTATAGGCCCAACTTCCTTTTCTGGCAACCATACCTGATCCCCATCATATCCCGTTGTTCAAGGCAAGTCCTCCATGACTTCCCAGCAGAGGAAACAAAACTGGTCTTGAGGACCTCCTAAAGCACCCCCTTCCAACTCTGAGCCTTGGCCTAGGCATCACCTTTCCCAAATGCTTACTCCTGTGTCTCAGGAATGGGGTGAAGGGCAGTAGAGCTCTCCAGGGCCCAGAGCCGGTAAGGACTGACTCAGGACAAGGTCACCAGAGACAGTACTGCTGACCTCGCTCAAGTTCCTATGAGCCTTTGATCTGAGTCCTGTCTGTCTGCAACAAGACTATAGCGGCTGTTACAGCATTAGTAAACTAAGGAGCTCACCATCTCTAAAGATTCATTTAGCCGTTATCACATTACTAGTGTAATATCTGCTTTTTAAAAAATTAACATCTATGTATTATTAGCCCCAGGGCTACAGGTCTGTGAATCATCAGGTTTATACACTTCACAGCACTCACCATAGCACATACCCTCCCCAATGTCCATCAAAATTTTAACTACTATTCATTCCAGCAAGCAGTCACAAAGTGTCAGCAAAAACCAACTCTAAGGGACACCTGGGTGACTCAGTGGGTTAAGCATCTGCCTTTGGCTCAGGTCATGATCCAGGGTCCTGGGATCAAGTCCTGCATCAGGCTCCTTGCTCAGCAGGGAATCTGCTTCTCCCTCTCCCTCTGCCTGCCACTTCCCCCTGCTTGTGCTTTCTCTCTCTTTCTCCCTCTGAGAAATAAATAAAATCATGAAAACAAAAAACAAAAAAAAACCCAACTCAAATTCCTCTGCCACTCCAAAAGGTTGGAAGCACCTTGTAGTCATCACCACAAGGGCAAAAGTAGCAGATGTGCTATGTTCTGTTGTTTGTCAAGACTGGACCATCCCTTAAAATGGCACTGAGATCATCTCTTCGCCTTTCAGGCGGCCAAGGTCAGAAGGCGGTGGGTGGTATGAGGTCAGAGGTTCTCCTCGTGCCACAGCTGGGGGTGAGGGATGGGGGCTGGAAACTGGTATAAGGTCCTGGGGGGGCAATGTGGTAGTATCAATAAAAATTATAACGTATATTGCCTGTGACTCCATACCTCCTCTTCTCGCACTCATCCTACATGTGTGCAAAGTGCCATAGAAACAAGATGATTATGGCATTATAATAGCAAAGGATTGAGCTGAACTAAATCCAACTGATGGGGCATTTGTTAAACAAGTTACATCAGTTCAATGATAAGCTGTGCTGCTGAAAAAAATAAAGGAACAAGGAAGTGAAGAAAACACAAGGGACAGAATGGTACACAGAAGGGAGGTTTACATAAAAGGAAGGCAATGGGAGATAAATAGGTCATCCCCTGGCTACCCCGAGAAATGGGTAGCACAGGCTGGCCGTAAGGAAGGGAAGCAGTGTTATGGAAAGGAGGACGGGGATATAATCCATTGCAAACTTTCTTGTAACTCTTGAACTATGGAACTTCAAGAGATATTACATTTTTAAAAAATAAATACTCATTTTCTGGGAAGAGACTATCCATGCCCACAGGCACTTGGGAGGGCAACTGCCTCCCTAGCCCAGTTTTCACCTCCTCCAGCTGTGAGGAACCCTTTCCCGACACATTCGCAGATACTTCTGGGCCCTGAGAGATAGCGGAGCCGAAGCCCCGGGAGCAGCTGTACAAACAGCGGAGAGCCAACGAGATCTCCCACGCGGGTTTACATAGCTCAGAAATTCCTTTTCACCACATATAGCTGGCAGAGTGGAAAAGGCCCAGATGGCCCAGGACTTGCGCTTATGTGAGCACATCTCCAAAATTCCCATCCAGCAACCCGAAGGGAGGGACATCCAATGTGGTCTCATGAGAGACATCCAAGGGGCTGCAGAGAACTGCCTTTCAAGGTTTGGGTTTTTCCAACAAAACTGCCTATATACATTTTGCATCTGACACCCCGGTGTGTTTCATTCTATTCCAGGCCTCTTTTTATATTAAGATCCAGTGCCCGTGGTGCTCTGGAAGAGGGACCAGGTCTCCCCTGCAGCTGTGCTGAGCCCTCTCCTCCTCAGCGAGCCCCTCCACATACGCCTGTCTCAACCCACCTAAAGCAGAGGTAAACCACCTCAGGGAAGGAGTTCTCGGTCGGCCGGAGCAGATGCAAACCCAGGCTGCGCCCATTTTGCTGCAAAGCATCTTTTAGCCTCACAGAACCTTACTTCTCTCACTTGACAAAAGCGAATGAAGTTACCTCCTGGTTCACTGTTGTCACTATCGAGGCAGGAGTCCTCGCCATTGACAGGATTACCAAGCCAACGAAACCCATGTATGTTCCCCAAAGGGCAGGACTTGGCACAGTTCACTTACTGTGGTTCTAAATCCTCAAACTTGGCTTCTGACCACAACCTGCACGTTTCGGGTAGCTACATGTCATAAGCCTATATTTATTTCCCCAAAGAGAGACCTGAGATCGTCTAGTGGTCTTTCCAGGACACCTGCACTGGACCCTTCTCTCATTCCAAGGGCAAATCAGGTTTCTTGGTTGGCTAATTCATTAAAAACTTAGCCTCATTTCCAGTCGAGGATGGTCTGCTAAACTAATGGCAACGAAGGAAATTTTTCCAAAATAGACAAACAGCATGTTTCAGTGTACTGAATTTCCACTACTTTGAAAATAGTTGACTTTTAAACATATGCTCCAAGTACTATTTAAAAGAGGAGGAAAGGACATACAACTCTATCACAAAAAAAAAAAAAAAAAAAAAAAAAAAGCAAAATCCCAGTCTTTGCCGGGTACTGCCATTCACTGCAAATGACTCGCTTACAAATTGGCCCATTTCCATGAGTTAAAGCCCACATTTAGAAATGCTCACATGTCCTCTGGAGCCACAGGAAACTTTTATCCATGACGAGCACAAAATTCCCAAACAGAGGCAGAAAAAGCCACGCCTGCGTGTTTGTTCTGATCCAAAGGCGCTGATGCACTTTCCTTGCAGGAACACAGACACCATGTGGACGGGCTCGCTCCTGGCTTGGCGAGAGCAGACCTAACACGTGGTCATAGCGGGCTTTACTAATTAACAAGGCCTCTGGCATAGCAAGCTTTTGTCCCTTTTCTGTCTCCCTGTTTTGCTGAACGAGTGAAAACCCCTGAGGCATGGAGGCCAGGAGTCCAGGCAATGGAATGTTGGTCTGCCTGTTCCACACCACTGGCTGCCCCCACACTCCCGTGTTTTGAGGCTGTGGGATCTCAGCCAACGGCGACCCAGAGTGGCCCCTGGGTCAGGCCATCTGCTGGAGGTTCCTGCCTTTTCACCATAACAGCTGTGGACGTCCACTTTCACCTCCCCAGGGAGCACCTGGGGCCCAAAGAGCGAGTCCCTTTCTCACTTGGAATGTAGGAGAACCGGGTCCCCTGTGTGGTGTCCTCAGCGTCCCCCTCACAGGAGCAACAACTAAGCAGCATACATTGTAGTCATTAGCCTCTCATTTCATCTCTTTCCTTGTTGTCCATGAATTTCCATGATGTAAAGCCTCCAAGCCAGGACTTTTCACACTTGCTTGAGCCTCAGACTTACCTGGGGGTTCTCGAGAAAAGCTCTCCCTGACTCGAGAAGCCTGGGATTCTGCATTTCTTTTCTTTCTTTCTTTTTTTTTTTTTTTAAGATTTTATTTATTCATTTGACAGACAGAGATCATAGTAGGCAGAAAGGCAGGCGGGGGGGGGTGGGAGCAGGCTCCCTGCTGAGCAGATAGCCCGATACAGGACTCGATCCCAGGACCCTGAGATCATGACCTGAGCTGAAGGCAGAGGCTTAACCCACTGAGTCACCCAGGCACCCCGGATTCTGCATTTCTAACAAACCTCCAGTGAATGCCAAAGATCTCACTCTGAATGGTGAGGTTAAGACAGAGGAGAGGCTGTTGTGACCTTGGGGCATTCCTATGGAGGCCCACAACGTAGGCCTCAGCTGTTCAAGTCCTCTGTGCTTCCTGCTCTGACTCCAGGGCCCGGCGTGGGCCATCAGGTGGCTTGGACGTGACCGTAGGCTTTGCAGCCAGCCCACACTGGGACTTATGCAAACCTTTGACCCCTCTGAGCTCAGTTCACACCATTAAAGAAGTGTAACAAGTAACATTAGCTCGGAATAGGTCAGAAAATTAAAACAAG
Source organism: Neogale vison (assembly GCF_020171115.1). NCBI lineage: Eukaryota > Metazoa > Chordata > Mammalia > Carnivora > Mustelidae > Neogale > Neogale vison. The sequence continues at coordinate 108,571,191 of NC_058103.1, forward strand.
GTAAGAGATAGAGAAGCTTGAAAAAGCGGGCATCCCTACACTCACGGAAAGTGATGGGGTTTCCCTTCTTCCTCGATGACTCTGCCCACTTACCATTTTTTGGGCAGAGTGGGGTTGAGCCACTGAAAAACACCATCTCTTAAACCCCTGCTCTACATCAGAGCTTCCGAAAATTCTCTCACTACCTTTCCCAAATGCCAACAGCATTCCTTCCCCACATATCTGCGGTTCAGAATAGAATCGGTTATACAGTTGGACTCCGCCGTGAGAGGTTTGTTTGTGTTTTGGCAAGGGAGCAGCACACGAGTGACACGGGAACCCATGTGGCAAAGGGAACCATGGAGAAGTAGAGGGTGCTCATTATCCAAACCCCAAATATCTTCAAGGAAGTGCTGATTCCAACAGCAGGCACAGCGGTTAGATGTGGATTCTGGACCAGACTCGGCTAACAGTTCTCTGTGTGAGGCCCTCAGGCCAGTCCTGTAACTTCATCGGCCTCCCGTTGGCTCCCTCGTTCATGACTGGGCTCATTCCAGTGTCCCGCCAGCTCTCACAGTCTGGGATTCTAGAATGAACTTGAAGAAACTGGGGCAATCATCAGGCAATCGTGGAATTCAAGAATTCCAGAGGCTTTACTCATTTAACATCATGCTTCAATTTCATTTTTGCAAATGCTGCCAGCTAATCTCAGATCCTTTTTACCGGTGTCTGTACCCTGGCTTCTGGAAGTGAGGACCCTTATCCAAAGGCGGGCAACTTCTGGCCACGGAGTGGAACAAAGTGCCACTTCATTGCCTTGACTCACCGAGTTTCACTGTATTATATTTAAAGAAGATACAGTTTATATCCCGTTTTTCTCACTGCCCTGGTGGTAGTTTTCCTTCTTACCAAACCACCTCAAAGATACTCCCTTTTCAACAGATTCTATTACCCAGTTTTCTCTACATACCTGTGTGATTACAGAGGTTAAAAATATCCCTGGTTTTCTTCACAATATTCTTGAGAAGTAAGTCAATAGAATTCCCTTTAAATAGTTAAGAAACCTGCAAGATTTGCTCTCAGACGTGGCCTGTTGTGCAGACACAGCTCCCAGACAGAAGTAACACTAATAAAATACCTCACATTTGTTCACAGAATGCATTTGACATAAGTTCTCATTTAAGCCACGCAACAAGCCTAGAGAGATAGCCAAGATGGGGATAAAAACACCTCTGATAAAAATACTTGGCCCCCAAATAGGTCAAGTGTTTTTCCCAAAAAGCTACACGCTCACCAGTTTAGGCTTTGACATACAGTATGATTGCACTAAGAGGAAAGGTCCAGAATGAGCAAATCCACAGAGAAAGAGAGTAGACTGGTGATTGCCAAAGGACCAGGGAAGGGGGGATTCAGATGATGTAAGGGGGCTGCTTCACCTGGGGATAATGGACAGTAGCTATGGGTGCCCAACCTTGTGAATACATAAATGTCATGGACTGTACATTCTAAAAGAGTGAAAATGCTGAATTTCACACTAGGTGAGTGATATGTTAATAAAAACAAAAGAAAAAGAATTCTGGCCTTGGCATCAGCTGACCCGAGCCAGCCCCTCTTGCTCCTCTCTAAGCTTGGTTTTCCTGTTGTTCTAATCACGAAGGGGGCATCGCTCCAAGCACAGAGCGATGCCCTGGGCACACAGTAAGAACTGGATCCATGACAGCTGCACATTAAGTTTGGGTAGCCAAGGGGAGCCTGGGTGGCTCCGTTGGTTAAGCACCTGCCTTTGGCTCAGGTCATGATCCCAGAGTCCTGGGATCGAGCCACGCATCAGGCTTCCTGATGAGCTTCCTCCCCACTTCTCCTTCTCCCTACTGCTCCCCCTGCTTGTGCTTGCTCGTTCTCTTGCTCTCTCTCTGACAAAAAAATAAAATTTAAAAAAAAAAATAGTAAGTTCAGGTAACCCAAAGTCACACAACCAGGAGTTATATCCAGCTTCAAATCCCTGTCTCTGATCTCTGCTACCGGCTTCTAGGTTCTTCCAAGTAGAGCGGCAGCTTCATTCATCCAGAGAAAGGAGAAGATTGATACCTGGCAACAGGGGGGTTTGGCGATGTCCACACACCCACCCTGATTTAAAGCCAGTGGGAGGAGAAAGGAATATGCAGTTATATCATGCAAGGAGTTTCAAGGGCTTCTCTAAAAGAGCTTTAGGTTATAAACTTTTTTTTTTAATTTTTGTAAGATTTTATTTATTTATTTGAGAGAGATGGGGGGGCGTGAATGCACAGGTGGGGCGAGGGGCAGAAGGAGAAGCTGACTCCCCGCTGAGCAGAGAGCCCCATGCGGGACTTGATCCCAGGATTCTGGGATCATGACGTGAGCAGAAGGCAGCTGCTTAACCCACTGAGCTACCCAGGTGCCCCAGGCTATAGCTTTTAATTATGCTTTTGCCTTTATTCTTGTTTTATACCACTCCTTAGAAAGTTCTTACAAAATTTTCCCCAGCGTCCCTGGGTCCTCTCGGTTTTCAGGGTATAAAAGGAGCCTCACGTCATATTTTAAGACACCACTTCCCTCATCCCGAGGGCCGCTGTCTAAGGTGATCTCGGAAGCAGCACGTAGCAGTTCTTGTTTATGGAACCCAACATCCTCCCTCCGTGTGGCTGTTCCTGCGGGGAGCTGCTAGCTGGCCGGCGGGACTGCCCCCACCCGGTGCCATGCACCTAGAGTTCTGTGTCACCAGGAAAATATTGGGGGGGAGGGGAGGGGCAGGATAAAAGCGCCCAGTTATTTTGTCACCGACAGGCCAGACAGCTTTCCAAATGGTTAAAATCAGCTCGCTGTCAACACACACATGCCCAGCAGGTTGAACAGGATTTTTAAAGAGAGAAGATAAACAAGCAGGTTCTCCAGAGCATTGCCAAGGCAGAGTTATGGCGACCCTCCCAGATTAACCAAAGGCTCAATCTAGAAGCCAGTAGGTCCTAATTGCATTCACAGTTCTATACTGTTCCCTTCCCAGAAATCTAGTTACTATGAAAGCTGAGCCTTCAACTTTTCCATTTTGCTGCTACCGTATTTCTACACATACGTAAAGGATTAACCTGAAATTGGAGAAATCACTCCATTTAAAAATTTTGAATAAAAATTCTTAGACCAAGAACTCTCAATCAGATGGCCATTCCCATATGTGCCTCTTCTAGCCCCCAAGCTAAACTAAATTTCCATGCAGAGAATTGTCCTCTTCTCTCTTTGTCCCCCATTTCTGTGGCTGTAGGGCTAAAGCCAACAGGGGACAGGACAAAGAAAAGCAACTGGCTGGACCAAAACTCTCCCCAAGCTTTGAGGCTGGTTCCCACAATAGCCAGGATTAAGACATACGACAAGGATGACCTTTATTTATTTCCTCCTTCAAAGATGTTGCCTGTTTCCTGGGACAGGACTGAGCAGACTGAGCTGCTATCAAGCCTACGCAGGATCCCCGGGCCCTTCCCTGCGGGCCCCTGCCAAGGTCGGCAGCCAGCTCTCACAAGCAGAGGGAGCACAGCCAAAGAGGGATGTCCTAATCCAGGTGCTAGGGTCACCAGCCCACTCGGAGTTTTGGTGCCAATAACAACTTCTCTGAATCACGGTTTGGTTTTCTTACAAGCAGGGGTGGTGTGTTACGGATCCATTCACCGCCCGGATCAGGGAAAATGAAAAATAATGGTGCCAAGTGTCCAAACACCAGTCACTGTATAAACAGCAGTGTCCAGGAAAGAGTGAGTATGTACCACCCAGAAGTTATAGAACAGAAATCGCAGATTTCGTTCACAACAGAGGCTTGAAGGAGGCGTGGTGAGTTTCTGGCCTCCTTCCCCTTGGACCAACTATCTCTGAGCCTTGGCTGCTGGCACGACTCTCACTCGCCAGCCTAAAGAGAGAACAAAATGTCACCTTTCCTGTCAGAAAAGCTGGCCAGGTCCCAGCTCTAAGAGCCACTTCCTGATCCACAAATGCCCCTCCCACTGCTACAGCAATCACGGGTCAGGGTCCCCCAATAACTCTGATGAGCCAACCTCCACCCACACCCTGCCATGACCCCCAGGAGGAATGTAACAGGAGCAAGAGATAGACTTTTCTTCGTTAAGCCCCTGAGATGTGGTTATTGCAACCTAACTCAGCCGATCACATCAGGGAAAGCCCTACTACATACAGGTTCAGCCTGCCCGTCTCCAGTCCCCAGAGAAGAAAACTCGAAGTCTAGGACAAGCTTCATCCTAAAGAGCCCATGGGGCTGTCACAAGGAAAGATCACGGGCTTCTGGAGTCAGGCAGACTTGGGTTCAAATCTTGACCCTGCCACCCACTGGCCACGGGACTCTGAGCCAGTCCATTGGCCCTGAACGGGTCTGCAGAGTTTTCAACTTTGACACAGCAATTCTATTATCTGGCACACGAGGTCATGGTGGGGATGAAAGGTCACGAATGTGAAGAACACAGCATGTGGCCAGCCATGCAGTATGCACTAAAGAAACAGCAAAGAACATAGTGACCCCCACACCATTGTTTTCGCCCTGCTCTGACCACTTACCAGCTGTGCACCGGGAGCCTCTGCTTCTTGTTCTGCAAAATGGGCAAGCAGTGCTGTGCCCACTCCCAGGGTGGCCGCAAGGGCTCCGTGTGAGTGGGTCTAGGGGCAGCTGCTCAGAAAGTGAGACTACCGCACCTTCCTCCAGCTCAGAAAGTGAGACTATCGCACCTTCCTCCAGCCTGTCCCAAGGGAGCCCTAGTGCACGGAGGGCCAGGGAGGCTGTGACCCCCAGTGCCTGGAGGGCCCAGTCCTTGACCGGCCTTCTGCCCTGGACTCCCAGTTGCTCTCTGGGCACTGGCCTCGTCCCCCAGCCCCAGCCAACCCACTGGTTGCCATTTACCAGAGCACAAGCACTGCTTCTCTTAGGGACTCTGAACTTGGGGACCTACCGAACTGCCCCCTGAAGTTCCCTCACCAGCCGAGGTGACCCATGAATTTGAGAAGTCACCTTGAACATTATCCACAAAGATCTGGGCCCTGGTCAGGGGAGGTCCCTCCCCGGGGCTCCCACTGAAAATTCAGAGAGGGAGCCTGGCGGGCCCTCCCTGCGCGAGCGTCGACACAGCGCTCAAGCGAAGCTCTTAGAACAACTGGCCACACACCCAGGACAATCTGCCATTTGCCACCAGAGCCCTGGCCAAACACTTGGAGGGTCCTGAGGACTGTGTCCGTGGACAGTGACTCAATGAAATGCTATCGTGGGTCCTGACACATCCCAAATGCTCACAAGGCTCGGAAAATGGCCTACATGGAAGGAATGCTGGAGGCAGGACGGAGCCGGCAGCCGGGTCCCAGGGCAGCCCCTTGCCTGCTGTTCAACCTGGAGCGAGTCACAAGCTCCCTGAGCCTCCTTTCCACAGCCATCAAATGTCTAGGGCAAGACAATCCAATTACAGATTTAAGCACACACACTGAGGGACTACGCTGGATAATTACATGAGTCATATGTAGGGCGCACAGTGCCATTCTTAAAGAGTTTAAAGTGCCACAAATCCATTAAACATGTTCACAATTAAAATATAAGTAATCATGGGACGGCTGGGTGGCTCAGTGGGTTAAGCCTCTGCCTTAGGCTCAGGTCATGGTGCCACGGTCCTGGGATCGAGCCCCGCATCAGGCTCCCTGCTCAGCAGGAAGCCTCTGCTTCTCCCTCTCCCTCTCCTTCTCCCCCTGCTTGTGTTCCCTCCTCTCTCTCAAATAAATAAATAAAATAAAAATTTTGTTTAAAACAAAATGAAATATAAGTAATCACAGCCTGAAGAGAGGGTTGTGAGCACGACGGTCTCATGGCCTCTAAGACCGCGTCTGTCTCTGTGATTAAGAACATGGCGCCTGCAGGGCAGATAAAGTTTATTTCCTCTCTCTGGCCCACCAAAGTTTCCATTTCTCCAGATAAGTTAAAACAGACCTGGATATTATTCATTCGTTCATATCTGACTCATAAAGTGGTACAATGTCAGCACTATTTGAGACACCCAATTTCTCTGGTTCAAAGCCCTATCTGAATCTCCAATACCCCCCATCTCTGTCCACCCCCGCTATGTCTCTAGCAGATAAGCAGCCATCAGTCTCAGCTTCCAGGGGCTGGAAACACACTGCCTCTCAAAGCGGGCCCTTCCGTTTTCTGACAGCTCTCAGCCATGGAAACATCTTCATGCCGAGCTGATGATCTCTACGTTCCTACACGTCACTGGGACCAACCAAGAATGATACAGTCTTTCCTCATGATGACAGCGGTTCCAACATGTGAAGCCCCATATCTCCCTCACACCACTCTCTCCTGCCCCTTCTTCTTCAGGCTAAACTTCCAAAGGTCCGTCCTCACCCACTGGGGCATGGTATCAAGTACTCTTTCTAGTGTGGGTCCCCAAACCAAAATAATGCTCCCTGGAGAGTCTGGCCCACTGTCCCCCTGATTACCAGCTACCCCAGGCTCCGGAGACAAAGTCTTACAGGAAATAAAACAGCCGGATCCCTCCCAGATACAGGTCTGCACAGGGGCCAAAGAGGAAACAGGTGCTTACTCAAGCCCACAAGCCAGAGAAAGCTTCCACCACCTGGAAATCTACAGACACCCATGAGACCCCACCCTGGAACCCCTGTGAGCAACACTGCTAGGACCCACGGTGACAGTCGGGATGTCCCCGCAGGAGCTTCACTCCTGCTCCCATCCCTTCTTTGTCTCCTAGCCCCTTTCCACTTCCCCACCCCACCAGGGCATCTCCACCACCCCTCTGGCTCCCCAGTATTTCTCAGACAGCCCCAGAGCTCACCCTGTCACCCCAACACTATTCTCTTTGCTTGCAAGTTTTCTGAAGGGAAAAAGGACTCTTTTTCCCTTAGCCTCCTTTCCCTTCCATATTTCTCTCTTTTTATGGCCCACACCCTCCACCCCATCCCATTCCAGGGCTAGGCCTGAGGAACTGGACCAGAGGCCCAATTCCCCAGTGGCCCCAAGTGAGCTGCTGATGGCATCCCACAGGACAAGGCCCCGGGCCAGACAGGCACAACAGCATGTACTGAGCGCTCGCTCTCTGCTGGCACTGGGCCATTCCCGGGGCATCTCACTCAACTCCTACATGACCCCTCCCCTCCTGAGCAAGACACTGTCAACTCCTTTACTTAGAAGCTAGGAAATGGAGACACGAAGAGGTCAAGTAACCTGCTTAGGGTTTCAAGGCTAGAAAGCAGTCGAGCCAGGATATAATCCCAGGAAACCTGACTTGAAAGCCCAACAGACTTAAGACTCAACCGTGAGCCCCTGGCAGGTAGGGAGGGACTGCCTCTCCCTCGCCCAGCCCCGTGCCTGGCACACACTGCACTCAAATTCAAGTTCAATGAATCAATTGGTTCTCTCTGTTCTTCAGTGTCTAAGTATATTTGTATCTGATGGCAGTCATCAACACACACACTGCCCCAGTGCACATTTATTTTATATCGCTTTTTTATCATTAACGTACACTACCTCCGCTGTCATGTGCTACATCAACTTTCGTTATCTGACCTGAGAACCTAACCCCCAATTTATAACAATGTTGCCATGAGAAAATCCTCCTAAACACCCTGCATAAAAATAAATTTTTAGCACCTTCCTTTCCTAAACCAAGGCCCCAATTAGCAGATTCCTTCATTAGGGTACAGTTTACCTTTGCATTACTAAGAGACCTGTCCTGACTCAAGCCTGCTTTTCCTCACTGACTCTGCCTCAGGAAAAATGCCTGAATTTCAAAGGAATGTGTGAACTGGATACTCCTCACAGTTTTCACAAAGGCCCCATTCTCAATCTGAATTTTTGCACAAAATTGTAAGTTCTGAGAGGCACTGCGTCTCGCTTAACCTGATAAATGATTCTCCTAATTAGTGAATCTTAAAGGGATTTAACAGGTATGCTGCTAAGTGAACTAAGTCAGAGAAAGACAAACATCACATGATTCCACTCAAATGTAGAATTTAAGAAACAAAACAAACAAAGAAAAAGAGACAAACCAAAAAACCAAACTCTTAACTATAGAGAACAAACTGATGGTTACCAGAAGGGAGCAGAGGGGAGGTGGGCTGGGGGGGTTGGAGTGGAGAGAATGGGATGTGGGGATTAAGGAGGGCACCTGTCCGACGAGTACCAGGTGTTTGATGGAAATGTTGAATAACTCAAGGTATTTTATATCTGAAACTAATAAAACACTATATGTTAACTATACTGGAATATAAAAAAAATTTTTTTAAGAAAAAAATGAATTTTCAGTTCCTTGAGATGGCTAAAACGTTCAGCTTGGAAAGGGTCTGACATCTTGTAGCCTACTCATTTTCCAAATGAGCAAACCAGGACCTGGACAGGTTAAGTGACGTGTTTCAAGTCACACAGTGGAATTTCCGCCGTGGTGCGAAGTTGGTGGACTCAGCATTATCTATTAATCTTCATCGTACCTCTCCCGCCCTTGACAAGGACAAGGTGAACACACACCTTCCCTCTAGCACTGCCTGGGAACCCAAGCAGTCCAAGACAGTCCTGTGTCCATCTGGCCTCAGAAAAACACAGAAAAGACTGTTTCAGCCTCCTGCCCCCAAGCAGACAGTCACCAAGGAGAAAGGGTACAAAGAAACACATCCTTCTGTTTCCTTCTCAACCTAAAAGATGTGTTTTTTTTTCCCCATCCCTCCCCTCACCCACCAAGGCCAGGCTCTTGCCTCCTGGCGTCTGGAAAACTAGGACAACTGGTTCTAACACTCAAGTCCCCACTCCACTCGTCTACGGTATGTCTTCCAGACGGGCTTTGCCCAAAGGATCCTCCACCACCACACAGCTCAGTGTCAACCGTGACTCCTGACATAGAACAAACTGAATTCAAACTCCTAGCCTGGCCTCCAGATCTCAGCCTGAATTCAATCTGACTTTGACAGAGAGATCGCTTCTCGGCCTTTTGGCTAAGATCAAGTGACTTTGCCAGAGACTTCAAACCCTGTATCAGATCCCACTCTCCACTCCGTGTCTCAGAGGACAGATCTCTGAAGAGTATGTAGAGGCCTCTTCAAAAAGTACCATCCAAAAGAGAGCTATGTAATACAGCATTTCTCCCAAAGTATTCTATAAATCAAACTACAGTGGAAGATTCTTTGGGGAGAAAAAAAAAAAAAAACTTTTGTGGGCATATAATCTGAGAAATTCTTACTGCTGAGTCCTTTCTTGCATAACCATAACCCACATTTAGTCCACATATTAAAGGTTTTGAGAAGTCCTGTAATAAGAAAAGCCATTTAGAACTTTATCTTGGGAGTCCTTGAATTTGTCTCTTATATATCCTCGCTCTCCATCCCTACTGCCACCATGCCAGTCTAAGCTGTCACCATTTCCTTCCTGAACAACAGCAGAAACCTCCTGGCTGGTGTGCCCACAGCCCCTCTTTTGCTCTCTCCAATCTATCCCCCACACATGAGGGCAGGAGAGAGTATTTTGAATCCCCTGCTTAAATGTTTCAATGGCTTTCCCATGCTCTTAAGGAGAAAGACAAAAACAAATAGCAAATCTTCTTAACTTGGCCCACAGGGCTTCCATGGTCTACCTACCTTCCCAGACCCATCACATGTCACATTCCTCCTCACTCACCCCATCCTTCCACTGGCCTTTTTAAACCATGTTTGCTCCTACCCCAGGGCCTTTGCACCTCTGCCTGGATGACTTCCTCAAGGAAACAAGTGAGTCATCACTTCCTCAAGGAAACTGTCCCTAACCCTTCAGCATAGGCCAAATCCTGGCCCCTCCCCTCCATGAGCCTTGTCCCTTGTCACAAAGTTGCAATTTTCATCTACTTATACAATTTTTTTTTTTATCCTTGTATATTCTCTCCCAGTGGGCTGTACACCTTCGGAGAGCAAGAAGCACATGTCCACTTCTGCTCAGAAGGATTAGTATAGTGTCTGGCCCAAAATAAATACTCAAAATTCCATACACACACACACACACACACACACACACACACACACACTGAAGCAATCAATGGGAGGCATGAGCAAGTGACATGAGAAAGAAAGTATAATACAGTATACTCTGTAGTGCAGACAGAAACCAAGTGTGATGTGATGGGAGGCACGGAAGACTTAACTCCACCTGGGTGAGCCGGTAAAGCTGCAAAGTGCTCAGTGCCACACAGAGAAGGGAAGGGAAAGGCTGCGCACACCAAGGCAAGGAAGCCAGCTATGGCTGGCTGCTTCCTGCTTGATTCTGCTCTAGGAGACTGTTAAACCATCTCCTCTAGCACAAAGCCTAGTGCTCCCAAGTGAGAAGTGAACCTCTCCCTGCAGGTCAGCAGGGCTAAATTACATCAGGGGAGCCTGGGGGCCGCCCTCCCCCACGTGCGTACGTGGGCCAGCCTCCGTCTCTGCTGCACGGTGCACACACCCAGCTCCCGGTGGTCCGGAGATGAAAGCTGTGGTGTGCAGACTCCTTGGGGCCTGCCCCATGCCTCGCCCTTCCTAACCCTCCTGCTCCAGTAGAACCGCCCCATTTCTGGAAACTGCAAGCCTCTCTCTGATCCCACTCTATGGCTGGCCCCTGTCCTCCGTAATATACCTCTTGAGGCAGAATAAGAAGCCTAGATTAAGAGGGATCAGGTCCCACGTGACCCTTTACTGTGGGCTTTGACTTGGCTGTTTCCAAGTTCAAGCATGTGTGTACGTGTCTTCGGTCCGCTCCCTATCTGCCAGCAGGGAGACACACGCCAGACACTCCTCCAAGATTTAGCCAAGAGGAATCCCATCAGGAACTGCTCCCACCCCTCCACTTCCCAGCCCCCAGTCTCACCAGGCCTGTTCTTTGTTCCACAAAAGCAAACAGCTGGTTCCGCCTGCCAGGGCAGATGAGGTACGCACACACCAGGGCAAACAAAGAGGCCCTCTTGCACAAGACGTTCCTTCCTGCGGGGCTGATGCGGTCACCGGCACCCTCTGTTTGAAGTCACTGGCTGTGCCGGGCACCCACGGGGACCTGTGGTCGCTGGGCACAGCACTCCCTGCCCTTCTGTTTCCACTGCCACCCCAGGTGGACCTAACCAAGCAGCCTGTGGGGCCGGGATATCTGCTGCCGCTGTGATTGCTGGGGTGCCGCTCACACCAAAAGTGCAGCCCACTCCCCTGCACGGCAATCCTTGCCCAGGCCTCCCCTCTCCTCTCCTCCCTGGCCTGCCGGCGTCCATCTGTCGCATGGGGAGAGTGCCACGGACCGTGCAGCCAAGGATCCAACGGTACCCTCACCACAGCTCTGCGGCTCTGCTCTCATCCCCATTCGATGGATGGGAAAACCAGGGCACAGACTAGTTAAGCGACATGCCCCAAATCATCCACGCCCAGGGTTCAAACTGGGTCTACCTGAATATAGGCCCCAGGCCACCGACCACTTTTTTGAGCGCCTTGGTAATTCCTCTACAAAAGGGACCTGTTAGGGAGTGGAGGACTGTATTAAACCCGAACGTTGGGTCAAACATAACCCTCGGTCGGTTGGGTGGACAATTCCATGGATAATTAGAACCATTTTCTTGGAAATAGTCACATTTGGGTTTTAAGACCCCACAAAGAAGAAAGTGGGTGGTTTGGGTTTGGTCTCTCTTTTTGAATATTCTTGTTGCCTTTGGGAGTGTATCCAATTACACGTTAGTCAACCCTGTGAATATTTTCCCTAAAAACACACATTTCCTCCCCTTGTCTCTCACCCGTTTATCTTATCTCCACTCCCCCAGAGCTCAGGAGGCTTCCCTCCACAGTCACTCCTGGTTATCAGTTTTGCTTCTACGAGCAACATTTATCTGGATTGCTAAGACATTCTTGGCCTTCCAGAAATATGCTTTCATTTTTCTTGTCAATTAGTTACTTTAGATGCTTCCAAAGTTACGCTTTCCTAGGAAAATAGATGCCTTCCAAACTCCCTCACCCTTCACGTGCCATTAACCGAAGCTGCAACAGAACGGGACCTTAAGACTTTAAACTGAAGTCAGTCTATACCTGGAAAAATAATGCCGGTCGTCATCCAAGTGACATTAAACATTTCCCAAAACAACGGGCACTGGCTTAACTCTCTTTCTTGGTGTTTATAAGCACCTCCCCCAGAACGGCTTGTCAATGCTGTCACACGGGGAACCTGAGGACAGGAGGCTGGCTCGACTTCCGTATTTTCCCAGACAGACTGACCGTTCCGGACGCTGATATCACCATACTCCTTTCCTTCTCTCCTTGGCGGTGCTCCTAGGTCAAAAGGCCAAAGTAAAGCCCTTTCTGAGAGTCACCAAGGCATAAAACCAGAAATTCAGGTTATACAATAAGTTTGGTTTTAAAGAAAGCAGGAGGTAATTGGCATGAGGAATTCTTGACACGGAAGGGAGGCCCTCTATGAAGACAGGTCAAAACATCCTCAAGGCATGAGAACTGGCCGGTCTCAGCGTCCCTGCGTTTTACAGCCCCCGAGGAAGCAGGTAATGAGACCAACACGAAAGCCTAGGGGTCACAAGCTGACTGACGAAGCAAGAAGACTATTAATGATGTAATGCAAATGAGCTGCTGACAACTGGTTTCTGGGGGACATATGCAAGCTCGTTCAGCGGCTTTGCAGGAAAAACCTCCTCTAGAGACGACAGGGAAGGTCCATGGTTCATGGCACACAGGGTATCACCTAGCTGATTCTCTAACCGACAAAGCCCCTGAGAGGATGTTAAAAAAAAAAAAAAAGACCCTTCCTCAAAGAATTTTGAAGTGACGACAGCCATCTTCACAGCTCCTCTTTTTATTTATTTATTTGGCAGAGAGAGAGAGAGCACAAGCAGGCAGAGAGGCAGGCAGAGAGAGAGGGAAGCAGGCTCCCCGCTGAGCAGAGAGCCCGATGCAGGGCTCGATCCCAGGACCCTGAGATCATGACCTGAGGCGAAGGCAGAGGCTTTAACCTCACTGAGCCACCCAGGCGCCCCACAGCTCCTTTTATATAACCAATGGGTGATAAATCCCTAAGAAAAGAGCAAAGAGAAAGCGACTACCTACAAAGAAGAGGCGCTATCTTCTGCCTTTACAATCAGCATTCTACAAGAAGCACACGGAGATACTCAGGGGGATGGCAAAAGCGCCAGTGTGTGAGCTCATGCCTAGACACTCAGGTTTCCAGGGAACACCCTTGGCTACAATCTGTTGGATGGGATGCGGGCGGAACGCGGCGTACCATCACCAGTGGCCGGAGTTCAGGAACGAACAGAGAAACACATAATACAGTTGCTCTGGGATGGAAAATATAATACACACCAGTTTGCAATTAGTCTAAAAGCGGGGGGGTGGGAGGTTGGGGTACCAGGTGGTGGGTATTATAGAGGGCATGGCTTGCATGGAGCACTGGGTGTGGTGAAAAAATAATGAATACTGTTTTTCTGAAAATAAATAAATTGGAAAAAAAAAAAAAAAAAAGAATCAGGCCCATTTAGGCCCAAACAAAAAGAACAGAAAGTACACGGGATTGGGGCCTTTCCCAAAATAAAATCCATCCTTCCTAATGCTTCTTAATTTTGTATTACTATTTTTAAAGGCCTAATCGTCTACACGAGTCATTTATTATAAGCCGCTCATGAGTGAGGAGTGTGAAATGCTGAATCTGGGTGCAGATGGGGGAAAAAAGACCAAGAGACGGGACAGTGGCCGAGACGAGCTCTTTCACACCCTGGACTTAACAAAACCATGGCAGGAACCTAGGGATGAGGAAAGAATAAAGAGAATTCTTTGTATTTCCATCATAAATAAAGCTTTTTGGCCTCCAGTTCGGAACACAGAGCCTTCTCACTTGCACACTATGCAGTTACAAATATTCACGTGACGGCTACGCCTTTAAAACCGTAAGTCACTAGATGAGCCTATAAATGTAAAATTGTTCCATGGCGAGAGCACAGGCCTGTAAAAAGGATGGTCTTTGGAGCTTTCTTGACTTGTAAGATTTAAGCGATTTTCAGATTGGTATCCCCAACCGGGGCTTCCTACATCTCTGAGTGGTTACCATTTCTCTTACTCTTCTGAGTCTGGGGGAGCCCAACACTGGCCGACGATTTCAGATTTCACCTGCACAGACTGAGGACAGAAGTCTGCGTTTCTTGGAGATGGAGACCACGTCTCAGTTTTCTTCTCAGCCACCATGCCTGGAACAGTGTCCTATGAACAACTGAACTCCATAGATTTTTGCCATTTGCCGAACACCCCCGAGGGGGGAAAATTACCAAGCGCCTGTGATAACCACAGCAGGGGGCAAGAACAGAAGTCCAGACTTCACAACCTCACTGCATCCAGCAAATGGTGCTTTGGAGGATTCTGGAGTTTGACGGCGTGCTTACTTAACGCAGGAGAGGCCATCTGTGTCCGCACCAGGGTTGACGCAGTGGAGCTTGTGGCCCTCCAGCAGGCCTCCAGAGCTTTCAATCCTCCATTCTATACTTAATCCCCAAAAATGAAGGAAAAAGAAACAAGAGGTGTCATTTTACCTCTTTTCAGTTTAGTCAAGCTTATTTTTAATCCTTTGCCTCTGCCTGTTGAGATCATTTGGAATCTCGAATCCATGGTCTAGTAGTTGGGCTCTCTCTGCCTGCTCTAGGTTTTCTGGTCATGGAAAACAAGTTCACAGAACAGGGCCAAGAATCCTGTCATCTATCACTAGGCAACGCCTTCCAAATCTCTCTGTAACCCCAATCTCCTTGCCTAGTAACCCTGTTAAAAGATAAAGCACATGACTTCTGTGAGTTTTCTATGACTTTCCGGGATTACCTCTTTCTTCAGCGCTTACTCAGATGTTTATTATTTTCCAAAGAAGGACAAAAGTATCAACGCAATTGACCTTTATTGCCATGAATGTCATTGCAAATTTAAAATCATGAATTCATTATTAAAAGCATTAGTTCTAGTCTAATCTACTTCCTTTTCTTATCTTTTTTCCTGATATTAAACCAGATCTCAGAATCACAAATACTCAAACCCACATCTGCCTGCTTGACTGGTCCCCTTATCCCACCAGAGCAGAAGGACAGATGTGCTACCGTAATTCTCAGTGTCAAAGTAAATCTGGAAATACAATGCCCTTACCACAAGGGCTGTTCAAGCTCCAGGGCAATGACTGATTTCTCTCTCAGTCACAGGTGAACCTAAAGCCAGTACAAATGACAGTAGGCATGTGTGGATCTTAGCATCTGTCCTCTTTCTCTGCTCAGGGTCCCCAAAACTCTGGGCTAAGAAAGAAATGTAGGTATAATTTTCAAAACTATATGTCAAAAGAAGCTTTACTTCCCCCTGTTTTTACCTCAGTATGAACAGCAAACATCATGAG
Organism: Neogale vison; assembly: GCF_020171115.1. Classification (NCBI taxonomy): domain Eukaryota; kingdom Metazoa; phylum Chordata; class Mammalia; order Carnivora; family Mustelidae; genus Neogale; species Neogale vison. The sequence continues at coordinate 108,586,564 of NC_058103.1, forward strand.
GTTGATCACGTTTCTTTTTTCACTCTGACCACCAGGAATCTCAGGGATCTCTAGACAACATAGGTGGGCTCTATTTGGTCTCCAGTTTCCCCAGGATTAACTCTATTTGAATTTCTATTTCCTATAGTTTTTTTATCTTATCATACATGCTTTTGTGAGTGATATCAGAATCATCCTATAAAATATATCAGAATGTAAACAAAGTTGCAAAGCTATTGCTCAGGGAAATTTCCCTTCCAAATGCAAGCCTGGCCACCCTTAGTATTTGCACTGTGCTAATTGGTAAAATTGCAAGTGGTCTTCTGAAATGTGTGTGATGCCTCTGAGGAAGGAAATCAGATCAGACCTATTTCATATTCTGGGACCACTAAGAGGGTCAGACCTTCTTAGTCCTCCATGAAGGGGTACCTATCTTCCTGCCTGCCAGCTCTCCTTCATTCTGCCCTTATCAGTCTGAGAAATCGAAGTCTTCGGATGATAAATAAAGTGGGCTCCTCCAGATTAGTTCTCCTGCCTGTGGATGTCACAGAGTGAAAGCCTTAAATGAAGAAATAAAACCTCTTTAGGAGAATCCCTGGGCATGAGGCTGGTGCGGTGGGGAGGGGAGAGTTGGTGTCACCGGTACCATGTGAACCCCACTCAGGATGAACCCCATTTTTGAGAGCACTTTTACCAAGAGCATCTCATTGTGAATGTATGCTGGGCTTGAAGGCAGAAAGAGCAGACATTTCTCTTACTGCATCATGGCATCGGTATCCGTTCCTCTTCTCCCTCTTGGCCACGATGTGGGCACCTCTGGGTACAAGGACCATAAGTACAGCAAACAGTCGTGCACACGGTAGATCCATGAAGTATTTGTTCTGATGCTCAACCCTTCATTGCATCAGCTAACAAACCTGTGAGTGCCTGCTGTGTGCCGGAGAGGGTGCATAAACATGAACGAGGAGGGCAGAGTCTAGCAGGGTGGACAAGGGTGCGTTAACCACAGTGCAATGTGCAAGAGAGCTAAGAGAGGTGCACGGGGTGTGCAATGGAGAAAGTTGTGCCATCAAAAAGAGGTGGTTCAGGATGACCTCAAGGAACAGGTGCTGAACTGGGTGTTAGGAGATTTCCCCAGGTAGGTTTACTTTGTCAAATAAAATCTATTTTTCAGAACAGTTTCAGATCAGAGAAAGTTTACTTAGCTAATTTAAAGTTCCCACAGACCCCATACTCAGTTTCCTCTAAGATTGCATCTTTTATTAGTATGGTACACTTGTCATAATTAATGACCCAGTATTGATCCATTATTATTATTATTAACAGAAGTCCATACTTTATTTAGTTTTCCTTAGTTTTTACTTAATGCCCCTTTTCCGTTCCAGGGTTCTACGGAGGATACCACATAACATCCTGTCTCCTTAGGGCCTCTTGGTTGGGACAGTTGCAAAGACTTTCCTTAGTTTTTGAAGACCGTCCAGGTTTGAAGAGTACAGGTCAGATATTTTGCAGAATGTCCCTCAACTGGAATTTGTCTGATGCTTTTTGCATAATTAGACTAGGGTTATGGCTTTGGGGGAAGGAGACAACAGAAGTAAGTGCATTCTCATGACATCAGACCAAGGGTATATGTGATCAATCACTGTTGTTGTTGACCTTGATTACCAGTGTGTGTCACATTGCTCCATGGACCCCCACCCCCCAAAAGAGTTATTCTTTTTCCCTCTTTCCACATTGTCCTCTGTGGAAGGAAGCCACGATGTACAGCTCACACTTAAGGGGATAGGGAGTTAAATGACCTGCCTGAAAGCAAAGTACCTATAAATTATTTGGAATTCTGTAAGGGAGATTTGTCTATTCTTCCTCATTTATTTATTTATTCAGTCATTTGTTTATGGACAAATGGGTACTTGTATGGACCCTTGGATATTTATTTTCTATACCCAATACTATTTTATCTTACTGCTCAAAAGCGTTCAAGAGCTCTTTCATTTGGCTCCTGAGTCCCTTAGCCATACCTGCAACAATACGGTGTGTGCGTGCGTGTGTGTATGTGTGTGTGTCTTTCTAAACGTACGTGTGTGTCTTTCCAAACTTTCTGGCACTACCAGGTAGGTTTTTATAATATAGCTTCTAAACAGCAAAGTCCCACCATGTTGACATCTTCAAGCACACCAGCATGAAGACAGCACAGAGAGCTTTAATATAAGAGAGGACCTCAGAGTTGTTTATCTAGTGCCCTCCTCAGGTCACCTCAGTGCCTGAGGTCACAGAGCCCTTCTGAGGAACCTCTGCTTTCTATTTCTTAAGCTCATTTCCCTTATTTTTCCACTGTTCTGACTACCTAATATTGCCCACTTATGAATGCCCAGTCAACCACAGAGAAACCGTGTCCATCACTGAATCTCTCCAGGTAACCAAGGGACCTCAGTAAGGTTGCAGGCAGAGCAGGGTCAAATATGTGCCTATGGAACCTTCGGACAGTCGGGAAGGTGGCACTCTTTATTTTCCACAACAGTTGAATTTTCCTGTGCTGCCTCACTCCCTTCTGGTTTGAACAGTCTCTTTTGGGGAAATGCTCTAACTTCCTCACATCCAGGCCTCATCACCAAACCTAAAGTCCAGGGAACAACTTAGGTGGTAAGGGGCAGACAGGGCTAAGATCATTCAGTAGGGTACAAATAGCCTCTTCAGCAAATGGTGAGGGGACACCTGATATCTACATGCAAAAAAAAAAAAAAAAGACATTAGAACCTTAACCCCACACCATCCTCAAAAATTAAGTCCAAATGGATCACAGATTTTAAATGAACTATAAAAACTATAAAACTAAAATGATAAAAGCCTTAGCTGAGTAAGTCATCATGACCTTGGTTTAGGTAATGATTTCTTAGATATGATATAAGTAACAACAACAACAAATTAACTAGACATCATGAAAATTTAAAACATTTGTGTCTCCAAGGACAGCATCAAGAAAGTGAAAAGACAATCCAAAGACTGAGAGAAAAATCTGCAAATTACATATTTGGAAGAGAGACTAATATCTGAAATATATGAAGAACTATTACGATTTAATAAATTTTTAAAAATCCAATTCAAAAATGGGCAAAGGACCTGAACAGACAGTTCTCCAAAGAAGACATACAAATGGCCAATCAGTACATGAAAAGATGAGTCATCAGGAAATGCAAATCAAAACCACAATAGAGGCCATTTCACACCCGTTACATTGGCTATAATCCAAAAGATAAATAATAATAAGTGCTGGGGAGAATGTAAGGAAATTAGAACCCTCACACATTGCTGGTGGGAATATAAAATGGCACAACTACTTTGAAGATCAGTCTGGCAATTCTTCAAACATTTCAACATAGAGTTACTATATGACACAAAGATGCCACTCTTGGATACATACCCTAAACAAATGAAAACATCTTTTGCTACAAAAACTTGTACACTTCATATACTCTGTATGTATACACAGAGACTGTAGAATACTGCAGACTCTTTTAAGAAAGGCTATCTTTTTTTATTTTTGTTTTTAAGATTTTATTTATTTATTTGACAGACGGAGATCACGAGTAGACAGAGAAGCAGGCACAGAGAGAGAAGGAAGCAGGCTCCCCGCTGAGCAGAGAGGCTGATATGGGGCTTGATCCCAGGACCCTGAGATCATGACCTGAGCCAAAGGCAGAGGCTTAATCCACTGAGCCACCCAGGTGCCCTAAGAAAAGCTATCTTAAGGCTTTTATTTTCATACCTGGCAGCACCTGGACTTGGACCTAACTCTAGTTCATTTGGACACATGACCTCTAATTCTAGACCTGCACATTATAAGAAGTAAAGAAGCCAGTACAGGCAAGATTCTCAATAACACTATCTACAAAGCTAGCAACTAAACACAGTTCTAATCACCCAGTCCCATATAGATACCTGCCTCAACCTTGGGCCTTCTTCTCTCTCTCTCTTTTTTTAAAGATTTTATTTGTTTATTTGAGAGAGAGAACATACACATGACCTGAGCAGGGAGGGGCAAAAGGAGAAGGAGAAGCAGACTCCCCACTGAGCAGGAAGCCCCACTCAGGGCTCTATCCCAGGACTCCGAGATCAAGACCTGAGCCAAAGGCAGATGCTTAACCAACTGAACCACCCAGGTGGCCCCACCTTGGGCCCTCTTAAAAATATAAATCATGTGAGCAAAAAGTATACAGATTTATTCGGTAACACCCAATGACAAATTATATTATTACCAATTATCAGAGAATACCACCACCTTCAAATTCCTAAAAACATTAGTATTTTTTAAAATGTAGTCTAGAATGAGAAAGACAGCCAACAGAATAAACAAGCAAAAAAAAAAGGTAGTCTAAGCCAGTATGCCAAATACTCCCACTAAGCATCATTCTTGCCCATAGAAACAAAAATAAACCAAACTTCTTCTTTAATAGCTTTTTTGACTTTGCATACCTGAAAAAAAGTAATGTTGACTCAAGGGAAAGAAAACTAAGGAGGTTAAATAAACTCAAGAAGAGAAAGGAAAAGCTGTTCTTTGGAACTCATTATCTTGAAAAACTCATCCTCCAAGGAGTGGTGGTTCAGATCGTCATAATATATATGAATTTCCAAACTCAACCCAACTTCTCTGAAGTACACGCACATGATATAGGGTATCTGATCTTAGTCTTTTCTATGTGTTGTGCAATTAGAGTTTAGTGTGGTTGTGCTGTATTTAAGTCTGTCCACTCAAAAGCTTTCCTCTGCTAAAATCTTGGCTTGCACCAAGAAACAGTTGAACTGCGCTGGGAAAAACAGTGCCAAAGACGTGAATTATCTCCATAGTACTTCAAGCATGGCAAGCAAGGCCAGGCCTACAATTGCTGTGACATCAGTAAGAAGTTCTAGAACATATCCTCTCAGTGGGAATATAAAACTAGGGCAGAATTCAAACAGCTTCTTCTTTAGGATCATTTAACTATTTCAAGTGCCCATTGGGGCCAACCAAAATTGGTAACTCCAGCTAGTTTCTCTCTTGTGCCAAAGACCTTTCCTTGGTCCCAAAGACCCTTCAAACTCAACATGGACCCATTCAATATAAATTAGATGGAAGTGGGGTGCCTGGTGGCTCAGTGGGTTAAAGCCTCTGCCTTCGGCTCAGGTCATGATCCCAGGGTCCAGGGATCGAGCCCCGCATAGGGCTCTCTGCTCAGCAGGGAGCCTGCTTCCTCCTCTCTCTCTTTGCCTACCACTCTGACTACTTGTGATCTCCATCTGTCAAATAGATAAATAAAAATCTTAATAAATAAATAAATTAGATGGAAGTATTCACTCAATTACCACTCTGCTAACACCTTGACTCCTCTGGATTTTCAATGTCTCCAATACTCATCTGGTCATTTGGTATGAATGTCTAAAGGTCATGCCTGACAACCTGTTCTCACCCATTCAATCAGACCATGGCTACAGGCAGGGACTCCAGTTTAAGGGCTCAGATAGTAGAAATGAGGCAGAGGAGGATTGGCAGATTAACCTGAGAGGTAGAAGCAAGCACACATCATGATAATAACAGTTTACTTCTTCCGGAAGCATCCATCGTCTTTCTTGCTTTTCAACCCTGTTTCTCTTTTACTCACTGTTAGTTAACCACCTTCTTTCTTCCCTCCCCACCCTCTCCCTGACCCTTGCAATGATACCATTCCCATTTCCACAGAGAAAAACAAAGTCACAGAACCCTAAGGTTGGGTTTACATTTTTCTGACAGGTAACTTAATACAGAAAAGGGAGGGAAGCTTGATCTGGGCCAAATTTTTTGGCCACATCTGGTAGCCAAGCCCTGTGGGAGATAAAGTTTCAGACTTCAGCACAAGTGAGCCCAGCCCTGTCCTGTAGTATCAACAAGGCAGCTGACCCAACAAGGGCATCCTCTCAGCTTGTCTAAGTAGCCTGGGCTCTGCTCCTGACTCGCCCTCACCTCTGATTCCAGCCCCCTGACTCAGCTACTCATAAACTCAAATTCTGACTCTCCTGACTCCGGCCTGGTTTGCTGACTTACCTTGGCAAGCTTTCTGATTTCTCTACAAGGAGAATGCTAGGCTAGGGCTCCATGAGGCTGGGGCACCAGAAGAGGTAGCAGGTGGCTAAACCCTTACTAAATCATTGTCCAGGGAGCTATGTTGCTGCCAATAAAGAAAAGGCAGATGTTCTACACTTAGTCACCGAAAGACACTCCAGATATATTGTGAGAGGAAAATATGTGTTTGTCAAAAGTATGACCTGAAACATATATTTATTTTTGTGGTGCCTGGGTGGCTCAGTGGGTTAAGCCTCTGTTTTGGGTTCAGGTCATGATCTCAGGGTCCTGGGACAGAGCGCAGCATCAGGCTCTCTGCTCAGTGGGGAGCCTGCTTCCTCCTCTCTCTCTGCCTGCCTCTCTGCCCACTTGTGATCTCTCTCTGTCAAATAAATAAATAAAATTTTTAAAAAAGAAACATATTTATTTTTTCCTATCATACGCTCTTTTGCATTATTCAAATTATTTTAAAGCAAGCTTTTTCTAAGATTTCTTTTACTAAAGCAACTATAAAACAGAAAAATTCCTTAAAATTATTACCTGAATGGGAAAAATGGCAAATATGATAATTTATATATCCTCTACCACTTAATTTTAACTTGCAAATATAGATGGGTTTGTAAACCATAAAAAGGATGCATTCTCATTCTGTTGATGATATAACTAAGGCTGTGAGTGGTTGAGTGGCTTATCCAACTAGAAACAATCCATTGCCCAGGAAAAAGAAAAAATTTATTTTTGACCCCCAGATTTATCTATATTTACTATTTTAAAGTCCTTTTCTGGGGCACCTGGGTGGCTCAGTCGGGTTAAGCATCTGCCTTCGGCTCAGGTCATGATCCCAGGATCCTGGGATACAGCCCACGTCAGGCTCCCTGCTAAGTGGGGAGTCTGCTTGTCCCTTTCCCTCTGCCCACTCCCCCACCCATCATTCATGCTCGCTCACTCTCTCTCTCAATAAATAAATAATCTTTAAAGTCCTTTTCTAATAAAATATACATTCTTTTCAAGAACTCATGGAACTTATACCTCGATAAACCATAACCTGGGCTATAAAACAAATCTCAACAAATTCAGAACAAGTGGAATCATGCAAGTGTGTTCTTTGACCACAATGGAATTCGACTGTAATCAAAAGAAAAGACAAGAGGAAAATACCCAAACACTTAGAAGTTAAACAGCCCACCTCTAAATAATGTAAGACTCAAAAAACCCTGAAAGAAAAGAAATAAGAATACATTTAGCTGAATGAAAATTAAAATACAACATATCAAAATTTATGAAACACAGCTAAATCTGTGCTAAGGGGAAAATTCAAGGAGGAAAAGTCTGAATTCAATGATCTAAGCTGCCACCTCAAGAACCTAGAAAGAGGAGGACATTATAAACTCAAAGCAAATGGAAGGAAGGAAATAATAAAGATAAAAGCAGAAATCAATGAAACTTCAAACATAAAACAACAGGAAAAAAAGTAAATTAAACAAAAGGCTGATTCTTTTAAAAGATCAGTAAGATTGACAAACCTCTGGCAAAATGAGAAAATAAAGATAAAATACAAATTAGTAATATCAAGATTGGAACAGGGCATTGCCACAGACCTTGCAAGCATCAAAAGGAATACTACAAACAACTCTATCTACGTGAATTTGACAAGTCAGAAGAAATAAGCCAATTCTTCGAAAGCATAAACTACCACAGATTACCCGAGATAAAACAGATCATTTACCTGTCCCATATCTATTAAGGAAATTGAATTAATAATTTAAAAATTCTCAAAATGAAATCTCCAGGCCTACATGGTTTTGCTGGAGAATTCCACCAAGTGTTTAAAAAAGAATAAACATGAATTCCACACAATGTCTACCAGAAAACAGAAGAGAAAGAAACACTCTTAATTCACTTGATGAGGTCAGTGTTACCCTGTGAAACCAAAACCAGACAAAAATGGTACCAAAAGAACATTTGCAAAAAACCCCATAACTATAGACCAATATCCTTTACAAGTATAGACACAAAAATCCTAAACAAAATAACAGCAAGTAGAATTCAGCAATATATAAAAAGAATGAAACACTAAGACCAAGTGGAGTTTATTTTGGAATGCAAGACTGGTTGAATGTTTGCAAATCAGCAGAAAAATCACATGGTCAGATCAGTGACGCAGAAAAAGCATTTGACACAATGCAACACCCATTCATAAAAACCACAAACAAAAATAAAAACTCCCAGAAAACTCTGACTAGAGGGGAACATCCTAAACTTGATAAAGAGCACCTACAAAAGGCTTATAAATAACACTGGATTTAATGGTAGAAGACTGAATGCCTTCCCGTTAGGATCAGAAGTAAGGCAAAGATAGCCATGCTCACCATTCTTCCTCTGCAGAGTAGTGGAAGTGTTAGCCAGCATAGTAGGGCAGGAAAAAGAAAAAAAAAAAAAAAGGCATACAGATCGGAAAGGAAGAAATAAAACTAACCCAGATGATGTAGTTGTCAATATAGAAAATCCCAAGGAATCCATAGCCCCCCCCCGCAAAATTTAGAACTAATAGGATACTATTGGTTGATTTGATAATGTCTAGATACAAAAGGAAAGCTGTTACAGTATTGTTCATCAAGAAATGACATGGAAGGAAGAAGAAATCTCTTGAGAACATATCAAAGAAAGTTGGTTTCATGAGGAAGGGAAATGGGCGTAAGCCAGCTGGTAGGAACAAGTTCCTAGACCCACGGAGCAATGCCTCAAGCTACAGACAGACCACTGGGAACCAAGAATGTGTCCTCCTCCTTTTGAAAAGGCTGTATGAATTCTCGGCTGGAATATAAATTTTTAAAAAGTGAGTATTTAAGTGTGAATCATTAAAATTCTTCTTTTGATATCTTTCCAGGGGTGTCTCTTTAAACTCCCACTCAAAGACCAAAAGAGACTGCTACCACTTATTGGGACTACAGTCCTAGCTTCATCAGACCCATGAATGCCACTTGGAACTCCTTAAAACCTTAAATCCAATGCATATTTTCACACCTAGGCTCAATGCTACCGACAGTCCCTACAATCGGGAGGCAGAGGCTATCCATCTTGGGTGACAAAAGGTCCATTTATCCTCTTCTAGCTTCTCACACCTCCCATTTTATTTTCAAAGCCCTTTATTTAATAACCACATGTTTTTAACATCGCAGTGCAGCCAACACTGGCTTTTCAGCACCTAGGATCACTGTGGGCCAGGACCCCTGGGGCAGAAATCCTGCCCGGGATGGCACCGAGCTCATTTAGGCTCCATCCTCTGCCGCCCTGCTTGGGTCTCTCAGTCATTTTTCCTCCCTTTACCCTCTAGACCACGGCTCAAACTCCCGACTCCTCTGTCTCTCGTGTCCTGATGTTCCCAGCCCCCCAACTTCCTATCCACACCACTGCCACCCCCTTCCCCTGCCATCCTTCTTCCTTCCCGCCTCCACCGCACCTCACTGCGCCCATCACACTTCCAACTGACAACTGTCCCTCTTGCCCGTTTCTAATGCTGATTTTCCCTGTAGCTGGGCCCTGGCCCCATCCCCAGTCCTGCCCCTTCTAGCTCCCTCCTCTTCCTCCTCTCCTTCTTTCTGGCTTGCTGTGTTTGTCAGTCCCATCCTCCACATGCTCCCGTCTTGGCCCAGCTGCCTTCCCCAAAAGTCCACGTGTATTTACAGAGTCCGTGTGGGTTGGCTGCAGACAACGGTGAGCCAGTGTGCTAGAAAAAGTATGACCAGGAACCAAACACGATGTGCTGGAACCATCTCTAACCGAGTCATGGTGCCTTCCTGGAGGTCTAGGGGAAGGAGAAGGGCAGCTGGCCGGCTAGGGCATCGTGCAGCTCTGGATAGGGAAATAACTGCATTCCTACTTCAGAGAGCGCGACCCAACACGTGGTCATTTGGACCACTCCCTGACAAGTAAGGCTGCCTCTGGCTCCCCACGTATTTGCTAGCAGCCTAGGCTTATCCAAGAGCTAACTAGAACTTCTAATCCTGTTTTCTTTATTGCTTTGAGGTTGCTTTCATTTCAGGGAGGGGAGAGAGCAAATTCTACAGTGAGAGCTCCCCCACTCCCAAACAAAGTGCCTCTAGAAGCAGGCATGCTTTTTTGACTTGACATTAGGAAGTTTACGCAGTTTTACCTTCACCTAGCACCTGCAGTAAAAGATTAAGACCTGCTCAAGAAATGGGGCTGGGGATGCCTGGGGGGCTCAGTGGGTTGACTTTCAGTTCAGGCCATAGTCCCAGAGTCCTGGGATCAAGCCCTGCATCAGGCTCCCTGCTCAGCGGGGAGGGGAGCCTGCTTCTCCCTCTGCTTGTGCTCTTTCTCTCTCTCTCTCTCTCTGACAAATAAATAAATGGAATCTTAAGAAAGGAAGGGAAGGGGGAAAGGAGGGAAGAAAGGTAGGTAGCAAGGAAGGAGGGAAGGGAGGGAGGGAGGAACAAAGGAAGGAAAAAGAAAAGGAAGAAAAGGGGCTATGAATTTAAAATGAAGGCTGTGTGGTGTAGGCTGGCAGGGAGCCTCTCCCCCTGCCTTCCCACTGAGCTCTCAATGTAGCTCTTGTACTCTAGCAAGAGGAGTGGCTCCACATGAAGCCAGGTCTCCTGACCTGGGATGACATCTTTATCTCATGGACACCATGAATATGGTGAGCAAACAGTTGTCCCCTGCTGGACACAGTCATGACCGATGTATGTCCACTGTAAACACGGAGACAGCAGCCACCTCTCAACAAGAAATTATTTCTGGGTCATATTATTTTGTTAGCTCAATGCCAGGCCAGGCTCTGACTCATTTCCACCAGAGTTGTGTCAAGGTCAACATTGGTGGCTGCAAAGAGGTACAGTAAATTATTAACCCTGGTTCTCCACGGGGCCCAAGCCAGCCACAGAGGTCACCATCTCTGCCACGTTTTCTCCCCAGTTCAGCAGCAGAAAGTTCACGGTACACGGCGCATGCATCTGCCTCTGCCCGGAAGGGTCACTGAGACAGAGACGGGGAAGGGCAGCGAGCTGGGGCTATAAGGGATACTGGTTGTAACAGGATGGGGAGCAGGAAGCTGAGCAGGCCAGGTCGGCGTCCAGCAGCTTGGAGTCTCAAGACACAAAGTCCCAAAGCAGCAGTGGGAATCTGCTCCTTGCACAAAGTCAGGGGCTGAGAGACAAAGAAGGAAAACACCTGGCCAGGCAGAGAGGACCCTGTAGATCAGAGAGCGTGTGGGATTCCAACAGTGTACCGCTCCTTTGGATTTGGCACATGCTGGACTCAAGTCCAGAGTCCTATTTATAAACCCAGCTGGCTCTAGGGACCTCCTCGAACAGACTCTGGAGGACAACCCCAATGCCTACTTTCCAGAGCTTTTTAATGCTTTGGCTCTTGCTCCAAAGCCATGAAGAACTCCATGCTTTCCAACTGGATATGCAGGCATCAGAGGCTTGTCTGCCTAGTCATCTGGCCACACTTCTCCTGGTGCAGGACACACATCTTTAGGCTCTTAGGCAACGCAGGGATGGAAAAGGCAAAGTTTTCACATCCTCTTATGCCACATCTGCCCAAATACTTTCAGATCCTTCTCAACGCCACCTCTTCTGAGCTCTGCCATTTACTTGCCTGACTTTCTCCTGTCTTGTTCCCAAAAGTCTCTGATGCACATCCAGCCCTTTTTTCTAACCGCAAGTGGACTCAGAGTTTCCCTAAATCCAGACGCAGCCAATATTCCTTCTCTGGACCACACACTTGAGAAACATATGCAGAAATTTAACAAAAAAATCTTAATAAAAAGAAAGAAAACGAGGAGAAGTGTTCAAAGGAGAAATATGTGCCCTTGGCCATATTTTCCCCTCCGTCTGTAATTCCCTGAGGATAAGGCCCATCTGCGACTTGGCAATTTCCCAGGAAAGGAACCAACCTCTCCCCAGCCCCTTCTCCCACCCAACTCCTACCCGCTGCCAACAACACAGCATTAACTTTGTTCTTCACGACGAAAACGGCTACAATCACCCTGTGGAACGAACATCTTGCCCTTTATTTGGTCTCTCATGAAACCAGCCGAACAATGCTAGCTCCAACAAGTTCTGTTCCCCAGTGATCCCTGGGGCAGGAGGAGTTTTCCATTACATCTGCCTCTGACTTGTGCTTACACACACTTCCAGGATCCGAGCGTGTGGTCACCACGAACACATGACTTAATCGGTAGCTCAGAACTCACTAGGTCACGTCTCATCGCTGCAGAGGACACCTACCCCTCCAATGGCTTTCTCCTGGGATCCATCTGCCACCGACGATACGCCTCAATCCATTCACGGCAAATATAGAAGCCCTCAAAAATATTTTGTTGAGTAAGGAAGTACATGAACACGCAAACACATCTATCAGTTGCCTAGGGTGAGACTACGGAGGATAGCAAAATGAACAGGGAAAATGGGTATCCCTAAAAGTCTCAGGAGACAACAACCCCAGAGTGTCCTATCTCCAGCTCATGATGTTCCCTCCATCCAGAATGCCCTTTCCCACCTGGAAGTCACCTCACTGACTTTCATGCTCCCAAGACATGTCCATGGCTCATGCCCTCTTGGGGAAGTCCCTTTTCCTGGCCCACCTACATGGGACAAAATCAGCCCCTTTGTATTTCTGAATAAAATGCTGGATGCCTTCACTTCTCATGATGCCTAGTGAATACACAGCTAGGGGCAAGGCAAAACAATACATGTTCCCAGAGGGACAGAGGCTCTGGGGATCTTAAAAAAAAGGGGCAGCAGCTACAAGACCACAGGAAGAGGACGTATGAGCTCAGTCCAAAGCGACAGCGGGGTTCTAACTGGCAGAGACAGGGAGGGGGTCTGGGGCAGGAGAGGCATTGGAGACAGACAACTAACATGACCTGAAACAGGGGACCTATGGCAAGGGCTTGCCAAGGGGACACAGGGCAAGTCCAGGAGGAGGACAAAGGAAAGCAAATCAGAAAAGACAGACTGACGCCAGACTACATATGACTTTGGGAGACAGGCTCTGTTAGTACTGCTTTCCCCATAGAGAGAGGAGGATTCTGGGGATGACAGATGTGGTCTGCCAAAGGATGCAGTCATCGCTCACCTGCCATGCGTAAGGTCACACAGCCTTCATCTGTGTAAAAAGCAAAGAATCTATACGCGCACACACTCACATACACATACTAGACATGCAGATTCCAGGCTCTCAACAGTAACACATGGTGAAGGTGCCTGTCCAGTGCACTGCAACATGGTTAGCAGCATCCTCGGCCTCCACCCACCAGATGCCAACAGCTTTGCCCTGGTTGTGACAACCAAAAATGTCTCCAGACGCAGTCAAATGTCTTTCAGGGCATGTGGGCAGAATCATGCCCAGCTAAGAACTCCCAACACAGACTACCTCCCAAAGAGGTCAGGAATTACAAAGATAGGGAGGAGGAGAAAAATTGAGGGTATTTTGCTGATTGGTGCACAGAAACTGAATTTTTTAAAAAATGCAATGTTACTTTATAAAATAAAATATGGTACCCCCAAAAAAGGATCTCCCTGCTGCTAAACAGTGGAGACCAAGCCCATGTCTCTACTCTATCTACTGGAGGGGACCTCAAAGCAAAGGCCCAGAGGCGGCAAGCAATGCTGTTGGGGGCACAGGGGTTTGACAGAAACACACAGTTTTCTGGAGGCAACAGAGATGCTTTAGTGTGACTGGTGCTGGGTTCAACACAGAAAACAGTGAGGACCAGGGCCAAAAAGGCAGGGGAGAGGCAGCTTATGCAGCACTCTGTAGCAGGAGGGAAGCCGTGGGTGGGGGGGCTGCAGGGGGGGCAGCTGCATCTGCAGCAGGAGGGAGTGATGGGGAGGGGCCGAGTCAGGAGGGGAAACAGGAAGAGCATCACCAACCACCCAGGCTGACCGTAAGGAGGCTGAACTGCGGCGGCGGCCATGGGGAAGGAGATGAGCCAGTGGAAGGGAAGCCGCGGGCGCAGAAGCCACGGACCCTGGCAGCAGACGGAAGGTGAAGGACAAGGCAGAGACAGAGACCCCAGGGACAAAAAGTAATCATTTCCCACTAAACTCAGGGGTTCCTGTGTCCCACCTAGCAGAGGCACAGATCTGTATCCCCATTTCAATGTACATGGGATCAACTCAAACGGTATGAAAAGTTTTATATACAATTTTTAAAGAGATTTCCTCTCACTCCATCTACCTGCTTGGCCCCAAAGGCAATCACCATTTACTGCTCTGTATCTTTCCTGAGCAACTGAATACCTGCACAAGTTGAATACCTACCTGCAGAAGCATATACACATATGCATTCATTTTGGGTTTGTTTCTATTAATACAAATGGTATTCTATTTACAATAAAAAACAAGGACCAGAAAACTTCTGTAAGTCCATAGCAGACCCAGACTTAGAACCCCAACCTCTCCTTAAGCTGGTATTCTGTTTTGCTGTTGTACATTCTGATTCATTCACACGGAGACTACTTAGTGAGCACTCCACAAAGTGTCAAAAATATAAAGGGTAAGATGGTCCCTCCTTCCAGTTGAGGAGAACGACCTATGACCTAACAGGAACGGTCCAAGGACACAAGAAGTAGGGTAGCACTGTGGCAGGGGGCTGTATTTCTGCTGGAGTCAGGAGGCTACTAGGAAAAGCGACACAGAAGAGATGGCTTTGTCAAACTCTGTCAAACTGTCACACTGTCCCCGAACTCAGCAGCCTAAAATAACACTAACCATTTACTAGCTCAAAGAGTTTCTGAAGGTAAAGAATCTCAAAGGGACTTGGTTAGGGAGTTCTGGCTTAGGTTCTCCGATAAAATTGTAGTCAAGATGCCAGCCAAGACAGCAGTCCTCTGAAGGCTGGAGTGGGGCCAGAGGATCCAGTTCCAAGATGGTACACTCACATGACTGTTGACGGGGTCTCAGTCCCTCACTGCAAGGGACTTCTCACAGGCTGCCTGTGGGTCTTGACAACATGGTAGCTGGCTTCCCCCAGAGAAAGTGACACAAAAGGAAGCAAGGAAGAAACTACAGTGTCTTTTATAACCTGGCCTTGGAAGTCATACTCTACCATTTCCTACTGGTCACCCAGATCAGCCTTATTCAACACAGGAGGGGACTACGAAGGGGCAAGAGTACCAGGAAGCCCAGGTCACCGGGGGTCATCTCAGAGGCTGGCTACCACTACGGCCTTGTATATCCGGGTTTGTTTGGATGTTGTACCTATTTCTGTGTCCACACTGCTCCTTCTCTAATGGACTTAAAGCTTATGACATCTTCCGTTTTCTGCTTAACGTGATCCAATAATAGTGCCAAATTTTTCCACCAAGTAGAAATCTACTTAATGATCTTGGCAGATCTTTAGAAAAATGTTCATCAGGCAGAGTTTAGAGGGTCAGAGAGAGTATAGAGGATCAGGGAAAGTATAACACAAATTAAGTAGGATTTCTGGTAATAAAATTAAAGTGTTTTTACTTTCAGATGTTAAGGATTTAACTACTTGCAATATTCCAGTGGCTGCAACAGTCCCTGCTATTGAAAAGAGACCCTCTCATTACCCAGCCCAGTCCATGGGCTGACCATATTCATGCCCGGACACGCATCTGGTTACTGGCCCTCAGTGAGAGGCTACTGCTCCTGTCTCACTGACATATCTGAGCTCCCGGTAGCGTCCATGGATGCCTCGGAGACCTCAAAATATTCCTCCCATTTGGGGAGACAGGCAAGCACACCACAGAGAAATTCTCACTACTTCTATAATGCATGAAGGCATTTCTTGCACTGAGACACTGAACCACCTTAGCAGACAAGAAACAAATGTGAACGTTCCTCCTACAAACCTCACCACCCATGGAGCAAACTTCTCCCTTCAATCCAAGGTCCCTATCCACACTTAGGCACTTGCTCATGGACACAGACTATAAATCCAAGCAACGAGTACTGGCAAAGAGCAAAACCTCACCCGCCCTCCCAAAAAAGTGGGGCCCCCTCTCAATCTGGCTCCTTTCCCTTTCTGCCCCTCAGCAGAGAGAGGGGAAGATAAAAACCCCATTAAAAATGCAACCGTAGGGACACTTGGGTGGCTAGATCAACAACCCACTCCCAAGATTAGGAACTGAGGCCAATGTCACATCTCCTGAATTACTTGAGCCTCGTCCTCCGGTCAAGCCTCAGTACACATGGGAAACGGACAAGGCAGGCAAGGCAGGGACAGCATGACTTGTAGACTAGGCTGCTGTGTCACCCTTCCTGAGGCCAAGGTAAGGTTTTTTTTTACTTCCTTCCCCACCCAATTAAGGTTCAACACTTTCTCTTCACACTGCATGAGAATTCACTGCGATTTTCTGGGTCATCGGAGTGCTCCGGGTGTCCTGAAACCCTTGCCTCCACCACCCCTCCCACTGGAGCCTCAGGAAAACGCCCTCCTGCTTAACCACACCCATGAAGCCTCGAGGTACCATCATTAAAGCCTGGCGGATGTCCTACCCACCCCTGTGTGAGGAACCTTCCTAATGCAATCCGGCATCGTTTCTTCCTCCGGCGCTGGGATGCTCTCCACAGAAGAGCAGCAGCCAAATCCACTCGTGATTCCCAAGAGAAGAGCTCCATTACTGCTGCTGTCCGAACCAGGAAATCGAGGTCCTCCTTGTAACCACTTTATTTTTTTAAAAGATTATTTATTTATTTATTTGACAGACAGAGATCACAAGTAGACAGAGAGGCAGGCAGAGAGGGCGGGGGAGAAGCACTCTTCGCTGAGCAGAGAGCCCGACATGGGGCTCGATCCCAGGACCCTGAGATCATGACCCGAGCTAAAGGCAGAGGCTTAACCACTCAGTCACCCAGGCGCCCCACCACTTTATTTTATGAGGTCCTCCCCTCTGGAAATCTTAACTGCAACTGGAATCTAATTAACTCCTTAAATAAATGCAATCTACTTTAGCTCCTTTCCCAGGTCAACGTTCTTTTGGTCTTGCATTTAGG
Organism: Neogale vison; assembly: GCF_020171115.1. Lineage (NCBI taxonomy): Eukaryota > Metazoa > Chordata > Mammalia > Carnivora > Mustelidae > Neogale > Neogale vison. The sequence continues at coordinate 108,603,604 of NC_058103.1, forward strand.
GCATTTAAATGTCCAGCATTTCTAATTGTCAACTGTGAGTTTATTAAAAGTTGCTGTGTACAAAGATAGCAGCTTCAAGGGATGCTAATGTCCAGAAAGGCTTGAAAAGGTCCTGGGGGAGGGAAGTTCTCTTTTTCACTTCTAATTCTTAAGTATTTGGTACACAGGAGACACTTAGGGTGTCCGGGTACAGAATGGATAGACGTGCCGCTTCTCTCCTGAATTTTGCCATCCAAAGCAGTAAAACTTTCCTGCTCTCCCCACCTGCCTGCGACTCAACCACAGCACCAAAACATCATCCTCTTACCTGCAAGGCTTTCTTCCTACAAGACTGTAAACGATCTTCGAAGCTAGAGACCATGGCGCGCCCACCTCTGAACTCTCAGTGACTGACACGGCAAAAGCATACTCCCACGTTTGATGAGAAGGGAATGGCTGTCTCTGGGACTCTTACTCTGTCTTCCACAAACACAGCAAGTGAATCTGGCAGCTCGGTTAAAGCACCGGGAGTGAAGTGCAGAGATGTCCTGTTCACCAACGACCCCCGCACTTGGGGTCAGAATCGCAGTGGGGAGGGGGCGCATCTAGGGCTTACACGGTGGCTCCCAAACAAACATGCTAGGACATCACACCATGCCTCCTATGTAGCTTTTTTTTTTTTGTTTAAGATTTTATTTATTTATTTGGCAGAGACAGAGATCACAAGCAGGCAGAGAGGCAGGCAGACGGAGAGAGGGAAGCAGGCTCCCTGCTGATGCGGGGCTCGATCCCACGACCCTGATATCATGACTGTGCCGAAGGCTTTTAACTGACTGAGACACCCAGGCACCCCTATTCAACTAGTTTTTAATCAATACAGAATGTAAAAGAGCAATGCAATGACAAAAAGAGTCATTTCTTCAGGAAAAAAAACTGGAGAGAAGAGAAATGAAAGGAGACCTTGTTTAACCTTGAATCTTCCCCATTTCACTTTTGCCGATGGAGAGTTCTAGGCCCCCCTGGGCACACGTGAGTCGGTGGAAAAGAGATACTTCCCTTTACCCAGCCAAGTGCAGCCCTGCCACTTCTTCTGTTCTCAACAGCGGTGGTGCAGAGTGAGCGGAGTACCTGAAGGTAGCAGGCTGAGGAAATAGGGATTTTTTACAGGTTCTCTCACTATCCTGACTCCCATGGAGAAAACAGAAATGAGATTTTTCCCTGAAACAACCCTATCTTTAAGGGAGGTAATTCCATTGATCCAGAGATTAGCAGTGGTTTTGCCATCTGACCCTCTGCTGACCTTTTGCTTTTATTTTATTATTTATTTATTTATTTATTTACTTGTCAGAGAGAGAGAGAGAGAGAGAGAGATCACAAGTAGGCAGAGAGAGAGGGAGAAGCAGGCTCTCCACCCAGCAGAGAGCCCAATGCGGGGCTCGATCCCAGGAACCTGACATCATGACCTCAGCAGAAGGCAGATGCTCCACCACTGAGCCACCCAGGGGGGCCCAACCTTTTGCTTTTAAAGAAACAGTTTATAGGTTGTAAGAAAAGAGGGAAGAAAAATCTAGAAATGACACAGGAAAGAGCACTGAAGCATGTCTTCCTTTTTGTAAGACTGAGCGACATTTCCAGATTGTTCGGTGAAATACAAACACGAAGTCCTAATTTGAGGGCAGCTTTGGAGGCGAGAAAAAGTTGCAACATTACTGAGTTTGAATAAAATTGATGTAAGCGTTATAAAATTTAAAACGTGGACGTAATGTTAGAATGACAGACACTCTAGGGAGCAAAACAAGATGAAAGCACAGAGATCTGTATATAAATATGTGAATGCAAAAACAGGTTGCTTCTAGAAGTTTCTCAAATATATCATTCGTTAAACCAAATCCAGTGCTCTTGTGCCTGCTCTCCTGTTCCTGGACCTGGCTCCTTGTCCTCACGTCTCTGCACTGCGTCATCGCCCGCCTCTCCCACCCGAAGCCGTCCCGGTCTACCAGGAGTGGCCCCCACCCTCGTGGAGTGGCTAGGAAAGCCTGTCCTAGGTCCCTGGAACAAACACCAAGTAAATGTCCCCTCCCCAACTGAAAACCACTCAGTGTCATGGCATTAAGGCATTCAATGAGTCCTCCTATCCCTCTCTGCCTTACCTTTTCTATCTTAAAGTCTTTTTGTGTTCTAAAAAAAAAAAAAAAAAAAAACAAAACCAAAAAGGTGTGTTATTATAAAAAATTTTAAACATTAGCAAAAGTAGAGCACATAGTAGAATTAGCTCTTTATCCATCACACAGCTTTGATACATAGCAACATACAACTAATCGTACTTTCCCCAAGTGGATTATTTTAAAGCAAATTCTCCAGACAGCCTACCATCTCACCTAAAAATACTTCAGTAAATTTCCTTAAAAGATAACAGACTCTTAAAAAGAATAACACTATTGTCACCGCTAAAACTTTTGGTTACTTTATTTCTTAATATCCTTAAATAAAGAGACAGTGTTTAAATGACTCCAGTGATTTCCTTTCTATTTTTTTTTTTTAAGATTTTATTTATTTATTTGACAGGCGGAGATCACAAGTAGACAGAGAGGCAGGCAGAGAGAGGGGGAAGCAGGCCCCCCGCTGAGCAGAGACCTGGGATCATGACCGGAGCCGAAGGCAGAAGCTTAAACCCAATGAGCCACCCAGGTGCCCCAAATCCAGAGAGAGAGAGAGAGAGAGAGAGAGAGTGTGTGTGTGTGTGTGTGTGTGTGTGTGTGTGTTTGTTTTTGCTATTGGATTGTTTGAATTGGGATCCAAATACGGTCCACGTGTTGGATCTGGGACTTTGTTCCACAAGGCTCCAGCCCAAACCCGAGTCGCATTTTCCCACCTACGAGGTGCTGAATATGCTGGACTCAGTACCTCGGGCGTGCTCGGCCTCCACGCTCGAACACCACTCACATTGCCCTACACGCTGCCTCTCCTGAGCACAAGCCACCTCCTACAGCACTTGATGTCTGGGGCATCTGCTCTTTCCTACTCTGTAGTCAGCTCAAGTGTTACTTCTCCCCCCTACAGTCTTCTGGAAGGTACATTTATCTGATTTATCTTCATAACCTTCATAACACCTTGCACTTGGCCATGGTTCGGTAAGTAAATTTGTAAATGCTCGATTTACAAATGATACAAATGGAGAAGTGAAGGATGGCGACAGTCTGCCACACATCTTCATCGTCCCTCCGCTTCCCCTCATCCACTCACAACAGAGGTATCTGTCGCTTAACTGCTGTCTGTTGGGGTCGTAAAACAGCCTCCTGGCCCAGAAGTCATACCACACAATACAAAAACAAAAGTGGCGGGGCGCCTGGGTGGCTCAGTGAGTTAAAGCCTCTGCCTTTGGTTCAGGTCATGACCTCAGGGTCCTGGGATCGAGCCCCATGTCGGGCTCTCTGCTCAGCAGGGAGCCTGTTTCCCTTCCTCTCTCTCTGCCTGCCTCTCTGCCTACTTGTGATCTCTGTCAAATGAATAAACAAAATCTTAAAAAAAAAAAAACTTTATAAAAAATAAAAAATTAAAAGTGGCTCCTTCAACACCCTCAAAAGGCTTGTGTCTTTTAGACACATATTAGTCCTTCGAAGATCGACACTAACATGATGACAGTGCTCTCCACAGACAAGATTTGGTCGTTTCCACAAGAATCCATTCGAATTCATCCATGAGACCCCAAAACAGTCTAACATTTTAGGACTGTCAGGACTCAAAGGGAATCTCCCCTTTTGTCTGTTTATTCCTGTGATCCACAAACATTTACTGACCTCCAAGTAAATGCCACACACATGAGGAATGCCAGATGGGAAATGACGACAGTCCTGAGTATGACAGGGGAGATAAAACCCAGGACAAAATTTCCAGCATTCACAGGTCCCTGGAAATGGTAAGGCCCAAGAAGCAACCAGCGGCCTTTCGTGGAGGAACTGGACATTTGAGCTGAGCCCACTCTCTGGAAAACCTGAAAACACTAAACCATTTGCCCTTCTCTTTTGCACAAGGAGTTGCAGGTGGGAAGGAGAAACTAATGCTCTAGACGCGCTTCATTTTTCTCTCAGACAGCAGTCACTCACAACCCCACTCACTGCCCATTTCTTCGCTTCGGTCCCGGCCAAGGCCACAGACTCAAGGACAGAAAGGACATCTCCTTTTCAAAACTAGAACAAGTCTTATAACCCAAAAAGTATGTCAGGAAATATGGTGTCAAAGTCCTTAAAGGTCCTTTGAAAGAATGTCCTTTGACAGAACCCACCTTTCCAACAGACATGAAGATCCAGTTCCCTACAGGAGGAGAACTCAAGTAGCTCACCCAGTGACCCAGACCACCACGGCTTGGAGGGAAAGATCTGCTTCATTCTGCTTGAGGAAATCCCCCCAAACCACAGCACTTGGTGAGTTCTCGTCCGGGAAGCAGTCAACCTGTTCTTAAAAAGGCGTAGCTGCTTAAGTCTACACAAACCACTCTTACAGAGTACCTATTCGGAATACCTGTAAAATGTCTGTAACATAACCTGACAGTTTTCACCAAATGTCGCAGAAATGTAAAACTTTAAGTGCTCAAGCTCAGGCCAGGATGAAATATTTGTTATCTGACAACTATAAGATAGCACTTAAGGGGTTTTAGGCCCCAGGACATTGGCAAAAATCAGAAACACTAATGCCAGACAGTTGGGCTGCCTCCTAAGACTTACCAAGTAAGTCTTTTAGTCACAGTGGTGGGAGGTGTTCCTCCCCTGGGGCAAGAAAAGGTTAAAGGCTTGTGCACACACACATTTAAGAGACACTCTACCAAGTTTAAAAATATATTTATTTCACTAAATATATTTTAAATGTATTTAAGAATATATTTAATTCACTCTCCTCCAAGTAGTTAATAGAATAATCTTAAAATTCTGTTATAGAATAATCTTAAAATTCTATTCTAGAATACCCACATGTAAATCATTTAATAAAAAGGCAGCTTCTGTCCACTAGACTGACGTAATTTTTTCCATTAGATATGATTCTGTCACATTTGTTCAGCAACCACCTTCAGAAGCAAACGCTAACTGTCACAAAGAGACAATCGTGATGCTCTTTAAGAAACTGCATGGAGGGGCGCCTGGGTGGCTCAGTGGGTTGAGCCGCTGCCTTCGGCTCAGGTCATGATCTCAGGGTCCTGGGATCGAGTCCCGCGTCGGGCTCTCTGCTCAGGAGGGAGCCTGCTTCCCTCTCTCTCTCTCTCTCTCTCTGCCTGCCTCTCTGTCTACTTGTGATTTCTCTCTGTCAAATAAATAAATAAAATCTTTAAAAAAAAAAAAAAAGAAACTGCATGGAAACACAAAAGCAAGGTACAGAGATTCACAGAGTCATAGCAGGGTTTCTTAAAAGACCTTCCACATCACCATTGAAGAAAACCCAACAGGAACCATGCCATAGGGACTGATAATCTACTCAAGAGGAGAATTTGTCTTCCATTTACTTTCACTCATCAGACACCACACAGACGTAGCTGTGTGCCAGACACTGTGCTAAACTCAAGAGACAAGGATCACACACATGCTGTCAACATGCTGATGGGTCGAGTTTGGCCCCTACCATTCTCTTCCTGCTGATTTAAAAGCCAGGAAATCTCACATCAACATCCAGATATCTGGCTTCTTTAAAAGAGAGAGAGAGAGAGAGATTGCAACATGGACCCAGGATCCCTTGACTAACAACTTTCAACAGCAGCACAGAACCAACTGACCCTAGAGCAAAGACTCTACACACTTCCTAGTTTGCCACAGTCTCCACCATGCCCTACTATTACCCCAACAACACACCCAGAGGCCCACTCATTTATGTCCCTTTTGGGCCCTGAGGTACTTGGGTTTGCCACTCCCACTCTAGAGAAAAAAAGAGGGGGGATAAAAATGATCCCTGGCTGAAGAAGCTCAGAGTCTAGTGAAGTCGGTAGACAGGATGAATTACAACATGGTATGTTACAAACTACAGTAGAGGAATAAGCAGGGAGCTACCAAAACCCTATGGAAGGGTGCCACTAACCCCACCGAGAGGAGGGAGGTACCCAGTCACCATCACAGGGGAAAGGACACTTGGGGAGGGTCTTAAAGGATGAGAAGATGGTCAGGCAGAAAATTGGAAGGAAGTCAGTCCACATGTGCACAGAGGTGAAAGGACTAAAATAATACGGTGTTTTCCGGAGACAGGGTTAGACAGAGAAAGGACCTACTACACTAATAATTTTGAACCTATGTCTGGGGCAATGGTGAGCCAAGAGAGCTTTTAAGCAGAGGCTGACATGATCAGATTTGTCCTTTCAGGAAAAGATGCCGAAAACCTTGTAGAAAATGACCTGGGGCAAAGCTGGCATGCACCCCTTTGGATGCTACAAGGAACCCCTTTGTGTGGGTTTCCAGGTGCTCAGAAACCCTATGTTCTCTGCCCATGATAGGCATCTTGGTGAACTCACCTGTTACTTCTTTCACAGACCGGTACGGGTCAATAAAGTTATCTTTCTTGAACGGACATAATGAAAATGCTGTAAACTAACATCCAATACTGACCTTTGAAAGGGTAAAAATGCAACAGGCAAGGTTTCTACAGATTATCTCTGTTCCACTCACCTACCCTGCTTCCCTTCCCCGCTTCCAGTGTCTCTGAGTGGACGCAGAAGCTTCTAACAAAACCCCTTGCCTCCCAGGTGTGGCACAAGCTTAACTATCCTTATATTTAAATCACTATAAACATGCCCCAAACCCCTTCCTCAAGTACCCTTCATTATCACCCATGTTAACTCGAGCTTTGATGCAAGGTCTGGAGGTGGTGAACACACGCGGGGTTCAAAGAAGAATCATCTTACTCAGTAGCCTCCTAGCATGTCCCCCAAGAAACAACAGCCCAGAAAAGCCTGGAGTGAGGACACCAGGCGGCTGCCCAGAAAGAACTGTAGATGTGAAAATACACACACATCCTCTCAAAGCAACAAAAAATTAAATCAGTTTCCATCTTCTCCCCCAAACTAAAGCAAATCTCAAAAAAAGCAAAAGAACAAAACAAAACAAAAACCAAAAAAACAAAAACTAAGGCAAATCACCAAGAAGAGCTTTAAAAAAAACAGTCTCAGTTATAACAACCCCAAACAGACGATTTCCCAGACTTTTTATTGTTATAACAAACAAAACCATCTTTCACTTCTTGTCATTTGTAATTACCATGCCGTAATTGAAAACCAGTGAATCACTATGGAACTTCGGGGAGGGGGGGGCCTACTCCCTCAGAGCTGTCGCTGTCACCGTCACAGAATGACACAGCAACATCAAGAGTTCTTTCCTCACATCTCTAACCTGCGCATTGCAAAGACTCTAAAAACTTCATGCTCTGTCATTTCTCTCGTTCCTTTAAGACAGCATGGTATTTCGGAGCATTTTCCCCTTCAAAAGACCTCAACATAATTTTTCAATCTATTCGCAAGAGCCAAGAATTCAATTAAGAGAAAAATTATCTTGCGAGGGTTTGGACAATTCAGCCCATTAACCCTCATGGAACTCTGCTGAGAAAAGAACCAGAACCGTGCAACAGGAGGCGTCCGTGTCAAAAGGAACCGGCCAAGGCAGGGGCAGGGGTGAAGGATTCCAGAAATCTGGGCCCAGGCTGCCACCCTGCCCCATTAGCAAAGCCACACGGTGCCCCGGGCCTCCGACCCTGAGGCCCAGCCGGAGGGGTCCAGTCTGGGTTCTGCGAGAGGCTCACGCGTGGGCCTCCAAATCTCACCTCGAGTGAAAGCATCACCCATGTAACATTTTTAGATTCACAGCCTCAAGATGGTCAACAGCAGCCCTGCCAAGCTCTGTTTCCATGATGTGATGAAACTGAGCTTCACTGTGTAATGGAAAATGACTGGCACGGGTATGGGCGAGGTGGTCTTACCCCTTTGTCTGTCCCCAAGCCGATGCCCGGGGTCCGGCCAGACCTGGCGTGGTGCCTCACCTTGGTGGCTTCTTCAACGCTCTCCCTCAGGGCCTGCAGCTCCGCGTCGTACTGCTCCTTCAGCTTGTCCATCTCCAGGTCGTGGCTGGAGACCTCTTCCTTCAGGGCTCCCTTCAGGGCGGTGAGCTCCCGCTCCCGCTTCCTCAAGAGCTCCTCCTGCTCCTCCTTGGCGATGAGCAGATCTTGAAGATCCTGTTTTGCCTGTAGGAGTTCCTGGAGAGAGGAAGCACGGAAGGGGAGGTGAGGATTAAACCTCTTCGCTGAAGGGCCATGCAGGTCCTCCGCAGCGGGGCGGCCCAGACGGGCTGCCCTACTCCCTAGCCATCCTCCGACTCTCTCCTCCCCACACCACCCACCAATCTGGACCATCGCCCCCTCTCCCTTTCACTCCGTTGAGGCCATCATGCCCTCAATTTGTCTGTCATGGCTTTTTTGAGTTTGATTTAATTTGAGAGAGAAAAGGGGAAAATGATTCCATTTTCATTATTCTGAAGGGGCATGTCTGCCTTTTCCACCTCCTTTCCTTCCTGTGCAGTGAAAGGTCTGTCGCCCTTGCAGTCAATGGGCTTTTGCGTGCTGTCGCTTCATTGGGGGCCATGCTGACGGGCCGGCCTCCCTGCCTCCACACCACCCCTGGGACCCACGGTCCTGGGACTGGGGCTGACTCCGCCCCTTCTCCCCCTGTCCTACTCCCTGCTCTGAGCAGGTGCAACACTCCCATCTTCTCCTTAGCTGTCAAGAGTTTCGGAAGAAAGTCACAAAACTGGGGCAACAAGTTCCACTACAAATCACATTAGCTAAACCCAAGTGTGTCCTGCCAGAAGCTCAGCATTCCTTTTACTTCACCTTCTTTGTCCCAGACCCACTGAGCTCTGGTCAAGCCCCAGACACCCTCTCTTCCTGCGGGCTGGAATCCAACACAGCTGCCTCAGCTCCCTGGGCACCCCGGCTCTCCTGTGCATGCCAGGCCCTCTCCACCCATGGCCACTTCATGCACACATAGCTGCCTCTCGCCAGCCTGCCCCAAGCCTTTCCTCCATCAGTGATTTTTTTTTAAAGATGTTTATTTATTCATTTGACAGAGAGAGATGCAGCGAGAGAGGGAACACAAGCAGGGGGAGTGGGAGAGGGGGAAGCAGGCTTCCTGCCGAGCAGGGAGCCCCATGCAGGGCTCGATCCCAGGACCCTGGGATCATGACCTGAGCTGAAGGCAGCTCAACTGACTGAGCCACCCAGGCGCCCCCATCAGTGATCTTTCTTCTGTCATTCTGTTCTCCTCTGTTTCTTGGTTCTATGTCCTTTTCCTCAGGGCATAAGAATCCCCTGGGTCAAAGGCAACAAAACAAAACAAAAACAAGCTTTTCCATGAAACTTCCTGAAAGTGTAATTTCTGTTCACTATACTTCTTGACCACCGAGTCACTCCTCAATCTCTTGCTATATGGCTTTGGATCCTATTGCACTAAGACTGCTCCCCTCCAAGGTCCTAGTGACCTCTTAATCACCACATCCAGGCTTCATCCCAGTCCCCATTCTTCTCGACCCTTCTTTGACCCACTCCCCCCTCCACCCGTCTCCTTAAAATTCTCTTTGGCGTTGCAGTTCAAAGACAGTCCGTGCCTGTTCTCTTCCCTCAGGCTGCTGCTTCTACCACAATTTCTTCTGGCTTTTCTCTCTTTCTTCCCAAAAGCTAAGATGATCCCTAAAAATGCAACTTGCATTCTTTATTCTTTTTTGGCAAGCTCATCTATGTTTCCCCCAACTATTTTTTTTTAAAGATTTTATTTATTTATTTGACAGAGAGAGATCACAGTAGGCAGAGAGGCAGGCAGAGAGAGGGGAAGGGAAGCAGGCCCCCTGCTGAGCAGAGAGCCCGACGCGGGACTCGATCCCAGGACCCTGAGATCATGACCTGAGCCGAAGGCAGCGGCTTAACCCACTGAGCCACCCAGGCGCCCTGTTTCCCCCAACTATTAATGCTAAGCAAGCAACTCCCAGACCTTTACCTCTGACTCCTGCCTGAGTTCAGACCTGCACTTGCGGTGACCTGCCAGACACATCCATCTGGATGTCCCTTGGGCACCTCAGGCTCAGGAGGTTTATATTTTTCGGTGAATTCATCAAGTTCTTTCTTTTCCTCCTCCTCTATTCATTATTCTTATAAATGGCATCACCTGCTTGAGCTTGGAAGCATTCATGACCTGTCTTGCCCTTGTCCTTGTCCTTGACCACTCAAAAGTTCTTTAACATCTTAGATCCTTTCCCTCACCTCCCTGGTGTAGGCTCTCTCACCACCCACCTGCTTCCCGCATCCAGCCGCTCAGCTGGGGCCCCTATGACATTAGCCACACGCATTCCCTCGTCTCATGTGCCCTTCTTCCCTCTCAGTCCCGCCTCTCTCTCTGCCTCTCAGAAAAATCTCTGAAGACATAGATCCAGCAGAGCCTCCTCCAAGAAGTCTTCCTTGAGTGCCCCTCCTGATATCCTTCTCACTTTAGCTGGACGTCTCAGAACGCATAATTCTTTTACCTTGCAGTCCATACAGACTATTTTCTTTTCTACCCTGCTAGACTACAGCCCCTTGAAAGAAGGATATTGATCTGATCATATTTTTGGTGCACAGATCAGTGATATCGGGAATGTGTCTGTTCTGAGTATAAGTGAATTAACTTGTGCAATATGCAGAAGTCTGCAGATAACAGAATTCTAAACAAGTGTCTTTTTTTCACAGGACACACACATCCTGTGCTCTTAGAGCTCCCGTGGAATCAGAGGAACGGCTGCCACCTGGGGACCCGAGCCCTCAGAGATGAGAAACTTTCCATTCCGGGAGTATGTGACTAGTGAGGGGATGAAAATATAACTGGCAATGGAATCGCTTTCCTTTTCTCTAGGATATGCACATCTTTGAACCAGGGGAACCCCCGCAGTCCCAGGGAAGAACCACGCTGCAGAGACCAAGACTTCACCCTTCCAGAAACTCACAGGCAGGCACGGATGGAGTCGGTGAAATGCCGAGGGACTCATCCAGGTCACACAGTAATTTGAGTGCCTCCGAAGCACCAAGCACAGAACACATGAGCCAGTCTTAGGAAAACAGAGCCCATCCTTCGATTTGTCAAAGGGGGACATCCTGGTTGGTGCGAGGCTGACGGCCCCTCCTTCAGAAGGACCAGAGACGGCTCCATCACGGTTGTTACTGGCTACCCCTGCAGGTCTTCCTGGGCCTTCTGCCAGCCTCTCCGTAGAGTCCCTGTGTTTCCAACCCCCGTTTCCTGCTCTTACTCTCACACATTTCTCAGTTGTTTTGCTGATAAGGCAGTTCCTCTCCCCACACTTATCTTTTCCAGGATATAGCTGTGCTCTGTGTCGCCTTTTGTGGAGTGTCACCAACGCATGTCAAGAACCTAGGTTTTCACGGTCTGTTTGACACCGACGTGCTGTTATCTGTGGTTGCGGCTGTCGCCTGGGCAGCCCGTGTTGTACAGATCCCATCAGATTACACCGCACTGTATCATTTAGCAGCCCTTGGAAGTTGTCCAGGGTACAGACCAAAGGCAGGAGAGATTTCAAAAACCTTACTTCACCACCTCAGCAGCCTTACTGCCAATCATCTCAAATATATAAATTTCAAAACACAAGTAACTGTCCATCAGAGATGAGCATGTCTCTCTAGGGACACCATTCAGAGAAAACAAAGGGAGGTCTTGGCCAGTCGGAATCAGCACTTTCAAAACCTCTATGCATCCAGGCTCGCTGCAGATACAAAACCATCCGGGAGATAAAAACCGAGTGAGTGTGTATGTGTGTATGTGGGCAGGGATTGGCTGCAAATTTGACTGCGCCTGGTATGCAGTAACGTAAAAAGAATTGTGCTAAGCATTTCCAAAACTCCTAGGAGATGAATATTCAAGGCGATTAATAGTATTCTCATTCTTAAATGGAAAACAAAACAAAAAACCTAGAGCTCTGAGAAACTAACATGCCTAGGACCACACAGCTCACACGTGCAAGTCTGGGACACACTGGAGACCACTGCCCTTCTCTTTACCATGCAGCCCCTGTGGGCCTGACAACAAGCCTACACACTCGAGGAGGAGAGAGGCAAACAATTACAACGTGCTTGCTCAGTCTCTTCGAAGCAAACACAACAGAGCATTGAGTCTGGCTGAAGTGTTCTAAGGAGGTCCCTCTCCTTAAAGAAAAGGGACAAGCCCAGAACCTGAAAGGAAAAAAGAAAAGCTGAAAGAAAAAGGAAAGTACACTCTGGCACCTGGCTGTTATTAGCAGCGGCAAGTGGCTGTCCCGACAGCAGGTGCGCTGAGACCCACACACCAGAATACCAAGCCAGCAGCTCACTTGCCCATAGAAAGCCTCATTTCACACACCACTGACTCACCAGTAGTCCACGCCAAACTGAGAAGAATGCTGATCTCCTCTGTGTGCATGTTTCCCAGAAGTTATAGGTCTCTATCGGAGGCCCACACTCATTGAGAGGACACAGAAAAGGTCTTATGACAAAGCTGTAGCTGATAGGGAATTATGTAATTTATTCCCCCAAAAGAGTAGCCTAGAAAGCATATCACAGTTGACAAAAAATGTATTTCTAGGTTTTTTTTTTTTTTTTAATTAAAATTTGTAAGCTGTGCAGTCCTGTCCTACCAGGGTTTTACTGTTAGAGACCTCACTTCTGAGCACAGTCTATCCTCGGATCAATATAATTTCAATACCAGAATATTTTAAGTACTCACATCTTGGAAAATGCCAGAGATAAGCCATTACCAGTCTCTTCTGCAATGAGGCCCATCCCATCAGCACCACAGGCTCCCATCAAAGATGCTGGTTGATGATTAGAAACTCCCCCGTCATGGCACTTAGAGCAAGGACTCATGTTCACCCATTACCCCCAGACTGGAGAGGAATGAATTTACCGACAAAGAAGTGGTTGAAAACTTACTTTGTAATCACTTTTGTAACTTGAGTTAAAAAAAAAAAAAAGCCCAGAAACATCAACTTTTTAACAGAATAACAAAGTCACCTCTTTTTGGTCAATTCTATGGTTTATCCTAAGAGAATGGTTTTTTTTTTACTCTTTCTTTCTTTTTTAAACTTTATTCTCTCTTACTGTTACTTTACTGATTTTGTGTTGGTATCCAATATTATTTAACAAAATGCAAAACATTAAAAGAGCTTTCATGAAAAATCTTGTGCATTTGGCAAGCCTCCCCCAAATAAAAAGCCTTTAGCCTTTTTCAAACACTCAAAAATATAAGTATTTAATGTTCATTGTGTTTAAGAACCTGTTCTAAGCCAAATGCCATGGAAAACTTGGTCATAACTATCATCTGTAATCAGACTCCCCCAGGCCACTTTTCATTAAGATATGCAGAATAAATTGAATGTGACAAGGAGAGAGGGTCTATTCTATTAGTGGTATAGAAACCATGGGTCACGTTTTCACTACTGCTGACAAGTCAAAGGCACCTGATTGAAACAGTGAGGATGAACCTCCAGAGAAACCCACTCTGACACCAAAAACTAACCGTGCCCTAACTCATCTTGCAGAAAGACAGCAGTAGACGCCGTTCCTCCCATTACAGGAAAGAGGCAAATAATCAGAAAGCCAACAATATCGGCTATTTTCAGAGCAGATGTGCTCTGTTTCCTTTTCTGTGTCTTTCATCACCAGCCTGAAAACACATCACTAAAACTGAGGCTCATATCCTTGTCCTAGGGACCACTAACAATAAATAAATAAATACACTATTTAATTAAATTATATTCATTCATATATGCTCAGTGCATGGTGCTTAAAAAGACAAAGAAGCATGTGGTTCAATTCAGAATTATTTCCTTTTCTTAAGTGGTGACAGTTTTAAATTAATTTAAATACTGAAATTTATTTATTCATTTGCTCTAGTGCTTGGCACCGTGTGAGGCAAGAAATGGGGGAAGAAGCAAAACTGACATGTTCTTGAACTAACTGGCTAGCAGAAGAAAGGGGCAGATATAAAATAGATCAAGGTCAAATGGGCTAAAACGAACCTATAAGGAAACAGGATTTCAGGTGAAAGGACAACTAACAATTAGAGGTTTCAGTTAGTGAGAAAATCCAGCAACTTAAAAGACTTCCCAGCAGCAAAAATAACACCCTCCGCCTTTAGAATCAATAAAATGTCCACACAAGAATCATAGGATATGCCGAAGTCTTCTATTTAAATTTGTTTGTGAAGCTACATTTTTATGGAAAGCCATAAACTGTTCAGTTGACATCATTTCTGGGAACTTACCCCTAGGAAATCTTTCTAAAGAACTAAAAGGATACATGTGAAAAACATTCAACACATTTTTACGTAATTTGGGAAAAAAAAAAGAGAGATAGAGAGAGAATCAATAAATAGAGAAGGATGATGAAATTTATTATGGCTTATCTCCCTAAAAAATGAAATAGGAAGAATCTAGATTATAATAAGGAAAAATGAACTTTCTAAAAGATTTCTTTATTTATTTGAGAGAGTGAGAGCAGGTACGTGCAAAGAAGGGGCAGAGGGAGAGGGAGAGAGAATCCCAAGAAGATTCCACAATGAGTGCAGAGCCCAACACAGGGTTCAATCTCATGACCCCAAGATCATGACCTGAGCCAAAACCAAGAGTCAGACGCTCAACCGACTACACCACCCAGATGCGCCTGACAAACGAACTTTTAAAAAGCAGGTATCAAAGCTGTAGGGACACTATAATTGTCCCTAAATTATAGAAGGGTAGATGAAAGCTATCAATGGATAGGGAGACAATGAAGAAATAAATGTAGATATTAAAACAGAAAATATAGAAATAAAAATGTTTTCACCACCCCTCCGTTCTAAAATTCCACTTTATAATTTAAAATTTTTATTTATTTATTTATTTATTTATTTATTTATTCTGAGAGAGAGAAAGTGAACATGTGAGCAGGGGAGAAGAGGCAGAAAGAGGGGAGAGAGAGAATCCTAAGCACGTTCCATGCTCTGCACAGAGCCGATGTAGGGCCCCATCTCACAACCTTGAGATCATGACCTGAGCTGAAATCAAGTCGGACGTTTAACAAATTGAGCCACCGAGGTGCCCCCATTTTATGATGTTTTAATATTTCAGCAACAAATACATCATTTTCAAACCCCATTCTTTTTTTTTTTTAAGATTTTATTTATTTGACAGATTGAGAGAAATCACAAGTAGGCAGAGAGGCAGGCTGAGAGAGAGAGAGGAGGAAGCAGGCTCCCCACGGAGCAGAGAGCCCGACGTGGGGCTTGATCCCAGGACCCTGGGATCATGACCTGAGCCGAAGGCAGAGGCTTTAACCCACTGAGCCACCCAGGTGCCTCTTCAAACCCCATTCTAATGTACCTTGTCTTTGTAACTCAGTCCTGAGAAGAAGGCGGAGCCATGAGAAGAATGTAATATCACAAACGTGGCAGTTTTTAGGATAAAGCCATTGGATAAAAAAAGAGAAACAGATGCTAAGGAACATGCCCAAGGCCTTCTCAGGAGAAAAGGTCTAAGTGGAGACAGAGAGATGCTCATGTAGGAGAAGGGAAACCATTCCCCTCTACCTGTATGGTAAAATGAATTCATGAGAACATCTGCAACTGGGTGGCTGCCAGCATTTTTTTTCTGCCACCACCAAGTCATAGGGAAGAGACTCTAAGTTCCAAAGAGCGAGATCTAAAATCCCTCGAGGGAATTACTCCCAACACGAAACAAGGAAGGGAGTGAAAAAACACTTGACAGCCGAGACTTAGAGGCAGCCAGAAACTTGAACTCCACAGCCAGAACAAAGACAAGACCCAGGCCCTTAGGGGGAAAGCTGCAGAAAATGAGAAGTAAATGCTGACAAGGTACCTTTACTATTTTACTTTTTTATGGTTTCTTCTTCTTCTTCTTCTTTGTTTTGCGTTGTTCTAAATTGTGTATCATTTATTCGTTGGCTGTTCCTACAAACTGAAGCTTATATGGAAATAAGCTTCAAAACTATGCCAAAGGGGCACCTGGGTGGCTCAGTGGGTTAAAGCCTCTGCCTTCAGCTCAGGTCATGGTCTCAGGGTCCTGGGATCAAGCCCCGAATCGGGCTCTCTGCTCTGCAGGGAGCCTGCTTCCTCCCCTCTCTCTCTGCCTGCCTCTCTGTCTACTTGTGATCTCTCTCTCTGTCAAATAAATAAATAAAATATTTTTTTAAAAAAACTATGCCAAAAATACAGGTTATGATAATTATAGCCAATATCAAGACATCTAAATAGGCACAGAGATAAAAGTTCTATTTCTGATCTTCAATTATACCCATTTCCAATTTTTAAAAAAATGTAGACATTCACAGCCTATGTGTCTATCTACCACATTAATAGGATGGCAGTCTAATTCACGGAAGAGATAATAACTGTCTTTGAGAAACCATACAATCATTAACAAACGCTAAGCAGAAGAAAGAGTCAGCTTCATTCAGGGACTCGTGGATTGGTAAGAACTAAATAGTCAATAGGGAATATACTGATATGGGCAGAAGCCAGACGGGCAGCCTGTGTACACAGCAAATGCATCCCATTCATTCATTTACTCACTCACTGTTTCACTCATAATGCATCCATCCGACCATCCGCCAAATATTTGCCAAGTGCTATATGTTCTCGGCACTGGAACAGCTGATAAGGATAAAATGCCAAGCCAACCACCACCAACCCTGCCTCCTAGAGCTTACATTCTTATGGGGGCCTTGAAAAAAATCTGGGATAAGTGCTATATGGGCATAGGCATCTTTAAAATACTTTCCCATAACTAGCATCACTTACAAAGTGTTTTTGCCCAAAGTTTAACCCAAATCTATTAGTGTTTAGATCTAATTTCAAATTTACTAGAAATGTAGGAGACAGTGGAACAAGTCAATGGACACCATAAGGAAATAATCAGACAAATCCAGAATGTGGGCCATTGGTCCACATTCCATCAATGGAATGGAAAGGGAGCAGGAAAGAGGAAATTGGTGGCAGAATACTAAGATAAATAAACTCAGAGAAAGAGAACAATGAAAGCGATACGGGATTCTCGACTGGATCCCGGCTTGGGGCTGGAGGAAACAACTATAAAATATACTTGAGGGACAACCGGCAAAGTTTGAATAAGAACCAGGTATTAGAATTATTGTTATATTATAGAAATTATTCATTGTTTTAGGTATGATAATAGTATTGTCATAACAAAATTCCCTAATTTTTTAAAGATGCATGCCAAAGAATTTAGGGGTGAAGTGTGGCGTTATCTATAATTTATTTTGAAAAGGCTCAGCAAAGATGAAGAGATGAACAGAAAAAAAATAATAGGATAAATGAATGGACATGAAAAATGGGGGAAGTATGACAAAATGTTGACAACTGTTGGATTTGGGTTGGGGCTCTATGGAAGTTAATGAATTACTCTTTCTACTTTTCTGTATGGTTGAAATTTTTCCTAAGACAAAGTTCAAAAACTATTACAGATGATGCTTTTCTGGAATCTAGCCATAGGCACAGCGGAGCAAATGCACGTAATGGAATACGGCTTGTAGTATCCAGACTACACACACACTGCCCCCCCACCCTGCCCCATCCCATCCTCCCCAGGCAGATGGGGCCTGCCTTACCACCTGATCCCACATCCCCGCCACCACCACCTTCCTTACCTCAATCAGAGCTCCCTTTTCCCTGTCCTCAGATCGTTTAGCGCTGTCTAATTCATCATGCATTTCTGACAGCTGGTCCTGAAGATCCCTGATCTCGGTCTGGTGCTGTTCCCGTTCCATCTTCACCTGGAATAGTCTGGCAGGGGAAGAGGCCCATCAGAGAGATTGTGCTAAGCCTTACATTTTTTTCATCCAGTCTGATTTCAAACATACAGATGGTTAAGCAGAGTCATCAGAAGCCCCAAGGTGTCTCCCATTTTGTGTTCTACACTGAACAAGGAATCACAAACCAGAAAAGGCACTGGTGAGAACTCAAGTCTGCAGTTTAATTTGCCCAACAAGAAGGCAAGTGAGCACTCAAACCAATGGGGAAGGCTACACAGTGACAGTGTCTCCCCAAAAGGAGACCATAGTGTACAAGAATTTAGATGACAAGAAAGAAACTGACCCAAAAAAGCAGAACCTCTTTGATAATGCTTTCACTAAAGCCCTCCTACTCCCTACCCCGTACCCTGCCCCCAGCCCCAGAAGAGCCAGCAAATTACGGCCTACTTGGCCAATCTGGCCCACAGCCAATTTTTCTAAGGAAAGTTTTATCGGAATACAGCCATGTTCATTCATTTACATATTACACACAGTCATTTGCACAATACAATGGCAGAACTGAAGGGGTCCAACGAAGACCATATGGCCCATAAACCATAAACTATTTACCGTCTGACAGAATATGTGCTGCCGAAGCGAGCACAATTTACCGTCTGACAGAAAAAGTTTGCCAACCTCTGCTCTAAATCAAACTCACAACTATTTTACCTTTTGGTTTTGTAAAGTCTTCACTACACCTTAAATTTTATTTTATTTTTTCTCACCAATGTTTCTAAAACTAACCTCTAGGCATGTTTCAAAAGCAAAATCTACATCATCAAAACTGCAAAGGCAATCAAATGTTCTTATTATATAGTTCTTGAATCTCCTCCTGCTTAAACCTTCACTTAAGACCTCCACTGTGTCTGCAGAGCTTCATGGCACTGTACGTTTGCAGACTTGGGTTTCAGAGCCTTTTATCACAGATTTTAAAATGATGCAACAACAGGGCCATCTTGGCTTTGACTCTCCCTCTCTGCAGACTCAACGGAGGCATAAGCACTGGTCAGCATCCTTCAGAATAAAATTCACAAACTGGGAGATTACAGAAGTCACAGGACATGTGCTTTTTGGAGGCTAGGGCCAGGCTCCTTGAGATCTCTGTCTATAGGTATCCCTACTCAGCATTCCCTGCTTCTCCCTTGCCAGCTCTAGGAGCCCCTCTCAGGGCTGAAACTTTTCCAGGCATCCTTTCAGGTATACAACGTATCTGTTAAATCATTAGCCTTCCTGCTTACAGTCTGTGTGTGTTACCAGCTTCACAATTTTACAAGGATGAGAAGGAGAAAAGGAAGGGTCAGTAGCCCCTCTAAATATTTGGAAGGCTGGGTAGTACTGAACAGACAAGAAGGTTCTGGCTCCACTGGATGCAAGAACCCAGGCTCTGCACCCAGAACTCACTCCTCCAGGTTCTTCCGGAGCTCCCCTTCGCTCTCTTCCAGGCGCTGTTGCAACACGGAATTCTCTTCCACTTTACTGTCATGCTGGCCCTGGAGCTCTTCCAAGCTTGCTCTCATTCTCTCTCTCTCTTCTTTCATGTTCTGCTGATTCTAAGATGAATGCATGTGATTTTCAAGCATCTCCAAGGAACGTTAATGTAATCCCACAGAAGGCTACCCCGAAACTCTCATGGACTCCGTGTCTTTGCACTCATTTATTAAACAACTTAATCAAGCCACATAATTAGGCCTGGGAGTTTGCAACTAGAAAGAACATTAAATACTGAATGAGCTGTAAGACTTCTAAAAGAAATACCAAGGCAGCTAAGGTTCAGTCTGCTAATTCTATTACTCAGTTTGGATATTTTATATGCATTTAGTTTCCTACTGACCCGCCCGAATCCAACAGCGCTTTACTCCATCAAAACAAACAGTATCTATGGGTTTCAGTTACTTCAAAAAATTTTAAAATTAAAAAAAAAAACAAAAAAAGTTCTTTGAACAGCAGGAGCCAAATATACAGGAATTTACTCAGTGATGAGAGGAATGTTTCTTTGGGGCGGGGGGGGGGACTGGCTTTCGCTTCACTTGGACATCCAGATTTGCTTAAAATATTCTTTGTAAGTCAGAAATTTCAAAAATGACATAAAAGAAAAAACCAGATACCTTGACTTCTAGTTGAAGCTGTCTCTGAAGTTCAGCCACTTCTGTGGTCAACTTGTTTTTCTGTTCCAATAGATCTCTGACTTCGGACGAAGGATTAGAAGCCTGTAATTAATTGAAGAGATACCCTAATATACATGATCAAGACGCTTTATTTTCTCTTTCTTCCAAAATGTAATCCAAGCAGTAACATCAAAATCCTAAGACCCAATTCAAATGTAAAGCCCTCCAAAGAAAGGGGCACCAGGAAACCCTCCGGGGGTGACTGAAGGGCTCTGGACCTTGATCAGGGTGGTGTGTGCACTGACACACACCTTATATTAAAAATTCAATGAACTAGACAGTTAAGATTTGTGCAATTTACTGTATAGACGTCATACCCCAATAAAACAATGTAAAAAGATAAAAAATAAATATTTGTTGAAGATTCCTCCACTGCCTAAGGTTATACCCAAAGCCCACGTTTCTGTGTTTCCCAAGGCCCTTCGTAAAATCTATCTATTATTATAAAACTTCCATTACACTGGGAATCATTATTCCAGAACCTGAGATGTTCTCACTCTCTGCATATATCTGTATTCAAGTAGCAAATAAATGTATGTTGGCTGAATTGGCTTTCTTCTTTTAGAGGCTGCATGTCCATAAAGAAGGGGTCTGATTAGAGAGTCTATTAGAAAACAGACTCTGATCTGAGTATTAATATTAACGATCGCATTTTTTTTTTTCCTCATGAGTATAGTAACAGGATAATGCTCTCAAAAGGATTTGGCTAAAACTACAGAGAAGTGGTTAGAACGCCACAAAAGGGGAGGAGAGAGGATAAAAGGCAGAAATCAAAACTAGAAAAAGACATGTCTTGGGTCTCACGGGCCTGAACCCAGGTGTGAGTTGTGTGTGATGAACTTGGAATGAGGTACTTCCTCACTACTCCTGTGAAGTTAACCAAACCCAACCATCCACAGAAACACAGGATTTCCTATCTTCTTAGGCAAAATGAGAAAAATCCATTATGGAACTCTAAATCCAACCCAATGAGGGAAATTACACATTGTTGTCACACGAATGAAAACTCTACCTACTCTGTTGTTTCCAGTATGGTCTTTCCTTCTCGCAGAGGAAATCACTCCACTGACACCAAAAAGATAAAACTCCATAGCCTCTGCCCACAAATAATCACATTCAGAAAATAATGGGGAGAGAACAGGAGTAGAAAAGTCTGGGCAATTAAGCAGTCATGGTGCTGTGATCTTAGCAAGAAGTCTAAAAGCTATGGTTTATCTCATCATCTCTGGCTTAACGGGTTTCACCTCCTCTTATCTCACCTCTCTCCAAAAGCTACAAAAGGAATGAATTTCTGCAAATACCTCACTATTCATTCCTCTTCAAAGCCCATCAGTGACGGCCCATCATCACCTTCAGCCAAAAATGGAAACTTCTAAGATTTCTGAGGTGTTTTCTATCTGGCACTTCCTCCCACATCCTGGCTCTCTGATCCAGCTACACTAAATTGCCTCTAGTCCCCTAAGCATCACGAACACCTGCCTTTTTGTATTTATTTGTTCATGCTGGTCCCTCTACCTAGAATACCCTGCCTTGCCTTCTTCTCCCAGAGCCTTCCTTACTCTTGGAGACACTGTTAGTGTCCCGGATTCCAGAGGGCTTAACCTAACTTCCCTAGTTTGGTCTGGATACCCATAGCCTGTGACCCACAAAGATAATCTTCACATCAAGGCCAAAGGATGTATCACCCTAAAAATATGCAGTTGAATGAAAAGCAAGAGTCACCCTGATAATTTGGATTTAAGAGTTTTAGCACAAAACCCCTAAATCAATTTTAAGAACTATGTAGAGCCCCTGAAGCCTGCCTGTAAGCTAGGCATATAATTTAAAGATTCCCCCAGGGGAATAGTGCATATGTGTGTGTGTGTATACGTAATTGTTTTAATGGATGCCATAGCAGCAGTCATGGCTTAGCTGAGCATTGACCAGTAGAGAAAAGAGGGAACTGAGGCCTAAGAACATCCTGTATATTTTATATGCATTTAGACAAACTTGCTTTGAATTGTCTCGGGTATTATACTCTTTCCTTTCCATGCAGCATTCCCCGGGAGGGACAGAGAAGACACACAAGCAAGAAATGGGTCCCAGTTCAAGGCGGTGCAGGACTGAGGAACAAGCTTCTAGTCATCCCTACAAAATGTTGCTTCCTTTCAGGGTACAAGGTGTGTCGGGCACGTAGTTGATGTTCATCAAACATGAGATGACTCCTTCAACAACAAAAAAATCTCCACGCGCCAACTGGATTCAGTACAATAAATGGAACGGGCAGTTTAAAAAAAAAAAAAGAATTTGGCCCCACTCCACTCCTTCCTTTCTCTTCCACCCATGCTTGCTGGCTTCACCAGTCTCTAGTCCTTATTCTCTGATGTTCTGAAGCTTGGATCCGGTCACACTTACCTTCTTCCTTGGGGTCCTCGGATTACATTAGAGTTCTCTGTCCCTGATTTCAGTTCGTCCTTCCTGTACTTATTTTCTCTTTCTAAATTTCACCACCTTTCTGTTTCATCTTGCTACAGGTTACATATTTTTAAAATAAAATCTCTTAAACACCTTTCTGAAAAAAAGGCAGGCGCACCATAATATTTACAACATGGATCTCCCATTTTAGGTCCTGCTCACTACTCGGGTACTGCAATAACCCAATGTACAGGCTGAAGGAACAGCAATTTGTTTGCCACATTCCACATTAAATGCCCTCTGCAGAATACAGAACTCCAATTTACTTGATTATTTCCTTGTGTGCTCCCTGCTGCCCGAGACTTCAAAGTCTGGATTTTCTCAAAGACCAGGTTGACTTTCCTTTTAGTGGCGTCGTCATTATCGGTGCTTCTGGGAAAGAGGGAGCAGAAAAAACAGTGAGGGGTATGACCATGGGTCTCGGGATACCCGAAGTGCCATGACATACAAACAACAGACCCTTTTAAGAAGATCCATGGCAAGAGGTATGAATTAATTAAGGCTAGTGTGAAGAGAGAGGGATGGATGAAGTATTTCTCTCCAAATAAGCTGTTCTATGTTAACATTCTGTCTGGGACGAGGGTTCCCATTTCCAAGAGGGAACGTAAAAGAGAGGCACGCACATTCTGAGCCTGGAGAAAACATACAGTGAAAACTTAGTAATTTGTTGTTGTTGGACTCAAATGACTTATATTCATTCCAGCAAGGAATTTCTTGTGTGTGTGTCTCTCTCTCACACACAACCCACAGCCACACTTTACTTACAAATCTTATGCTAAGAATGATGTACAGTGACCTGGCTTTTTAGCCTGTGTTTCAAAAAATAAATCGCCCCAGCTGAGACTGTCAACACCAGAGCTTCGACTACACATTCACAGATAATGATCAGAGAGTTGTGTTTGTTTGTCTGTTTCTTAGAGATTTCATTTATTTACAAGCAAGAGAGAGAGAGAAGCAGACTCCCAGCTGAGCCAGGGGCCCCCGACACAGAGCTTGATCCCAGGACCCCGAGATCATGACCTGAGCCAAAGTCAGATGCTTCACCCACTGAACCACCCAGGAGCCTCAGTTTTATTAACTTCGACCACACCTTCTATCACACATTCCTGGCAATGAGAAAAAAAATTTTTAAATATGTTCCCTCAAATAGTCACCTCCTGTTAACGTCTGTCTCACCGGTCTCTCAATAAATCACGAGCAAAAAAATATATAAAAGGATTTTGAGAAAGAATTCTAAAAAGCGAAAGCTCTTCTCCCTGAATCTTACCGTGGTAAAACCCTTCACAGAGAGAAACCAACAGCTAGCTCTCAGCTGGAAGAATCTCTTCAGTTAGTCCCCACCCCCACCCCCAGGCCTAAAAGAGCCCCTCTCTTATATTCTGAACCTATTTTGTCAGCTCGATAATTGTAAGGTACGATTAAAAAAAATGTGAAGTTTTGATACCAATGAGTACTTGCCAAGTGACTTGCAGTCACGTCGGTTGTAAAGCTTTTTTTCCCCTTCTTAATCCTATCTGATGAGACAATGGAAACAGAAACTGCAAATTCCTGACCTAATATCTCAGCAAGGACTGAAAACCAGATTACTCAAACTCAACCTCCAAGATAAGTCTGTGAAAAGCAGTGCTTTTAAATGACTCATACATGCTTTAAAAATCAAGGAAGCAGGGGCTCCTGGCCAATGTCAGCTCCCGGGAGGGGAAGAGGTGGTTTTATTTATCACTACTAATAAGGGACGATTGATTACTACTGCATACATGACAATCTCAAGGTGGAAGAGTCAGTCAAAACTGAGGAGGAGACATTCTTCCCATCTTTGAACTTTTTTTTAAACAATAGAGAGTCATTTGAAAAACAGGGGTCCCTGACTGGCCCAGTTGGAACAGCACACAACTCTTGATCCTGAAGTTGTGAGTCCAAGTCCCACAATAGATGTAGAAATTACTTAAAAAATAATAATAAAGGGACGCCTGGGTGTCTCAGTTGGTTAAGCCGCTGCCTTCGGCTCAGGTCATGATCTCAGAGTCCTGGCATCGAGTCCCGCATCCGGCTCCTTGCTCAGTGGGGAGCCTGGCTTCTCTCTCTGCCTCTGCCTGCCACTCTGCCTGCTTGTGTTCTCTCTCTCTCTCTCTGACAAATAAATAAATAAATAAAATATTTTTTTAAAAAATTATAAAATAATAATAATAAATTATATGGCTTTATTATAAAATGAGTTTATAAACTCATTCTCCCCCTGCTCTTCATACCCACACCCAAGACTCAAAAACTGTTGTGCAAACTCCAACCACTGACTCATAAGCCTCAAACAGTTCACAGAGTACAAGAAGGGAGGACAAAACAGAAGGTCTCAGAAAAGGAAATTAAGACCCCCATCAGTAAGGACGAGACTTTGCTCCTTTAAAGAAAATCACTGACCCCTCTTTGAGGTAATTGTAAAGTATCTGCTTGGCCGTCTCCTCATTGGTTTGTTGAGTGAGCTCTTGCTGGCCTTTCAACAGATCCGGAGTGGCCTGGAACATAAAGCCAGTTATTAGACCACAGGATGAAGTTTCCAGGAAGAAGGCAAAACCCTGAAGCAGAAGCTTCCAAACACATTCCTACTTTCCAAAAACAATTCCTCAGGTAAGGATCCTCATTACAATGGCTCCACCACTCAGTAGCTCCATAACCTTGGGCGACTTACTTAACTTCGCCTCACCTCAATTTTCTCACCTGTAAATGACAGATTAATAGTACCTACCTTCATAGGGTTGGGGCAATCCTAGAATCTGTAACAAATAAATAGTGCCTGACACTTACCAACCTTATCATCATTTTTACCACTATCATTATTTTTAATGGGTACTATCAAAACACTAAATATACCACTTAAGTCAATTCCGTCCCTTTAGGAGTGACCTAAATTAAAATTAACCTAATTTCTCAGGCCAGATATTAACCCAGTCACTCAACGTCAGGAGAAAAATCAATATATCTACACAAACCGAAGCACTGAACCTCTGTGTGGAAACAAATTCTGCATACCTGCAGATGTCACACAGACACAAACAGGAAAGAGAAAGCAGAGAGTGTCTGACAAGTCCCCTGACAGAAAAGTCCACGACGGGATTCTAGCTGTATGTGAGTTAACCTGGAAAACCATACAATTGGTAGTAGGTTGAAAACTCTGTAGGGGAAAACTGAAACAAGTCGGATATGCCGTTAGTGAGGGTCTGCGTTCCTGTAGCCTCCTGCAGCAAGAAAGGAAAGGCCCGCGGGCATTACCTGAGTATTGGAGGTGGAAGTAAATGTCTTCACAGAAATCTTCTTGGCGCCAGAGTCGGGCAAAGTTGCTGGTGGCCGATTCTGTAACATCAGCTTCGCCGTGGCTGTTTTTATTTCCTCCTCCTTTTTATTCTGTGCTGGGAGGGAAGAAGCGTGTGTGTCTGTACTCTCCTGACCACTTTTGTTTTCTGGAACTTTCCCATCTTTGCTCTGCTGGGGGGGCCTGAGGTGGGCCCCCTGCAGCCTCGCGAAGGCCCGGCCCACGCTCTGTCTCCCCCGGTGCTCCTGAGCCGGTGACCTCTGCGGGCACACCTGAGACGGGCGGAGAAGGTGTTCGCTGGACTTGCCCAGGTTCCGGCTAAATTCGTTTAGGTACTCGGGGTTCCCCTGGAGACCAAAAGGAAAGGCACTATCCACGCTTCTGGACCGCTTCCTGTCTTCCGGGTTGATTCTGTTTCGCTTCCCAGACCTTCCTCTCTTCTGGAGCCCGGGTTTTTGGTCAAACTTTTCAATCAGCTGGTCCACACCAGGAATTGATCCTGTATCAATATCCCGCCCAGTTCCTGGCAAGAAGGGGATATAGCGTCGGTTTTCATGACGGTTCACATTGTCGGCATGGATGGCACATTCCTGGTCATCAAGTAAAAATCGGTACAGAGAGTTGGCCGAAGTGGGAGTTGCCGATGAGGAAGAGGACCTCCGGGACCGAGCTCCATCCAGGACGGGTCCCGCCGAATCCTGCCGCCGGAAGGGAAGCACGTCAGGCCTGGCCTTCTTGGTCTCAGGATGGGTGTGTGGGCTGTGGGCCGTTAGGGACCTCCCGCTAGGGGACAGGGCCTCCTCCACCAGCCCCTCCTTGGTGCAGCTCTGAACATTTACACACACGGAGGTCTGCTTCTTGGGGTCATCAATGACCACAGAGCTGCACAAACGAATGGCCATCACGTTTGATTTGCCCACATCTTCCAAAGGAGGGCCGGTAGGCTGAGAATTACTAGGTTTCGGGAAGCGAGTCCCAGCCTGCTTATTGTTGGAACTTTCTTCTGTTCGAGTGTTCAGCCAATTACTCTCAGGAGGCTGGGGGTTTTTTAAGTTCAAGTCATTCTTTTCAGGGTCATAGGGCTGCAAAAGCTCGGGATGCCTCTGAAAGTTCAACATGTGGGATGGCTTCCCTGGCCCCTCTTTGCATTCGAGAACCCCATTCTTGCCCTCAAAGAGAGAGGACTGTTTCAGGTTTCTCACTGGGCTGGGTTGGGCGTAAGGATTTTCTGGGAGCTGCAGTTCCTCGGCGCTGCTCTCCTCCAGCACAGACCCGTTGCTGGAATGCAGGGGCAGATTACTTCTCACCGGAGATGGGAATGATGGCCCATTTTCAGGAAAAGATGGACCAGCCATACACCGCTCTGTGTTATTCAGGACTATGTAGGGGTGGCCATCAATTCCCTGTACCCGGATACTGACACCATAGGAGCCTGCCTTCGAGGGCTGGGAATTCCGTGACTTTTTGCCGTCGTCACTTGCGAGTCTCAGATGGACGCCATATTCTTGCTGCACATGTTGATATTCACCGAAATACAGCTCCATGGTTCCCTGCTCCTGCGACCAGGGAAAGACGGGTAAAAAGAAGACATTAGGTTGGAATTACACCTGTTTAAATGAAGATGATGAGGGGAAAGTTCAAAGAAAGCGCAACACTTTAACCAGCAAGGACACTTCGGAACCAACTGCTCATCCAAACAGGCCTTCCTGGATGCCCTCCATGACCATGGAGTTGTCAACACCGGGCTTGAACCCTGGCCTCTGCGGGGAAGACGCACAACACCTTTGGCATGACCACCTTATTCTGTTTCTGGCTGACAGGCCGTTCTGGTTGCTTTGTTTTTTTTCCCTTAGTTGGTTTCCTCACACCTTATGCTATTTATTTTTAACCAATAGGATGTTCCAGTTACTAGCATTTGAGAACAAGGTACTTTTCCATGAAACGATTAAGACTGAAGGCATTCTGATGGTCACCACTTTCTCTTCTCTCCTTCCTGTTGGAATAGTGCTTTCTACCTTTTTTATGCACAATCTCGCTTTGAAGTCTTTCTATTTATTTGGATATAATGTTCAGAACATTGCTTTACTTTGTTCCTGAGACTGACAATGAGAGCGAATGATTAAGAATAATTTTTCATCATTTTTTTCTTACCAAAAAGGTTCTAGTAACACATGGATCTGAAAAATGTTACAAAAAATTGAAGACTCGAGGTCCCTTATTTTGGGGTGTGTCCTAATGCCAAGGATCAGTGCCATGACCTCTCTGGGGCGTGGCCACCATCGTCAAAGACCGAACACAGATCACCAGGCAGGACGCCCAGCCCACCCCACACCCTGGGGCCTCCCACCAGAAATTCACTTCCACCCCCCCCTTGGAGAGCTCTGACAGGAAAGAAGCCCCAAGAAGAGCAGTAGCATCAGGTCACACATAACAGCTGTCTCATTTCTTTCACTCCTAGGGGCCTTTTTCAGGTTTCTTTCTATTCTGGAGTGAGCCTAGGAGCACATTTTCCAAGAAAATCATCTATCTGATCCACATTTTCAAGTTAATTTGCAGAGAATTTTACAAATTATGAATCATTTAATCTCCTTTATAATTTCTCATTATCCAGTTACATTTCTTTGTGCTTTCTTCACCTAATTTTTGATTGAGCAGGTAAAACGTGATCTCTCTCTATATATTTTTAAAAATAACTGTTTCCCGGGTGCCTGGGTGGCTCAGTGGGTTAGGCCGCTGCCTTCGGCGCAGGTCATGATCTCAGGATCCTGGGATCGAGTCCCGCATCGGGCTCTCTGCTCAGCAGGGAGCCTGCTTCCTCCTCTCTCTCTCTCTCTGCCTGCCTCTCTGCCTGCTTGTGATCTCTGTCAAATAAATCAATAAAAAACTTTAAAAAAAAAATAAATAAATAACTGTTTCCCTAAAGAGTAGCTCTCAATATTTCTCAATCATTTCCCTTTTTAAATTTTCTTATTGAGTTCTAGCTTCATCTCTATTATTTCCTTCTGCTTTCCTTTATTTTACTTTGTTGTTTGGTTTCCAACTTCCTGACTTGCACACTTCATTTATTTATTTTTATTATTTAATTACATCCCATGAGTTGTGATATCTGACTGTGTCGGTTAGGAATTGCATTGGTTCCTACTAACAAAGAGACCCAACTTAGCAATTCTAGAGTTAGGAACTTTTTTCCCCCAGAGGCAGGAAGTCCAAGGCCAGAATGGATGATGGCAGGATATTTCTGAGGAATACCTCTTTCATCTTTTCCATTTATCTACTTTTAGCATGCGTTAGACACCTTAGGAGTACAAAATGGCTAACCCAGCATCACATACGTCAAAAGTTCATTAGGTCAGCTGAGTCAACCTTTTTAAGAAGCTTTCCTGGAAGTCCCACCCACCAATATTATTTTATATCTATCTCACTGGTGAGAACTTAATAATATGGCCACCCCCAACTACAAGGACAGATTGAGAAACAGGGATGTCTATCTGGTCACTGACATTCTCAACAAAATCAGTGTCCTGTTGACACTGAGAAGGCAGCCAGTAATTTCTACCACAGTAATGTTTTTAACATTATTTCCTAAGTAGCTTCAGTCTGTGGATTTGATTTCTTCTTTGATCCATGAGTTGTTTTTGAAAAAGTTTTTTCATATCCAGTACGTCTGCTGTTGTGTTGTTTTGGCTTGGAGGGTCCCTATTTCTGTATGTTGTGAATTTCTACATGCACTGTAGTAAAAAAAAAAATTAAGTTTCTACTATTCCTTCCTTTTTAAATGTACTGAGGTTTCCTTTGTGGGCAAATGTATGGATAATTTTTGTCAACATTTACTGGGTAATGGGTATAGTCTCTTTTTTTAAGGTATGGAATTCAAAATATATCCATATAATTTACCAATTTTTTATTCAGCTACAGTACATCCTGATTTACTTTGTCTTTCCAATTTGTCTTGAGTCTGTCTGGATATATCTGTCTCTTACCGGCCTAGAGCTGTCTCTTCTGTTTGATGATTATTCTTCTAAATATAAAACATGTTAGACATCATCACCTCCAGGTTTACAAAGGGGAACAACTTAGAGAAGGACATTCATGTGCAAATCCATTTTTAACTCACTGACCCCAATGATTTCATGATGCCTACTTTTATTTTCAGGCTTATCCTGACAGTATTAGGCGATTTCATTTTTAATCAACATTAAACAAGATATAACGGAAATTTGGATTCTCCAGCTTCCCTTTCCCATCTGATCACATTCCCCAGAGGAAACCAAGTGCAAATGTTAGTTGTTTCTCTAGTACTCACCTCTATGTTGCTCAGTAATATGCCTAAATTCAATTGCCTAACTCACCAGTTTTACATAGGGGCGATGACATACCATACAGGCAAATTTCTCATTCTGTTAGCTTCTCAATAATATTAACTATACTTATATTATGATTACATATTAATAATCAACCAAAATAATATATAAGTATTATATAAATATTTATTCACTAAACAGCTACACTGTAGGCTATGGCCATCTTTCTTTACAAAACTTTAGGGGCGCCTGGGTGGCTCAGTGGGTTAAGCCTCTGCCTTCGGCTCAGGTCATGATCTCAGGGTCCTGGGATCGAGCCCCGCATCAGGCTCCATGCTCGACAGGGAGCCTGCTTCTCCCTCTCTCTCTCTCTGCCTGCCTCTCTGCTTACTTGTGATCCCTGTCTGTCAAATAAATAAATAAAATCTTTTAAAAAAAAAACTTTAACTTTTATAGGGTTAGTATCTGACTGCTGGTCTCACTTGTCTTCTTCCCAATACACCTACCTATCCTTAAATCTTTTGTCAGCTACATCACGTTAGATGCTTACCAGTACTAATTTCAAAATAACCAAAACATCAGATAATTTGGTGATCTTTTCCCCTGGTGCCCTGCCCTCTGCAGCCTTCCATCCCTGCACCTTTCATTAGAGTCTTACATTGCTCTCTTCCTTCTGTGCTATACCGTGTCCAAAATTTCCTCTTTCTTAGTTTACCCAATTGGTCTGGGAGAATTCACTTCTGGTAGCTTTTTAAGAGGTCCAAGGGAGTAAACTTTTTGAGTCCTTGGTGTTTTGAAAAATGTCTTTATTCAATACTTAGTTTGATGATGGAGAGTCTAACTGGATTTAGAATCCAGGTTAGAAATAATTTTCCCTCTGATTTTTTAAAGTATTACTTTGTTATCTTGTACCTTCCAGGGATGCCATTAAGAATTCTTCTATTAGGGGGCACCTGGGTGGCTCAGTGGGTTAAAGCCTCTGCCTTCGGCTCAGGTCATGATCCCAGGGTCCTGGGATCGAGCCCCTTGTCGGGCTCTCTGCTCAGCAGGGAGCCTGCTTCCCTTCCTCTCTCTCTGCCTGCCTCTCTGCCTACCTGTGATCTCTGTCTGTCAAATAAATAAATAAAATATTTTTATAAAAGAATTCTTCTATTAGGACAGCCTTTCCTCTGTGTGTGCCCTGTGTACTCTTCTCTGACAGCTTTTAGGACCTTTTCTTCATCCCTACTGTGGTTGGAATTTCACCTGATGTATCCTAGTGAGGGTCTTTTGGGTTTTGTTTTGTTTTTTAAGATTTTATTTGTTTATTTGACAGAGATAGTGAGAGAAGGAACATAGCAGGGGCAGGAGAGAGAGAAGCAGGTTTCTCACTGAGCAGGGAGCCCGAAGCGGGGCTTGATCCCAGGACCCTGAGATCATGACCTGAACCGCAGGCAGACACTTAACAACTGAGCGACCCAGGGGCTCCATGAGTGAGGGTTTTATAAGATATGGGCGCTTGGGGTGCCTGGATGGCTAAGTCAGTTGAGCATCTGCCTTCGGCTCAGGTCATGATCCCAGGGTCCTGGGATCAAGCCCCACTTTGGGCTCCCTGCTCAGTGGAGAGCCTGCTTCTCCCTCTGACTGCTTGTGCTTTTTCTCTCTCATTCTATCTCAAATAAATAAATACATTTTTTTTAAATGGGCACTTAATATACTTCTCCAATTTGGAAATTCATGTCATTAGTTCTATTAAATGTTCTGGTGTTATTTCTGTGATAATGTTCAGAGAACCATTTTATTTTGCTTTTGGTTTTTGCATCTAAGATATTAGTAATGTTGTTTCTTCCACACTGAGTTTCAACTTTTTGGATTTTTTTTTTTCCTCAACTACTTCTCAACTCTTTTTAGTTTTACTTTTTTGAGAGCTACATCCTCACCTTCTCCTAAAATTCAAGTATTTCATTTGTAATCCCCAATATCTCCTTCTTATTCTCTAATTGGTTCTGCTGCATTCTAAATGCTATTCTCATTTTAGACATGAAATAGCTTCTCTCTCTCTCTGAAGATACTTTAACTTTTTTCAAAAGAAAAAATTTTTTTTCCTGCTTTCTGCAATAGGTCCATCTTCTGTAAGGTTTCTCTTTGCCAGTCTGTTTTGGTCCTTTCTTTCCTGTTGAAGCTTTTCCTAAGAGGACTCAGATCCTTGGCCGTCCAATCCTATTGAACAGTACAGTCCTAAAAGCAGATTGGAGCCTCTGCAAGCATGAAGAGGAGTTATTAGCTGGTGAGCTTCAAGGAATGGGGTGTACCAAGATTTCCAATGAGGGACACGCACATTTCTGTCAGTTCTGTATCTGGGGCATTTTTTTCTGGACTGGTCTGATTTCTCAAGGAAAGAATCTGGGGCTGCACGAGCTTGGCTGCTGGTGTCAGGGAACAGGGCAGGGGAAGAGCATGGAGGTCCCAGCTCTCATTCAACCCCCCTGTTTTCAGCCGTCCCTATCTGCTTCCAAGATCTCTCCAGTTCAGTTTCTCCAGGGAACAGACCTCCAGCCTGCTCATCGGGGTGGGAAGGGGAGCAGAGGCAGATGGAGGTCTAGATACCAGGGTGTAGAGAGAGCCCTGGAGAGCTGGCTGTTCAAGGCACTCACATAATTCCCTAGGTTTCAGCCCCTCATCCCTGCCTCCTAGGGCAACGGACGCCTCTGACCGTCTCTGAGCCTCCCAGGGGCTCTGCAGGGAAGCCACCTCATCTCTCCACCACCACCAACTCAATGGCCTGTCCTCCACTGGTGAGCTAGCTCTCCTCCACGAGATCTGCCATTCCTTGTCTTCAAAGCTTGAAACACTCTTGAGCCTTTACTATCTTCCCAGTGGGATTCTGAAAAGGGGATACATCTCCTGCCTGGAAACTGATCTAGCTTGACAAGGCTAATAACATTTACAAAATACTTCAAAACTAGGACAAAAACAGCAAGCGTGTCTTAGACTGCAGAAGCAATGCACAGAGGCCAAGACCAGAATGCCTGGGTGTACCCCGGTCCCGTGCGCGAGCAACACTGGCCCGTGTTATTCTGGATCTTTACAAGCGTTTGCACTCATTCAAGTTTATAACAAATACTTTTTTCGACAGAAGAGTTTCTAAGCAAACAAATGTGTTCACTGCAATGTTTTGTTTATGATATTTGCTAAATGGGGTCACATTTTACTCACCAATAATCTCTTCTGTGCTGACTCTGAGTTTTCTATGAAAATATTCCTCCTAATATTTATTAATAAAATTCTTTTCTAGGGTTTTACAGCCCCTTTCATTAGCTGTTGCTACTACAGTCAACACTAATTACATTTCAATCTTTGAATAAGGCCACCTTGGTTTATTATAATCTTAGCTCCCTGTTAGCAAATTAATCCACATATTTGAATTTCATGAAATGTCCACAATTTACATTTCCTTGACAACAAACCTCAATCCAATATTTTCACAGAATGACATTTCCCGGCTGGGCACTGGTGTTTTAAACAAATGTGGATTTCCTTCCCAAGCACAGTGTAAACACTGAATTAATGAATGAATTCAAGGACAGCTGTTCATTTTCAGACACCAGGCTCCGCTACAATCCTAATGCTCTCCGCAGAACACACTTCTCGGCTGGGGACGAAGCCCAACCAAGGACTTACATAATTTGGCAATAAATGCAGACCAATTGCCAGGAAGTAACATTGTGACACTTGGCAAATAAAAGTGGTGTTTTGGAGTGGAAATAATGCTTTAGTAAAAGACCATTAAATGATGATAATTGCTTTAGTTAGCGAGATCAGGGAGTGTGTTTCTGAGTAAGAACAAAGAGCTTAGCACTTGGAAGAACTACGAACATATGCCAGACAGAAACAGTTCCTCTCTCTGGGACATCACATTTTATCAGCTGGGCACAGAGATTAGTCACAATGCTGGGTCACATATCGCTACCTCATTGCTCTAATTCCCCATGGCACCCCCAAAACCCAGAAGCCTTTTCACTAGCCCCTCCAAAGGCCCTGCCAGCTACCGTGGAAACAGAGTTAGGCATTCGGAAACGTCTCCACCACGGCTGGCCCTCCCTCCTGAGGCTGACAGTCCCCACGAGCCAGGCCAGGCTGGCCCAATCACCCAGCAAGGCTCCTGGGGTGGGAAAGGGATTCTGTGGATGTCTGCTTGGAATGAGTAACTCCCGTTTTATCATACAAGTCATTTAAAAGAGCACTTCAACTAGGAACTTCAACTAGGTAAAAGTGAGAAATCAGACTGAGAAAAGCCAAAGATTAGCAAAATGCTTACTAGTTTTTAAATGTACTTATTCCCGGGGCACCTGGGTTGCTCAGTGGGTTAAGCCTCTGCTTTCAGCTCAGGTCATGATCTCAGGGTCCCTGCTGAGCAGGGAGCTTTGCCTTCTCCCTCTGCCTGCTGCTGTGCCTACTTGTGATCTTTCTCTCTGTCAAATAAATAAATAAAATCTTTAGAAATAAATAAATAAATGTGCTTATTCCCAAACATGACAGAGAGAGGCAGTCTTACCTAAACTAAGCTTTACATTCTTTCTTTTCTTCTTTCCTATCTACCTATCAGTTCTGTGGTGCAAACATAGGAAACTGAACAAACTTTTAAGGTTTCAAAGGAAATGTCTTCACACAGTCAAGACTCTGGAAAACTCCCTGGGAAAACCATTTCAAAAATAAACTCTGAGGTTTGAAAATGAAGGGAGAGTGCTGACTAACCTACAGAGTTCAGTATGGTTTGAGTAACATGAGAAGGACAAGCAACATCTTAAATGAGAATGAAGAGGGGCGCCTGGGTGGCTCAGTGGGTGAAAGCCTCTGCCTTCGACTTGGGTCATGACCCCAGGGTTCTGGGATCGAGACCCACATCGGGTTCTTTGCTCCGCAAGGAGCCTGCTTCCTCCTCTCTCTCTGCCTGCCTCTCTGCCTACCTGTGATCTCTGTCAAATGGATAAATAAAATCTTAAAAAAAAAAAATGAGAATGACGACCAGAAATTTTCCATCTCGGGGGAAAAAATTAAAAATTAAATTTTTAATACTGTGTGCTGCAGCTTCCCCCTAAATCTATCCACTTCACACGAAAAGTAAGTGGATAAAGAGAATGGGGAGGAAAAAAGCCTATCGAAAGACTCTTTTTATACTAAGGATAGATGTTTTGGAGAATCAACCAGGAGTATAAGGATCGGGGGCCACAAGGACTAACCAATCTGATCACACTCGGGCTGGAGCCCAGCACCTGGCTGGCTTTCCAGGGACCCCCATGTCTCCTCTGGAAGTCTGCTCCCTCCCGTCCCCACAGATGGTCCCCTTACATCCTTCTCTGTTCCACTTTTGTCCATGTTGATCCCACTCCTCTTTCCTTACTTATCTGGTTAGCATGTGTGTTACCAATATATTTATAATATTCTTTTCTTCCTAACTTTTTTTTTTAAGATTTTATTTATTTGTTTGTTTGTTTGTTTGTTGGAAAGAGAGAGAGACAGAGAACACAAGCAGGGGGAGCGGCAGGCGGAGGGAGAAGGAGAAGCAGCCTCCCTGCTGAGCAAGGAGGCAGATGAAGGACTAGGCCCCAAGACCCTGGGACGCTGACCTGAGCCA
This sequence comes from Neogale vison, assembly GCF_020171115.1. Classification (NCBI taxonomy): domain Eukaryota; kingdom Metazoa; phylum Chordata; class Mammalia; order Carnivora; family Mustelidae; genus Neogale; species Neogale vison. Next base: position 108,639,256 of record NC_058103.1, read on the forward strand.
AAGGCAGATGCTTAACCGACTGAGCCACCCAGGTGTCCCTTTTCTTCCTAACTTTAATTCTAAAATTTGGTGACTGACATTTTATATTCGACATGGTCTCTGAAAGAAAATACAGAATTCATGTCCAAATAATGTTGAAGATATATTATTCATTCTTTTTCACGTCTTGACCCTGAAGCGATTTCTAAAATGTTCTCCCCACAATGCAGGGCTAAGAGACAGAAGCTGACGGTTGTGAGGACAAGCAATGGAGTCCAGCACCCAGGTGCAGGGGTGGGGAACGTGTCTGACATTTGAGTCCAGTCCAGTCCTGGCTCTGGACGGTTTCTTTAACATCTCTGAGTGTTTCCGTATCTCTAGAGTCAGATTACTGATGATGACTGCATAAGGTAATAGAGTATATCAAATCACATATGTAGGCTAAAGGAAATAACAGAAAATCATAAGCAAAAAAAATTTAATATGGCGCTTACGGCCGCAAGAAAGCTAAGTTCTTGGGGCACCTGAGTGACTCAATCTGTTAAGCAGCTGACTCTTGATTTCAGCTCAGGTCATGATCTCTGGGTTGTGACATGGAGCCCCGTGTCACCAAGATTCTCTGTCTCCCTCTACCCCTCCCCCACTCACTATCTTAAAAATAAATAAATAAATAAGATTTAAAAGTTTAAATTTAAATTTTTAAAAAATTTAAAGTTTAAATTTAAAGTTTAAAAAATTTAAAGTTTAAATTTAAATTTTTAAAAAAAAGCTAACTTGGATCATAAAATATTTTTAAATACGAGGCAGAGGCTAAAAACCCCACTGGTTCACCAAACAGCATTAACCACCAACATCCTGAAATAATTAACTAATTAAGAACGCAGGCAACAGCTGAGAATCTAAAGTACAGTGCTGTGTCCATAGCGGGAATTCAGTAACTAATTGCTGCAAGAATAAATGTCTTTGTTGCCAGGCGCACAGAAAAGACCTTAACCAGAGAGACCCATGACATTTGCTATGTGGAGTGGAAGCCCAAACACACAGACACAAGGTTACCTATCACTGCTTTTTGCTATAAGCCAACATCGAGCCCCCCAATCCTCAACACCGCCCTCCCATTGTCACTGACAATCCGTGTAGACATAAAATAAAACCTATCTGCTGTTCCTGACACGACACTTACCTACAACTATCTATACTGAAGCCAAATATCTAAGAAATTCACCTCCTAAAACCTAGGGGCATCTTCTTAAGTTTCCCGAGACACTTCTCCAGTCTTGTCACTACGTCACAGTCAACTTCGCACCCTGGGGTGCTCCTCAAGCTCCGGGCATACGTTAGGCTCACATTCCCACTACTGCCCTTAGAACATTCTACCCGGCCACCCAGAGGCCACCACTGACACAGGTACCCAGCAAGAGAAGCTTCGATCCTCGCCCTGTTACTATGACCTTGACTTCAAACACTTTCTTCCTCCATTAAAAATGATCTCCCTTCAGCTACAAAAACCTTGTCAGCTACCCCCACAAGGCCTGCCTGCTCTGGATTCCAGGACAGTCCACCTTACCCCGCTCCACATGGTCACGGCTCCTCTATTAATCGGCTGTCCCAACTGCTGCATTTTAAGTTTCTCAAATGCACATGGTGGCCGCACCATGCCGCAGCAGGTACAGGAAGCTTTCTCTGTAACCTGTCTGTTCAGAGCCTCACAGCCCCTATTTTCTCCCTTTTAGGGATGTGTCAACGTTTGATGGGCCAGTGATTTCCCCCAAGGTCACACCTCGCTCAGGGGCATTGATGGATTTAAGCCCAGACCCTCTGTCCCAAAGACCTGAGCTCTTTCTGGGGCAGGGATCACGTTTTCATTGTTCTGCCTCCCACAGCATCTGACACAATCACACTGGTGTGGTCCCTGGAAAGCTGTGGAAAACGCGCCCCAGGTCCCACCGCACCAGCATCCAGCAAGCCAGCCTCTGTGGACAGTCAGATGTCAGGAGCGGTGTTACTCTCCAAGGAGGCCTTCCTCTGGCACCTAGGACAGTGTCTTGCATGTAGCAGGCACCAAATGAACGAATAAATGAACTAAAATTAATAAAGTATGCACAATGCACATAGGCTTTTTAAAAAATTTGAACAATATTTAAAAAGCCCAATCTTTCCCATATCAAATCTCCTATCCCACCCTTCGTGTGTGCTCCTATCTCCAGCTGTTATATGAGTCACTGTTTTTTATGTAAAGATTTTATTTATTCATTGGAGAGAAAGAGAGTGTGCATGATCAGGGAGGGACTGCGGGGGGAGGGGGCAAAGGAAGAAGGAGGAGCAGACCCCCCATGGGGCCTGACTCAGGGCTCGATCCTAAGACCAGGAGATCAGGATCCTGAACTGAAGGCAGAGGCTTAATCCACTGAGCCACCCAGGTTCTGCTGTGTCACTGCTTACTTAACACACTAGAACTTGATCAGATCACTGTGGCTTTTTTCCCCATCCCCAGCAGCCGCGTTTATAAAACGCACGTACTTCAAAAGCAGAAAACAGGCCCTGGGTTATCAAGAATCTCCTCAGGGAGGTAAAAGGGACACTGGAATTCCAATGGCCATTCCAACAATGCCAGCTGCAACCAGCCCGGTTCCCAGAACCCCCCCAAACACGACCGCTGCAAAGGGAATTTCAAAGCCAAACATTCACCCCTGGAATATACGTTATGTCTTCTGCAGAGCATCTCTTCCTGGTCACTCAAAGTAAGGTTAACCAGGGAAATCTGGCCGTCTTTCTCCTCATCAGGGAAAAGATGGCGGCAGTTGGCATCCTGAGCACATCTCGCCAAACGACTGAAAGGGTCCGTGGCATGCAGCCTTCCCACCTCCCTGCACCCATCAATTCCTAAACCAACAAAATGCCCTAAATGCACCCCTGAGTTGTTTGCACAGGACCCAGAAAGCAAGGCTCTAAGTGACAGGCACCTGGATTTGCCCACAGACGCTTCCTGAGTCCCACACAGCAGGACTGCTAAAAGCAAACGGAAGATCACACTGGGTAGCCACCCCAAAATCTTAAAATATAAAATAAAAATAAACCTAAAGTAGCACAATTATCATATGAGCTCACTGATATGAGGAATTTGAGAGGCAGGGTGGTGCGGGGGGGCTGATGGGGGCAGGGAAGGAAAAAAATGAAACAAGATGGAATCGGGAGGGAGACAAACCATAAGAGACTCTTAATCTCACAAAACAAACTGAGGGTTGCGGTGGAGGGGGGGGGTAGTTGGGTTATGGACACTGTACTATGGTGAGTGCTGTGAAATGTGTAAGCCTGATGAATCACAGACCTGTACCCCTGGGGCAAAAAATACATTATATGTTAATAAAGAATTAAAAAAAAAAAAAAACCTAAAGTAACAACCCAGCAGATTTCCACATGCATAAATGCAGGTTGTCTGTTAGCCATTCAGTCTCACCCCTCAGCGGCTGATGGTACCACGAGTCAGATAAACTCCGGATGGACGACAATGGGCGACAAGGGAAGGGGGACTAACCCAGGGCCCAAAATCACGCTAAACAGGCTGCGTCTTGCTCTCACCGGTTACTCAGGTTAACTGGAGAACGGAAAGTTCTTTGAGATAATCTGGGCATTTCTGGAGTCCTTTCCCTGCTTTTCCCTTCCTGAAGCAACCCCCCCCCTTCATCTCCAACTTCTACTCTCTGTGTTCTGCCCCAGTCTCCCCGTGGCTGAGCCCGTTAGCACGAGAGCCTCAACTTACATTTGGAAGCTGCTATGGTGTGAATGCTTGTATCTCCCCCACCTTCCCAAATTCATGTTGAATTCCTAACCGCCAAAGATGGTGGTATTAGGAGGTCGGGCCCCTGGGAGGTGCTTAGACTCTCAGGAATGGGATTAGTGTTCTTTTAAAAGAGACCCCAGAAAATCCCCTAGCCCTTTCCACCTCATGAGGACCCAGCAAGGAGGCATCAGCCCTGAACCAGGAAGAAGGCCTTTACCAGAAGGGTACATGCAGGCACCTTGATCTTGGACTTCCAAAACTGTGAGGAATCCACTTCTGTGCTTTATAAACAACCCAGTCTGTGGGTCACAGCAGCCTGAAGGGTTGACGGCAGAAATGAACAGGATATAAACAAACGCATAGATTCAAATGAAATGGGTGGGGAACGAACACTCACAGCTCCTTTCAAGGCAAAGAATCTGTCTCCTCTTGGGTCTCATTTCCCTCCCTCCCCAGGTGCAAAATCCACCTCCCTCCCCAGTCTCGAGGGGCCAGAAGCACCTAAAGCAAAAGTCAGAACAGGGAGCTTTTCTGCCTGCCCGCCTGCCTTTTTAACCCCAGCCCCAGCACGGGTGGGGAAAGGTCATCAACTCCGCTGTCTTTGTTTATGCAGAACCACAGAAATACCATCACTTTATGCAGATGTCTCGGGTACAGAAGTTTCACAATTCAGGATGCTCTTCAATAATTAGAAATTGAAGCAGTCACCAGAAACAGAAGGTTCCATTACGTAAATAAACAAAAGTAATACTTTTTTAGCCTTTTGGGGTTTGTCAGTATATTCTTTGGTATTCATAAGAATATGGGTATTTTTAAATTTCACTCTCTTGAAAGCTAAAAAAGCCCACTCACAGCCACACTATCTTTATTGTGTTAAAAATACCTTTGCACAAGCAGTTTGCGATGTTAAAACCTATTCCTAGGTGTCCCTATTTTAGTCTTTTGCAAGCTTGTATCAGTACATGTCCTCAAAGAAAAAATTCTCAACTTTTATCATTCTTATGAGAGCATACAGCCAAACCAAATCTGTACATTCAACAAAGTATGTTTAAGAAGCCAATACAGGGCGCCTGGGTGGCTCAGTGGGTTAAGCCGCTGCCTTCGGCTCAGGTCATGATCTCAGGGTCCCTGGATCGAGTCCCGCATCGGGCTCTTTGCTCAGCAGGGAGCCTGCTTCCTCCTCTCTCTCTGCCTGCCTCTCTGACTACTTGTGATCTCTGTCTGTCAAGTGAATAAATAAAATCTTTAAAAAAAAAAAAAAGAAGAAGCCAATACAATTCAAACTCACAACACAAATTTAATACCGAGGATAAAGTTCATTTTGCTGAAACTGAATCACCATATATTGTGTGAACAAGACAGGGACCCTACAGTCCAGGCAGGTCCTCCTGGTCTCACGGCGCACGTGTCACCTTGTACAAGCCTCCGTGCCCTTTCTTTATTCAAACGACTGCGTAAACCTTCCTTTGGGCCACCCGCCACAAAACTACTAGGTCTTCCTGTGATGCAACGGCCTCATTTACGTGCCCACAGTATCTCGGTTTCTCTTCCGATAGGTCATAATTAAAATATGCTAATAATACCTGAAATCCAGCCCTTGTAAACAGAGCCATTGGAACTGAGTATTGGTATCCACAGGTGACCTGGTCACTGAGGATATGCTGACCCTAACCTTCTGTTTAGTCACACCCAGGTTCTCATGGAGAGCCTCTCTCTAGGCTAGGCCCCCTCCCACCACAGAACTTCAAACAAGTAACTCAAACAGTAACAAGTGCGGTGAAGAAAATGAGGCAGGGCAAGGAGAGAACAAGGTGGTGGTGAAGACCCATCTGGGCTACCATGGTCGAGGAAGGCCTCTCTGGAAGGGGAAGCGTTGACTGCAAGGCTAGGGGAAGGCCTTTGCAAGCTGCGTGAGCGCCAGGTAGACAGAACAGCAAGTCTCGAGTTCCCAAGAACGGGATGTCCTATAGGAGTTGGAAAATTGGCAATAAAGTCAACTCGGCCAGAACAAATTGAGAGGAGAGGAGGAAAGGCGTCGGGGAGGGCAGAGAAGAGGGCGGGAGCCAAATTATGGGGATGTGCGGGCATCCAAGAGGGCTCTGGGTCTCATCCCAAGTCAGGTGGTGGGACACCAACACCAACGCGAGTCAAATGTTCGTGAAAGCCAGGAGCTGGGTGAGCTCCCCTAGGAGGTAACGCAGATGGAGAGGCTGAGGACAGAGCCCTGGGGCCTTGCTGTGTAGTGTGCTCCTGGACCAGAGTCACAGCGTCCCCTGAGAGCCCCACACAGACCCAGCGAATCAGGATGGGCATTTAAGGAGATCCAAGGAGGGCCTAGGCCCCATGGCTGCAACACTGAGAAGAAAAGGAACAGACGGATACCAGAGCAGGGACAGCCAGGGGAAGGGAGAAAACCAGGGAGTGTGGTGGACTACAAACCTGCAGAAGCTAGTGTTTCCAAAAGGAAGGAGGGTCCTTGAGCCAAACACTGCTACTAAGCTGATGAAGACTAGGGAGCATTGCTGTTTTAAGCAGCATGGAGATCAAAAGTGACCTTGGTGAGAACTCTCTCACTGACTAGAAAGGCAGGGAAACCTGACCACAGTTGGCAGCAGCAAAACAGAGCAAAGACAACTCTTTCAAGGAATGTCAATTATCACAGAAATGAAAATACAAAAATACAGGCAGTTGCGGAAACAATTAGATGCCTCCCTTGCCCAGCCCACTCCCCTCCACCCTAGTAGGAGATCTCTGGCGGATTTGCTCCCAATTGCCCAGGAATGTGACTGCAGCCTAGGAGGTGCCAATGAAACGCAAAACCTGGTATTCACGCTCGAAAAATCCTGAGCCAGACCTTCCCTAATTTTATGGAATATTACTTCTCTCCCTCCCTCTGGCAGTTGCCCGTTTTCCTGGTTGTGGCTGAACCTCCGAGGCTGCGCCAAGAGCAGCTGAAGCGGTATGGTCTGCATTTAATTTAGACCAACAGTAGAAGTCCATGGAAATACCTTTTCACCCTGGCAATGCCAGAAAAGACAAAAATAAATCCAGCCTAGAAGAACCCAGAGGGAAAGAAGTCACTACTTTTCCCTCTCCTCTACAAAACCCCTTGACTTATCCATGCCCATGCCCAAGCAGAGGAGAACCTTCTAGAATCATGTTCTGAAGGTAAAAAGGCCTTCAGAGACCATGTAGCATACCCCTGACTGCTCTTAGATGAACCACTTTCAAGCTCCTTAGTTCTCAGCTTTTAGACCCTAACTGCTGCTCTGGGATCCATCCCCACCTCCATTACCACTTCTCCCACACCGGTAACACAGGAGCAGCAATTCCAGTTTACTTTCCTCTGCCTGCCCCCAGTATTGACGTTAGTCCCTCATCTCTGTCTCCCTGTCCCACAATTCACCCCGCGGGAGCCCTCCTTGCATTCACAAGAATGACAATAATGTAATTAACTCTTAAACACTCACACTGTGTACCAAGTACTCTTCTAAATGCTCGTATACTAAACATTAACCTTCTGAACTGTCATGTCCAAAACTAACCTCTGGACATTAGCCTAATGTTGAACATTAACACACACACTTTAATTTGGATGGGTCAGTGATGACCGTATAGAAAAATACCACAAGAAGTGAACGTACTTAAAGGTCTCCTTTTTCTCCTAGGGGCTCAATTTAGAAAGGTTTTGTAATAAAACCCAAAGTATAATTTGTTTTCCTGGCTGGCTCTCCCCAGCTGGAACCTTCTCTGAGTCATCATGGTGGAAATCATGGTGTGAAGCTATGGCAAATTCACTCTGTACACTTTGACTATCCTGAGGGCGGCAGGAAGCAGACATTTGTATCAACACAGGTGCCAAGTCGTGAAATGAAACAGGCGATAAAAAGTAAATAACTTTTTTTGAACCCTAGACATGAAAAAGATCACTACAAAGGAAAGAGAAAAAATGAAGAGGAAAAAGGAAGAAACACAAAAGGAAAACAATGAAAGGAAGTCCCTCCCTGGTAGTTAAGAGCTGTTGTTTTTTTTTAATCGCCCATCTGGAAGAGTTGAGGGCCATCGTACATTTCTCTGGAGCGTCAGGCTTGCCGTTATTTCCTATGCCAGTGACAGCTCCTGTGATTTCTGCTTCCACAGCGTGAGCAGACAGCTGTAAGGCAAAGACACGATGATCTTCTAAAGAAGCTAAAGACACCTCACAATAAAAGTAGAAACGTGGAGAACTCACAGCAGCATCCCAGAGAAAAATCAGCCTCGAGGAAGCCTCAGTCTTTAATGAGGAAATTTTATCAATTACATCCACGTTGCAAAGTTAGGGTTCACCAAGCACTTCCAAGCTCATGATCTCAGGCAGGACAGCAGCACGTGATGCTGTCTGGCTGACCACAGTGAAGAGCTGGGACTCGAGTCCAGCTCAGAGCCCCTGGAGAGTGTGCTTCCTGCTTCTAAAACCAGACCCTCCTGTTCTCTCATGGGCTCGGTATGCTTGGGGAACGGGGTTATGTTTTTCTCCAACTAAGTGATTATAATCTCTCCACTGAGCAGCATTCCCTTGACCCTAATGCTTATTTTTTGCCGAAAGTGTCCCATCATAGCATCAGACAATTGAAATAGAGGCTTTATCCTTGAGATTTCATACGTAAATGGACCTAGACCCATGTCTTACCCCAGATCACTGGTGGAAAGGGAGGTCCTTTGTTGTTTAGAGGTAGAAAGGGAATCAGTGATTTGGTTTAAGAAAGGGTCCCTCAACAGTGCAGGGGTGCCTACCTTTCTTCTAGAGAGTGGGGCATTAGCCTGCTCACCACAAAACACCGCAGGCTGAGTGGATGAAACAACAGAAATTTCTCTCTCATGTCTCTGGAGGCTGGGAAGTCCAAGATCAAGGTACTGACCAATTCAGTTCCTGATGACAGCTCTCTTCCTGGCAGATGGCAGACTTCTCACTGGGTTAGCACAGGGCCCCTCCTCAGTGCCTGTGTGGGAAGAGAGATCCCTCTCTCTTCCTCTTCTTCCAAAACCACCAATCCCACCGAGAGGGCCCCACCCTTATGACCTAACTTGATCTAATCCTAATTACTTCCGAAAGGCCCCATCTCCAAAAGCCATCACATTTAGGGTTAGGATTTGAAGGGAACACAAACACTTAGTTCCTGGCAAATGGGTAGGGACAAAGGGAAGCAGAGGGAGAAAAGATTATGAGAATCCTGTCACCCAGTGGCAAGGAACCCCCACACATTTGGGAGATATAATTAAATATCTCCAAGTTTTTTCTAACTCTGTTCCCTGACAACTGAGTCTTCATCTCCCCATTTCTCTCTCCTAGAGAGCCATCAGACTGAATCTAGCTCTATTACAAATATATGAAACAACTTCACAGAAGGGGGTGAGGAGAAAAGGAAATGATCTAAGTAACTCTAGAAATGAGTGGAGCCCAAAAGCAAAAGGAATGATATACAGGTATTTTAGGGTAGTTGATAAAGTTGTTTCCCAAGATGAATGGGTCAACAATGCTGAAACCACTATACGTGTATACTCCGGATAAACAGTTAAGTCAATGGATGGCAGATGGTGGGGGTCTTACTTCTCCCTGTTGGAGGTAGAAGGCTACAGATGTGCAAGGGAAGAAGGCTAGAATGATCTTGTGATAGTGGATTCCACTTGGAGACACCAGTGTGATCTCGTTTAGCTCAATATCGATACAGATAGTTACATATTTATAAATACAGTATTTACATATTTTTCCTTGCTCTGTCAGTCAAGACGGCTTAGGAGCAACAATACTGCAGTAGCAATGCACACACCTAGCACCCACGTCTTGGTTTATAACACTGATAGATGATCTGGTAAAAGGAACCAGGGCTCCTTGAAGAAATGGCCACTTCCAGGACTGGGGCAGGAAACATACAAGAGGGCCTGGAGCATCTTGTAGTGCCAGAATGTAAGTAAGGGCTTTAATTGGGGGAGGGGGGTGGAGGAACCATGAGAGTCTGTGGACTCTGAGAAACAAACTGACGGTTTTAGAGGGGAGGGGGTGTGCTGGGTAAGCCTGGTGGTGGCTATTAAGGATGGCACATATTGCATGGAGCACTGGGTGTGGTACATAAACAATCAATCTTGGAACACTGAAAAAATAAAATTAAATTAAAGTGCTCTAAAAAAATTTTTTTTAAATATTTTATTTATTTATTTGACAGCGAGAGATCACAAGCAGGCAGAGAGGCAGGCAGAGAGAGAGGAGGAAGCAGGCTCCCTGCTGAGCAGAGAGCCCGATGCGGGGCTCAATCCCAGGACTCTGAGATCATGACCTGAGCCAAAGGCAGCAGCTTAACCCACTGAGCCACCCAGGTGCCCTTAAAAAATTTTTTTTGATATATTTTTTTTAAAACCCACAATGCCTATAGTAACGGAGATATATGTAAGAGATATGGGGTTTCCAATGGCCAAAGCTGAAACATTTGAGGAACAGATAAAGAAGTATCAAAACCCAAAATATAAAAATAAATACCTGTGTGGGCACCTGGGTGGCTCAGTGGGTTAAGCCACTGCCTTCGGCTCAGGTCATGATCTCAGGGTCCTGGGATCGAGTCCCGCATCGGGCTCCCTGCTCAGCAGGGAGCCTGCTTCCCTCTCTCCCTCTCTCTCTGCCTGCCTCTCTGTCTGCTGTGATCTCTCTCTGTCAAATAAATAAATAAAATCTTTTTAAAAATAAATAAATAAATAAATACCTGTGTGTACAGGCTGATATAAGCAAATGATTAAATAAATGCATAAATAGAGCAAGAGGGACAAATCTCCCATGCAGAAGAGATTTCCAAATAACTGACTGAGACAATCTGCCTTAAAGGAAGGAAAAGGGAACTCCTCACTCCCTGAGTGCAGGCTGCACACAGTGACTTCCTTCCAGAGGGGACAGGATGGAAAGAAGAAAAAAGAACTTTGCAACGGAGAAACCTGACAACACGACCTCAGCCAGGTCCCCACGTCATCAAGTTAACATCAGCCCTGATAAGTCATCCTGACAGTATGTGCTATGAGGAAAATGGCACTTTACCTCCATCGTCTTCCTTGCCAGACCCCTACCCCCGTGTAATCAGGAGAAAAGCAAACGGCAAATGGCAGTAGAGGGGCATCCTATGAAACACCTGACCAGTCCTCCCCAAAACTGTCAGTATTATCAGAAACAACAGTGGTGGGGCACCTGGGTGGCTCAGTCGGTTAAGCATCAGTCGGTTCAGCTCAGGTCATGATCCCAGAGTCCTGGGATCGAGTCCCGCACTGTGCTCCCTGCTCAGCAGGAAGCCTGCTTCTCCCTCTCCCACTCCCCTGTTTGTGTTCCCTCTCTCGCTGTGTCTCTCTCTGTCAAATAAATGAATAAAATCTTAAAGAAAGAGAGAAAGAAAGAAAGAGAAGGAAAAAAAGAAAGAAAGAAAGACTGATTGATTAGTCATCCCAGGAACAATCTCAGCCCCGAGAAGCGACAGCTGCCGGGAACTCGGTATCCTAGATGGGATCCCAGAACAGATAAAGGACAGTAGATAAAAACTAAGCAAATCTTTAAAAAGGATGGACTGTAACTAATAATAATTTATCAGTATTTGTTTCTTAATTGTGACAAACCAAATGTATTATGTCAACAGAGGAAAGTGGATGGACAGTCTATGAAAACTCTATACTCTCATCATGATTTTGTTATGAATCTAAAACCATTCTAAAATAAAAAGTTGTTGGTTTGTTGGTTGGGGTTTTTTTTCAAGTAACATTAAAAAAGAAACCACCAGGCAGTTCAACCCACTGCTGTGGTGGTCCTTGTGGTCGCTCCAGAGCCAACACGTGTAATTCCTGATATCTCCCACCTCGGGCCTGGAGGAGGTCACAACACAGGTACTCGGGGCGCCTGGGGGGCTCAGTGGGTTAAAACCTCTGCCTTCAGCTCAGGTCATGATCCCAGGGTCCTGGGATGGAGCCCTCCGTCGGGCTCTCTGCTCGGTGGGCCGCCTGCTTCCCTTCCTCCCTCTCTGCCTGCCTCTCTGCCTACTTATGATCTGTCTGTCAAATAAATAAAATCTTTAAAAAAAAAAAAAAAAGAACACAGATACTCGTGTCCTTGACCACATCATCAGGCATACCTCCCTGGTGAGCTCTCAAAGCTCTGCTCCTGGATGGTACCTCTGCCAAGAAAAAACAGGGTAAATAGTTCCCCAGGACCCTGTGAACACAGAGCATCCCATCACAGGGACGTGGAGAGAAACCCAGCAAGGTCCCAAACTGAAAGGCTGCAAAGTCTGTTTCCCACAAGACAGAGGAGAGCTAAATGACTAAAAATTGCCAACTGCATTGTGGAAGGGAGAACGAGCACGTCGAGGGCTGGGCACACACGGAAGCTATACGTTCCGGGGAGAAGGCAGCATGGGGCGGAGTTTAAATGGGCCGTCAAACCAAACCCATTCCCCAGTGTCGCTTATGGACGACGGAGCTCAGCCTCCTTCCTCCTCCATCTCAGAGCCAAAGAGCACGCTTCTCCTTACACAGAAACGTTAATTGGATGAAAAACAGAAGAGCTGAGGGAATCCCAGAACAGGAGAAATCAAACAGGAGAAGACAGAGAAATCGGGATGGAGAGCAAGAAAGGACTAGTGAAAAATGAGAGATACGAGGGAAGCATGTTCACAGACTAGGATGTTAATTAAACTTGCTTGATAGCCTGGTCCGCGTTTCCGGTCACTGTGACAGGAAACGCGGACCAGGGTATCATTTGGGCTGAACAGAAGGAGTGGCCAAGTTAAAACCCCATTTAAAACATTCCTTAATAAGCACCTGAGGACTCAGCTGCCCTGAGTCTCCCCAGCACAGCTCTTCACCCCTGCTCCCCTCCTATAAACGCTTGTGCCTCTGACAGCGTCCCCAAGGTTTCAGACACCTTGGACTGTCCCCTGCTGGGACCCAGGCTATCACCACCCTGCTATGACCTGGACCCAGTGCTGCCAAAGCCCAGTGCCACCCAGTCGAAGACCATGTCTGCCATGCGGTGACACAGATCCAACCCCAAGGTCCACCAGACACCCAGGCAACATCTCCCTAGACTCTTGTCCAGCTTCCTCCCCAGCAGGTGTATTTTCTTGTTTTAAATTAACGTCTGCTGGGCGCCTGGGTGGCTCAGTGGGTTAAGCCGCTGCCTTCGGCTCAGGTCATGATCTCGGGGTCCTGGGATCGAGTCCCGCATCGGGCTCTCTGCTCAGCAGGGAGCCTGCTTCCTCCTCCTTCTCTCTCTACCTGCCTCTCTGCCTACTTGTAATCTCTCTCTGTCAAGTAAATAAATAAAATCTTTAAAAAAAATAAAAATTAAAAAAATAATAATAATAAATTAACGTCTGCCTTCTCCGTCAGACTGCAAGTTCCATGAGAACAGGCACTGTATTGGGTTCTTCTCACCATTTTACCCCCAGTGCCCTACAGCTTGCCGGACAGTGCGTTTGTGAATTGACTGACTGATTGAATGAATGACTCAAGGAATGGAGACTCCTGCCCCTACCCCAGTCTGAGACCTTCAGAAGGAAAAAAAAAAAGTACATTTCTATTCTGATGCCTAGTGCAGAGTCTGACCTCGGAATCAGCCTACCTGTAGAAATGGCAGCATAAAGAGAGATTAGATGTCTAGTGCTTTTAAACACACCAGGTATGTGATTAATAGTACAGTAATAAATAATCCCGATCCCTCACTGAACATTTACCAAGAAGACAGCACCGTGCTGAGCAGTCCAATACATTGTTCAGCAACCCTGCCAGGGAGCTTATCATGTATCGCCATTTGCAGGTGAGGTAACTGAGGCTCCCAGGGGTTGAATCACTCCCCCAAGGCCCCCCAGATAGCTTTGGCGGAGCCAGAGGTCACCGAGGCTGGCCCAATTCCCAGACGGCAAGGAGGCCGTGGTAAGAGCAGGGAAGGGAGGGCAAGGGTACAGGGGATGCTGACTTAGGGAAAAGGGAAAGCAGAATGCAAAGTGCTGTCTGGCATTCTAAGAGGAAGAAGAAAATCCTTGACAACTTTAAAGAGGTGGTGAGCCATGGTTCCAGCAGCCCTGGGAATAGAGCATCTCCCGCCCCCATGAGAGAGATTGGGTGGGTCACGACCGTGGGAATTTGGGGGGGGGCTCCACCCCAACACACAGAGAGCTGGACGCTATCACTCCTGTACTTAACAAACTGGAAAAGGGCTGGGGATTAAATGAGATCCTCAGCGTGGAAGCACTTTTTCAACCACACTGCACTGAAGAAAAAGAAGGCATCAAAACCGTATTTCTGTGGGTCCTTCTCTTCCTTTAACAAACCTCTGGTATTTGGAGACTATGAACACGTGGCAATAGTTCAGTCCTACAAAGCAGATGGACGCAGCACACAGGGGCTCTCGAGCAGATTCAAGTTCGTTGAAAGAACACTTAGGGAAGAAGTGGCCCTCTCGAGGCCCACGCCGGGCTCGCTGGGAGAAAATCCTGAGGGACCGGCCTTACTCCTTCTCTGGCAGGGCTGTAAGCGGGGAGGCCAAGAACTCTGATGGAGCAGCTGGATTTCCGAAAGACGCCTCCGGGTCTCTCTTGGGGTCTTCAGTTCCACAGACACTCACCACGAACTCAGCTCACAGAGGGAGCCCACCGGGCCGGGAGGCGGACAACAACGAGGAAGGCAGGGGGTGGAAAGGCAGGAACCACCCACACTGCGCGTCCAGCACGGGCACGAGGGGCAGGTGGGGAGCTCCCTACTGCAAGGGGGCAGGTGGCGTGGGGAAGACTTGAAGGCAAGAAGGCACCTGCAACTGAGTGGCTTAGGACGACAGCACACATTTATTTTTACCGTAAATGGAGGTCAGCTGTCTCACTCGGCTAACATCTAGGTGTCGTCAGTGCTGCCTTCCTTCTGGAGGCTTTAGGGGAACATCCGTTCCATAGCCTTTTCCAGCTTCTATTTTTTTTTTTTTTAAGATTTTATTTATTTATCTGAGCGAGAGAGAGTGAGAGAGAGCATGACAGAGGAGAAGGTCAAAGGGAGAAGCAGACTCCCTCTGGGAGCTGGGAGCCGGAGGCAGGACGCGATCCAGGTACTCCAGGATCATGACCTGAGCCAAAGGCAGCTGCTCAACCAACAGAGCCACCCGGGCACCCCTTTCCCAGCTTCTAGAAGCCGGCTGCACCACTTCGCTCTTTGGCCCCTTCCTCCAACCCCAAAGCCAGCTCATGAGCCTCTTCTGACTCTGCCTCTCCTCTGACATCTCCTCTCCTCCTTCCCTCCCTCATGAGAACCTGCAATGACACTGGGTGCACCCGGATAATCCAAGAGAATCTCCCCATCTCAAGGTCCTTATTTTCATCCCACCCCTTTTGCCATGTAAACTGACATATTCACAGGTTCCAGAACTAGAATGTGGATATCTTGGGAGGGGGGCATTATTCAGTCTGCCACCCAAATCGTGGACAGGGAAAAATCAGCCTCCAGGAAAGAAAAAAGAAAAAACAAACATTCAGAAAGCAGCAGGATGAGGTGAAATCTTGTTTCAGCTTCCCCAGTTCTGATTTCCTGAGGCTGTTCCCTCCTGCCCTTGGGGTCCCTAAGATACCACTCATCTGTTCTGCCAGTTGCCCCAGAAGATTCTTCACCGTGCCCTTGCCCCAAACCATATACCCGGTAGGTGGTAAACCATATGAGATGCCCTGAACCACTAGAACCACAGAAACCCAGGAAACACGGGCGATGTGTTGAGAGTTAAGGAACCAAACAGACCAGCAGACTAGACGATGGGTCAGGCCGAACAAAATGAAGTTAAACAGGGAGAATCAAAGGCCCCAAAGAAACCAACTGTTTGACTCCAGGATGAGTAAGACACAGAAGCAAATCTTGTTTCTTAGAAAAAAGATCTGGGGGATCATAGCTGACAACAATTCCACCATGAGATAGATGGTTGTCCATGAACACAATAATCTCTGGGAATTATACATCCAGATTCAGCAGGGCAAGGCTGTTAACCTAACTGCAGACACCCTTCAAATCAAGAATAACTACCCCCAACTCTCTCAGAAGTGTGTCTCTACACCCAAGGACACACCTTCAGGGGACATGCAAGGAATGCCAAGGACGAAAGAGCCTCTCCTTAGCCAAAAGAGACCTGCTAACAGATGCTAACTTCCCCGTGAGTTAGGGACCCCCCTCTGCCTGGCCAGGATGATTTCAGGACCGAGAAGCTAAGAGCAGGCACTGGGTGCAGAGGAGGAGAACAGGGCTGAGAACAGGAAAAACTGTCATCCAACATAAATACCAGAAGGGCCGCCATGTGAAAAGGGATTAAACTTGCTCTGCATGGCTCCAAAGGTTAGAACAAGGAACAATGACTGACTGTGCCAGGGATACAAATGCCAACTCAATCTAAGGTGGGGAAAGTTCTCTAACAGTTAGAGATGCCTAAAGATAAAATGGGTTGTTCTGGGAGACACAGTGAGTTCCCCGTCAGTGGAGGAAGACAAACAGCGTGGGGCTGCCCATTCATTCACAGGCTTGAAGGCGGGTTTGAGAAGGAATTCCAGTGTCAGCCCCTCAGAAAGGGAAGGTTCTTCCAAATCTGAGAGTCAATGATCTCATCTCCTATGTACTCAATACCAATCATCCACTTACACGTACAGAGAAAACATCAAGATTATCCCACCAAAGAAAAGCAGCCCGGTGATTAGTACAGCCAGGAACAGTCTTTAGGACGGGAGAGGATAGTAGAACTGCCTCAGAGCCAAGTCTTCTCCAGATCTTATCCTGCACTTTGATCCGTGCCAACGCTGACTTAAAAATAAAAGTCCCCTGCATGGGGCGCCTGGGTGGCTCAGTGGGTTAAATAAAGCCTCTGCCTTTGGCTCGGGTCATGATCTCAGGGTCCTGGGATCGAGTCCCGCATCGGGCTCTCTGCTCAGCAGGGAGCCTGCTTCCCTTCCTCTCTCTCTCTCTGCCTGCCTCTCTGCCTACTTGTGATCTCTGTCTGTCAAATGAATAAATAAAATCTTAAAAAAAAAAAAGTCCCCTGCATGGAGGGAAGTGGAGGGAAGCTGCTCCTGCCTGTGGCCTGGGTGTGGGGTTCTGGCCCACCTAACACCCACCCACCACATCCACCACGAAGCGACTCCAGCCTGGACTGAAACTGAAGAACCACTTCAGGCACATCCGTGAAATACGCCTGATGCCCAAACACTCGTCGTCAGCCGGCTGCCCTCTTGGTGGAGGAAGGAAGTCAGAGGAAACTTGGGGACATCACATAAAAGGCTGTGAACGTTAAAGGGCAATTGATGCTGAACACAGAAAAAATAGGAGCCTCGGTGGACTTTCCAAGAAGCACGGGACACGCCTGGTAAACGGCGTCTGTCCTTGCAGGACTCGGGGAGAGCTGGAGCAGCAGCGGAGACTCCTCTCAGGGAAGTACTGCGAGACACTAAGACACTGGACGGGGCGGGGCGGTAAGTGGGTGACAGAGGGCACGTGACCGGATGAGCACTGGGTGTTGCATGCAACTGATGAGTGCACGAACACTCCATCAAAAACAATGATGAGCGGCACCTGGGTGGCTCAGTGGGTTAAGCCTCTGCCTTCGGCTCAGGTCGTGATCTTGGGGTCCTGGGATCGAGTCCCACATTGGGCTCCTTGCTTAGCAGAGAGCCTGCTTCTCCCTCTCCCTCTGCCTGCCTCTCTGCCTACTTGTGATCTCCCTCTCTCTGTCAAATAAATAAATAATATCCTTAAAAAAAAAAAAAAAACTAATGATGGACTGTATGTTAGCTAATTAAACTTAAATTTAAAAAATAATGAAATAATAATGTAATTAATAAAAAGCAGTGAAATCGAAGGCCCATGAAATCACCCACATCGAAGAAAAGAATGCAGACAAGGAGCGAGAGGTGCGCAGGCCATGGCAGGGATGCCAGAAAAGCCCAAATAGAAGCTCCCTGAGGACAAGGACGGCAGACGGGGTCTCGGCTTCCCAAACCACAGAGAGCACAGCTGGCGGAACCAAGACCAGGGACTGAATGCCCAGCCAGAAGGGAGGGAGGCCACAGGGGACAAAGACAGACTACAGACAGCGCAGGACTCTAGAAGATGACTCAGAAACTGGCTCCCGTCAGAAAAACCTCTATCCCCAGATTAAGCACCTGCTTGTGGCACGCTTCCGTAATATTTGGACATGGAGAAAAACATTGCCAATGGCACCATCCAATGTGGTATAAATTTGATACACATATTAGTAAATTCCTTCAAAAGTTGTTGTTTTTTTTTAAAGTGGTCTTTGTGGTACTGTGCTCATTTGTATTCTCCAAGCCATTGTAGCTTATTTTCAGACTCTTAAATTAAAATACAAAACCTACAGATGTCTTATCTCACCATTTTCTTTTTCTTATTTTTTTTTTTTTTTAAGATTCCACACAGTCATTTGTGAGAGAGAGAGCGAGTGCATAAGCAGCGGGAGTGGCAGACAGAGGGAAGAGGGAGAAGCAGGCTCCCAAATGAGCAGGGAGCCCAATGCAGGACCCAATCCCAGGACCCTGGGATCATGACCTGAGCTTAAGGCAGACACTTAAATACTGAGCCACCCAGGCGCCCCTTACCCCATAATTTTCAAGTAAATCTGATTTTCTCCACTAAATCTGAAAAGACATAACCATGATAAACTTCATTCTTAGTAAGAAAAGGACTGTACTTTATCTTTTTAGCAAAGGAGAAAAGAAACTGAAGCCACAGAGATGCATCATATTGAGGGGCACCTGGTGGCTCAGTCGTCAAGTGTCTGCCTTCGGCTCAGGTCATGATCCTGAGGTCCTCGATGGAGCCCCGCATCGGGCTCTCTGCTCCGTGGGGAGCCTGCTTCTCCCTCTCCCACTCTCCCTGCTTGTGCCTTCTCTCACTCTCTGTCAAGTGAATAAATACAATATTTTTAAAAACTGCATCATGTTGGGGCACCTGGGTGGCTCAGTCGTTAAGTGTCCGCCTTCAGCTCAGGGCATGGTCCCAGGGTCCTGGGATCAAGCCTCCACATTGGGCTCCCTGCCCGGCGGGAAGCCTGCTTCTCCCTCTCTCACTCCCCCTGCTTGTCTCTCTCTGTGTCTCTATCAAATAAATAAATAAAAGTATCACATTTAATATAAGAATTAAAGGTCATGCTCATAAGCCATGATAAAATTAGGGTGCAGAGGTTTAATATTTTGAAAAAGCAGCTTTACTAGGTTCTATTTATGGTTTCTCTAGAAGTTAACAAAGCTTTTTGCAGGTCTTTAACAAATAATATAACAACAGATATATTTAGACTGTATTTATTTTTTCCTCTTTCTCTTTTAATCATTACGGAGCCTTCTCATATTCCAACCCTCCCACCTCAAGGCACACCACACAGACAGGCACACAGACAGACACACACACACACACACACACACACACAGTACACACAAACACACATAGTACATATACAGATATTACAGTGTGAGATGAGATAAGAAAGTGGAAGTGATGAGAAGGGGCCCATTCCCTTCCATCTACTGACCAAAAACCAGATGCAGGGAGTAGAAGAGAAAGAAGATGGCTATCTGCCCAAAGGACCAAGTGCCATTTGGTTCATAAGCAGAAAGCCAGGGTTCCTGTCCAGTGGTGATACAGACATGTCCCACATCAACAACAGAGGAAGATCGACAATTTCCGGAGTGCCTACTATGGACCAGGCACTACTTAGGGGCCTCTACATAAGTTCACATTTAACCTTCCCAACATTCTTGTCAAATGGGAGAACTGAATTCCCAAATGGCGGACCCACTGGGATCCATCCTGAGCCCCATGGAGAAGCAATGCAGCCTTGGGGACCAGGAATCTCGGTGCAAGGCCTGAGAGCAGACCACCACCTGGAGACATTACAGGAGCAAGAGAAACAACAAAATAAATGATGGAGAAAGAGCTGTCAGATTTCATCCAAGATGTGGGCCGATCAAGAACTGTCAGCTGATGAACTAGACAGAGAGGAGCATTCTACACGATACGGTGGGAGGGGCTGGCCTGACATTCTTCTCCTTTGGGAAAGATGATGAGTGTCACTATGTCACGATCTTCCAGAAAGAAAAAAAAAAAAAAAGTCCCCTGCATGGAGGGAAGTGGAGGGATGGACTTCTTCTCAGATGAAGAGCTGGACTCCCACCATCGTGGGGAGGAGTGGGACCCACAGAAGGTGGAAGAGACACGGAAGCTGAAGAAGCTGGCCCAGAGGCAGTGAGAGGAGGCAGCCCAGCAGGGGCCCATGGTGGGGACTGCAAGGACAAGTACAGCCACCTCACTGGCAAGGGGACAGCCAAGGATACAGCCCACATGCTGCAGTCCGACAAGACCTACGTATACCCATGGCCAAGAAGAGGGATCCACACTCCATGGAAGAGGCCATGAATGAGATCCGGGCCAAGAAGGGTCTGTGGCAGAGTGGGAAAGAGTTGCCACCTACTTCCTAGGCATCCTGGGTCCCTCGGAGAGGTCAGGGGCCGGGGAGGGAGAAGGCTGCTGCTATTAGAACCCATTCTGGGGCCCCACCTCGGCACCACCTCCTAACAGCTGTCACTCAGCCTGGGGGAGGCAGGTGTTTGCTTAGTCACTGTTGGAGCTTAGATATGGATGTGGTATGGACGCTGGTGAGGGCATTTGTACACATGTGAGTGTGAAATGCACAGGTGAGTCTGTAATGTGCATTAATCTTTCTCCTTGCAGTTTTCTTCCCCGTGGAGCTGGGATTACTTTACATTCAATAAACACTGTTTGACAACCTCCCGCCACCTCCAAAAAATTAGAAAACTGAACAAGGAGCTTCAGTAACTTGGACAAGATCATAAACTAACAGATGACAGGATCTAGACTCTGAGCGTATCTGGTCCATCCCACTCCAAGTCCATTTGACCTCTTCACTAGACCCATGCTACTCCCGTGCAGTCTTCACGCCAGAAACAGAGGAGCCCCCCAACTAGGGCATGATTCCACTGAAGCGATGAACTCTTGCTGGTCAGAACCCCCCCACCTTCTGAACTAAAATACCTTTGGGGCTGATGGCTTGTGCCTTTAATCTTCCAGAACAGAAGGAATTATTGCCATCTGTCAAGGTGGTAAAGGGCAACACCTTGATGCAAGGCAGCATACGGTAAAGATGCTCTGTAGGGAACTTTCTGTTCCTAATTCTCTCCCAGTAGTTTTGTTTCTCAGACCAAACAACATCTTACTGGGATATCTCTACATGTTTCTCACAAGAAAAAGAACTCCTGGGCTCCTGGGTGGCTCAGGTGGTTACAGGACTGACTTAGACTCAGGTCATGATCCTGGAGTCCCGGGATTGAGTCCCGCATCAGTCTCCCTGCTTAATGGGGAGTCTGCTTCTCCTTCTGACCCTACCCCCTCTTGCACTCTGTCTCACTATCTCTCTCTCAAATAAACAAATAAAATCTTTAAAAAAAAAAAAAAAGAAAAAAGGAAAAGAGAAAAACAACTCCCCCCTTAGACTCAACTCAGAGCTGTGCCTACTCTTCAGTCTAACAGTGCTAATGGTCCTGGGACCATTCGATCCTTTCTTAAAATTCTTGACTAAGCACGTGACATGGCACTAATGTCAACCCCGACCCCGCCCCCAGCAACCTAGAAGCATCTGAGATTCTTCCTCTCCCTTAGGTACCACACCAGTTAGTGACTCCTTCTTGCCGACCTGCCTCCTAGAGCATCTCAGCTGTTCTCCCCTGTTCCTGTGCTGGCGTCCTCATTTGCCCCATTTCTCACCTGCGTGTCAGCAAAGGTTTCCTGAATTCTCTCTCAGCCAAAAACCTTCTTGTTTTCCTCCAACCCATTCCCTACATGACCCTGATCTCTTCAAGTGTGACCTTTTCAAATCTGTCCACTCATTTGTACTTTGGCTTAAAAATTATTCAATGGTTTCTTCCTTTACACTCAGGATAAACATACTCCTTGGTTTTTTTTTTTGTTTTTTTTTTTTGTTTTTTTTTTTGTTTTTTTTTGCTCTCCTTAGCATAGTGTACCAAAACCGAGTCCCTGACAATCTTGGGGCTACCTGAGATGCCCCCATGCAGGACTAAGGGTCTCCATGGCTCCCACGAGCTTGCCTGGCAACCCCTACTCTTCACAGGCTTCACCTTCCCGGACGCCCCCAGGTTTCCCGCCTTTTGTCCCCTGTCCACCCTTCCCCACTCGTGTCCCAGGGCTGCCTGGGCCCACTCACTGCGATCGCTCTCTCACTTCCCCACCTCCCCGTTACAGACTGCCAGCTCCTGGAGGTAAGGGCTGCCCTTGAATCTGTACAGTGTTTGATTCCTAATGGCCCTCGGTGAATGCACACAGTGACCTACAGCTGGGGGCTGAATGGCCATTTCGAGACACACCCCTCCTGAAGAAGTACAGCCCACCTGTGCTGACTGGTCCAGGGAAAGGGCCTCCAGAAGTCCAGCCCTGGGAAGACCGCCCAAACTTGGCTTTGGGGCTTGAATGACTCCTTTCTGACGAATCAGTTCTGAGAGCCTAAAGGGAACGACTGGACGGTCCCCATTTGAGAAAAGAGAAGTATCTTTTTTTTTTAAAGATTTTTTTTTTATTTATTTGTCAGAGAGAGAGAGGGAGAGCGAGCCAGCACAGGCAGACAGAATGGCAGGCAGAGGCAGAAGCAGGCTCCCCGCCGAGCAAGGAGCCCGATGCGGGACTCGATCCCAGGACGCTGGGATCATGACCTGGGCCGAAGGCAGCTGCCCAACCAACTGAGCCACCCAGGCGTCCCATGAAAAGAGAAGTATCTTTATCTCTGAGTGGGGCACTCAAGATCAAGGTCTCTGTTGAAGGAAATGAGTGCAGCTTACGAACGTATGTGTTCCCCATCCCTGACATTTGGGGCCCCAGGGAAACCCGACTCTTTCCCTTTACCAAAATAAACACAGAGCAGGGTGTGTTCTGTCCTCAGTTGCTCTGGGGAAACAGCTTCTTGGGATGAACTATTTTCTTTCTGAGTATCCCACCTGCTGTAAGATCTCACCACACATTCCTAAGCCACACACATTCGCAGGCCACTGAACTCCCACCCCACCCTCGCGGCTCCACGCCTTCTGAAGAAACGAAACAGAGTAAGAATACTTTCAGAGGGGCGCCTGGGTGGCTCAGTGGGTTAAGCCGCTGCCTTCGGCTCAGGTCATGATCCCAGTGTCATGGGATCAAGCCCCGCGCCGGGCTCTCTGCTCAGCAGGGAGCCTGCTTTCTCCTCTCTCCCTCTTTGCCTGCCTCTGCCTACTTGTGATCTCTCTCTGCCAAATAAATAAAATCTTTAAAAAAAAAAAAAAAGAATATTTTCAGACACGGAACTCACTGTCAAAACCCCTTATCTGAACTTAGAAATTTAGATATCATCCAAAGGGACCGGTGTTTTCAGTAGCAAAAAGGCTGCGCGTGACTCGAATGAGGTTTCTGATGAGAGCTCAGCCACACTAGGCCGATTTTTCACAATTATTTCCTTGAAGATGTTTTTGGGTGGTGAGACTAGAAGCAATTCAGAAAAGAGAGCAGATGCGAATTTTTTTTCTAAAAACAAAGAAAATATTTGTTCATCTTTGCTTAAAATAAATAAATAATAGATCCCAGCGTCGGCTAAATTACAGCAAGTGAGTCAAGACCTCCTATAGGGGCACCTGGGTGGCTCAGTGGGGTAAAGCCTCTGCCTTTGGCTCAGGTCATGATCCCAGGGTCATAGATCGAGCCCCACATCAGGTTCTCTGCTCAGCGGGGAGCCTGCTTCCTCCTCTCTCTCTCTCTCTGCCTGCCTCTCTGCCACCTTGTGATCTCTGTCAAATAAATAAAATCTTTAAAAAAAAAGACCTCCTATAAACACTAAACCTTAGCTCTTGTTGCCAAATGTCTTGAAACTCCTCGTGCCGGGAGGAGGCCATGCTGGCAGCCCCCCTCCAAACAGCAGGGGCAAATGACAGGGCTCTCCCATCAGTAGTCAAGTGATCCAACGGCTACCACTTCTACCTACCGTCAGAAAGACAGGAGGCCCAAGCCTCCACGTGTCCTGCCAGCCGACCAGGAATGAGACAATGAATCCTAGTATCAGTTAGTACAGAAGCACCAAGTAGCTGTTGGGGAAGCAGTCAATCTTTTGATGTATAAATGAATGCAAGAGCGAGCACTGGCGTTAGACTGTCCTCAAGGCACCACGCGTCAGTAACCAACCACCAGCCCCGTACGCACCGTCATAATCTTCTGGGTTCACGCAGCACCTCCGTGTGACTCTCTCACTGTGTTCTCACGTCCTAGTCGACATTTTAGAAGATGTTTTTAAAACCGGCCTGTTGCTCCCACCTTCAACGCCCTGCCTCGGTCACTAAGCCCCAGTCCCTTGGCAGTGGCTGCAGAACACGTCCGCAGGAAGTCCGGGGCTTTCTGTAATTCCACAGAGAGGTCTAGGCTGTCCACCTCCTTCCTTCTTGAAATCCTTCAGTGGCTTCCCACTCCACTGCCATCACAACAAAAGCCTGAAGATGACTGCAAAAGCCAGCGTGCTCTGCACTGCAACCCTACCACCTCTTAGAACACACTCCCCTCGCCAATCCCCCTTGCTATTCCCAGAACACTCTGAAGGGCCATGATGTCCCTGTCTCCTGTCTCCTTTTGCCAATGCTCTTCCCCCAGATGGCCACTCTCCTTCTGGCCTCAACTTCTTGTTGGCCATCTCACAGAAAAGACCATCCCCATAAAGTAGTATTCTCCCCACCCCCCAACATCCTCACAACCCACCTTATCTCACCAGATTGTCCTTCTGAACTCTTATCACCCACTGATAAGCCTTCTTTTGTGTTTACTCGCTTCTCCTCCAGAGGATCTCCCCCACCTAAATACAAGCTGCCAAGAGCAGGATCTTTGCTTTGCTCTCCTTGCTAAGGCTACCACCCCATCTTCAGGGTTAATGTAGGGTCTGGTGCAAAGCTGTAAATATGGCAGTTGGCAAATCTGCACGGAATGAATGAAAAGCATTTGTATTAAATGTAAAATGCGGCCCCACAGGGTTAAATAAGGCCAAGGTCTTCTAAGGGCTTTCAGGCCTTCTCAAAACCCTGGGGAAGGGGGCAGCATCTGGGCTGGGGGAGGGGAACGTGGAGAAAACACCAAAAAAGTCAGATTAATAAGCCACCTTCTCTGGGCACCTGGGTGGCTCAGTAAGTTAAAGCCTCTGCCTTCAGCTCAGGTCATGATCCCAGGGTCCTGGGATTGAGCCCCGCATCAGGGCTCTCTGTTCAACAGGGAGCCTGCTTCTCCCTCTCTCTCTTCCTACTTGTGATCTCTCTCTCCCTCTGTCAAAAAAATAAAATCTTAAATAAATAAATAAATAAGCCACCTTCTCACCGTCCCCATCCCCATCCCACATCTCTTCTCTCCTCCCCACTAACTGAGCTCACCACCCACCCTTAAACAGAACAGAGCTGAAGACTGTACGTGACAGAGGAGAGAATGCTGCAGAAACAGAGAACCATGACAGAGTCTGAATAGGAGAATTTTAGAAGAAGAAAGCCCTACCTGGGAGCAGGAAAAGCAAGGTCACATTTCCCAAATCAGAAGCAGGGCCAAATGGCTGCTGCAAGTCTTTGACCCAGGGAAGTGTGACACGCCAGCCTGGGTGCGAGAAAGAGAGCCCGCCCCAGAGATGGTGGAAGCAGTGGTACTGATGTTGCCGCTGACCCCAGAGGTCATGGGCTGGGGGAAGGAAAGAACAAAGGCCCAACTTGGTAACTAACACAGATACAACACTTTACAGTTTGGAAAGCACCAACACCACACTACTTATGCGCATAAAAAAGACAGGGAGGCAGGCCGCATCATTTTACAGGTAAGGAAACAGAGGCCTTGTCTCAGCAAGCAAGCAGAGGTGGAAATCTGGGGGTCTCAGGGCTCAGAGGACTCTCAGCTCTTGTAACCCCTCAAATCCAGACAAACAGTCCTTGAGCCCCCTCTCAATGTGATTAACAGCATTTCATCCATGTTACCTAACAGACTATTTATTCAAAAGCAGGATGCCCTTCCTGAATTCCTCCAGGGATTTATTCAATGACCTCTTGACTTGAAAGAAATCTGGTCTTCTCTAAGCCTTCCTCGGGTGCTTGAAACCTGAAGAGACCAGAAAGAGTCAAACCCAGGCTTCTAAGACCACTGTCTCGGGTTCCGCAAGACCACAGCCAAGTGGTCAAAACAGCAGAATGTCTGAACAAAACTGCCACCAGAAGCATTTCTATGTGAAAATGCTCCATCTGCAAAAACCTGCTGTAAGGGCCCAGACTTCCCCAGAAGTCCCTCAAAATTTCATGACCGTAGCCCTCATAAAAACCTGGTCTCTGAAAATCCCGGACTGCTTCACTGGATTTATTAGAACTGCATTCTTCGGGGTGCCTGGGTGGCTCAGTGGGTTAAAGCCTCTGCCTTCGGCTCAGGTCATGATCCCGGAGTCCTGGGATCAAGCCTCGCATCAGGCTCTCTGCCCGTCTCTCTGCTTACTTGTGAACTCTGTCTGTCAAATGAATTTTAAAAATCCTTTAAAAAAAAAATGCATTCACTTCAAAATACTGCACGTTCTATTAAAACTGAAAAACGCTTCATGTTCATAAGTCAATGATATTGCCGTTCAGCTGGTGAGCTGGTAGATGCGAAATTGAAAAGGAAAGAGGGGCATTTGCCCCGGAATTTCAAGAGATCCAAAGCTGGGCCCCTCCAAACTGAGCTGGGAGGCACACTGCAGAACTCCCAGGTTCTTCCGCACCTGGCTGGTGAGGACGAGCCAACGGCCCCCTGAGAAAGCATTGGGAGGAAAGAGATGGGTCTAACAGTCTCAATCAACACCTCAGACTGCATGGAAACGGCTGAGAAGTCAAGGCTGACCGTGGAGCACTGGCCCAGGGTGCTCCCCGGGCAGCACACCCATCTCAGCTCTGGGTGCCAACCGGAGCTGTAGGAGGACCCCCTTCCTCAAGAGAAGCCTCAGAAAGGGAGTGGGTGGGTGTCTGGGCTCTGGGCTGTGCATCTTCTTGTAGAAGGCAACTCTTGTAGAAGAACCCACGGCAGAAGAGAAGATGTTAGCCCCGGGGCAGAGAGGGCTCTCTCTCCAGACATGGGCACTAAACCTCACGGCCGTGTTCTCAGGTTGTTTCTCTTCCTTCTGTGCAACATCACCTCCATCTACATAGTCTAAGTATTTGCCCGCCTGTCTGCAGCCAGCCAGATGTTGCCTTTCAGGGATTGCGTAGTTCTATAATTACTTCCAGGAGAAGCAAACACTCTTGAACCACTGGTGTTTGCCATGGAATTCACTTTTTCCCACAAAGGGGCGTGGGTCTTCCTCTGGCCCCCGCTCTCAGTGGACCAACAATGGGGTAGGCCACCCAAATCAACGCAGCTGATGAAACCTGTTTTGAAAGAAACTTCTTGGTCTCAGTGAAGAGTTAATTCATCTCCCGGCTTTTTCTTTTTGTTCTAGGAGTCTGTTGTTGTTCATATTTCTTTGAAAGGAGCTTTACTGTTAAGGAAGAGTTTTAAACACATTCCCATTAGGCCATACTTGCAAAAACAGTATCATTTTCTTCACAGCAGAGTCTTGGCCTAAACGCTTCCAGGAAACCAGTGTGTTGTCCCGGGCTCTGAGGAGGGGCGTGTCAGCCTGGCTGACGAAGCTCCGTGTGAGTCAGGGGCAAGCTGGTCTGGCCAAGACCACCTCTGAGGTTGCCACTGAGAAGGCAGACCCCCTTGCCAGGAGCTGGCAATCAGGGCTCCTGAACAGTCACTTTCCAAAAGGTCCCCTCACATCAAGTCCCTGGCAGGCACTGTGGAAAAGTAGAGCCTACAGAGGATAGCAACAGATCCCATGGTGGCCTTTCCTGACATCATTTGAAAATCACCTCCCTTTTCTTCAGTACATTCAGAAAAGTGAATCCTTGCATTTTCATTTGGTCCTCCGATTTTCATTTGAAATAACAATGCATGCAGTTGGAATTTCAAAGGCCTCCTATCCACAAACCCGTCAAAATATTTGAGCCTGTGGCATGAAAGCCCTGCACAGAGGAGTGGGAACCCCCTTCTCGGTGGCTGGGACAGAGCGACCAAAAGGTGTCTATGAGTAATTTTAATATGATGCAGGAAAGGCAAAGGCAAGAGGAGCTGGAGGCTTCCGTGCCACTGTGGGTTGAACCTGCTAAATACCTACGAAGCTCCTACTCCATGCCAGTCACCTAGAGATGCGGAGGCCTCCACACAGCAGGACTGTCAGTTAGGTTAGGTTGAGCTGCTCATGACTGAAAACCCAAAATAATTTTTCTTAACTGGTAAGAAACAAGTGAGGAGCTAGGCAGTCCAGGGGAGGTATCGTGGCATCATGGCACGTGGTCATGAGGGAGTGGGACTCCTCCTCCTTTATACTCCACATGCTTACAGCATGGCTTCCATCTCCATGGCAAGCTCGTGATCCAAGATGGCTAGCGGATTTCAGCCATTGTGTCCATGTTCCATACAGCAGGTAGGAAGACAGAGAAAAAGCAAAAGGATGCACTGTCTAGACAATGTCTATACACTGTCTATACACTGTCTATACAACTTTCCTGTAAGCCCCACACAGAACACTTCACCTTTCACCTACTAAAGCTTAAGTCCCTGGCCCTATAGCTAGGTGAAAGGGAGGCTGGGAAGCAGAATCTTTTGGCTTGGCACATTACTACACCCTAGAAAAATATCAGGTTTTTTGGGTTACCAAAGAAGAAGGAGAGGAGAGATACTAGATATAAAGTTGGCAGTCTTTGCCACAGAAGGCATAAAAAGAAAATCTGAGGATGAGACAATCCGGTGTCCTATTATGTTCAGAGAAGAGCTGATAGTAGAAAAAAAGAAGAGGTATGAGGGATGAAGCCTCAAGTGATATTATCCCTCAGGGATAACTAAAATATTAACTTGAAGATGCTAAATAGGACCAATTTTCTAGGGGTGCCTGGGTGGCTCAGTTGGTTAAAGCCTCTGCCTTTGGCTCAGGTCATGATCCCAGAGTCCTGGGATGGAGCCCCGCATTGGGCTCTCTGCTCAGCAGGGAGCCTGCTTCCCTTCCTCTCTCTCTGCCTGCCTCTCTGCCTACTTGTGATCTCTCTCTCTCTGTCAAATAAATAAATAAAATCTTTAAAAAAAAAAAAAAAAAGACCAATTTTCTAGAACCACCCACCCTGGATTGAAAAGACTTCACGAGACATTAAAACTGTTAAGGAAATTCCTTCAGCATTCTAGAACTGTGGCATCATCAGAATCACTTGGAAGCCTTTTTAACAAGTCGCCAAGACCCCTTTTGGAAATTCTGATGGATGGGTTAGAGTTGAGGCCTAACATTCTGCACACCTTCAGGTACGCACACACCCACAACCTGGGTAATTCTTCTGATGCGTAGTCTGATTCAAAAACAATGACTTCATCCAAACCCTCACTGAAAACATGGAAAATAAAAAATAATAATAATAAAACATGAGAAGACAATTTAAGACAGTCATGTGACTTGTCCCCACTCCCTATCAGTGTCAGGCAGAACCAAGTGTAAAAATCTCTGTCTGGGGGGGCGCCTGGGTGGCTCAGTGGGTTGGGCCGCTGCCTTCGGCTCAGGTCATGATCCCAGGGTCCTGGGATCGAGCCCTGCATCGGGCTCTCTGCTCAGCCAGGAGCCTGCTTCCTTCTCTCTCTCTCTGCCTGCCTCTCTGCCTACTTGTGATCTCTCTCTGTCAAATAAATAAATAAAATCTTTAAAAAAAAATTAAAAAAAAAAAAACTCTGTCTCTTCACTCACAATCCAGTCCTCTTTTACCTGAAGTCACCTCTTCAAGGAATGTGAATTTGGGCCTCCAGACGGCTGGACACAAATAATCCAACCATCTAACTGGTCAGCCTACCCAGGTCTTCTGGCTGAAGGGTCACAGCTTCCAAGCTAAATCCAATTTCCATCGAAATCATCCTTACCTGGCCACCAGCAGACATGACACAACCAACCATCTGCCAGAATCCCTACCCCTGAGGTCAGACCCAACACCTTCAGAACCACGTGCCGCCACGCATGCCCCCTGATCAGGGGGGCACACGGAGTGATTTAAAAAGGGGTATGTGGACAAGTGTGTGAGCCTGGATGTGTCTGTATATTTGCATGTACATCTCTGAGATCTCAAAGACCCAGGGGAGGAAGGCTCAAGGGGTTACCCAGGACAGAGGACAGAGGCTGGAAATGATCCACGTTTCAGTCAGCATCTGAATATGATCTCTTCCTGTATTGGGGAATTCCCCATGTACGCAGAAGAGCTGAAGAGGGGTAAAGTCCACCACCAGCTGGTAAGAACGGAAAGGCCAAAGTATCATCACTGCCCCCATGAGGCGGGCCTGTGTCCCCAGGGCGGTGTGGCCCAGGTGGCAGGTGGGCCCACTCGGAGCGTGGCTGTGGCCCTACCTCCCCAGCTTCCCTTGGTCCCAGACCATTTCTACAGGCTGGTTCCCACCTGCCCAGCAATTCTGTGAGCCTTACAATATCTTAGATCTACAAGGCCTAGTTTCTATCACTAAGTGTTGACCCGTGATTGATGTCCTCATGGAAAGAGGGAGGCCTCGTTCCCCAGAGGTTATCCATTTCAGGGTTAAGTGGATAACCTGAAATGGTGAGAAGGGAGGTGGGATTTAGGAAGACCCTCAGGCCAGGCTACAAAGAGCCACATGCAGAGACATGAGGGCACAGGAGGGATTTGCTTCTGGTGGGAAACTAGGGCTTCCCTTGGTGTCTTCTCTTTCTTCCATTCCTCCCTTCTCCTTTTCCTGATTCTGCCTTCCTCTCTTATTGACAGACAGGTATCCATTTCTCCTCTTTCTTGCCTCTACATCCAAGAAATCAAGGTCTCCCTTTTTGACTAAAAACTGAAACTCAAAAATACCTCATCTGACACTTCTGACTCACAATTTGTGCTTGGAAACACCATGCAGAAACAGCCTTTGATGAGGGTGGAAGAAAAACAAGGGCCAACTGGTACATTTACAGCAGATAATACCAAATTTTAAATGTATACATCATCTGATCCAGCGATTCTACTTCTAGTAATTCACCCTAGGCAGAAGAATGATACAAATACAATCCTAAATGTATAAATATTTGTATACAAAGTATTTATAACATCTCAAATGTCCATTAATTGCAAGTAGGCTAAACTTATATATATCCACATTGCAGAATACCAGAAAGCTATTTAAAAAAAAATTATAGGAGCACCTGTGTGGCTCAGTTGGTTAAGCAGGCATCCAACTCTTGATCTCAGGGTCATGAGTTTGAGCCCAGTGTTGGGCTCCTCGGCCAGTGCCCCGTAAAATTTAACCTTAAAACTTAAAAAAAATGTTATATACACAGTCACAGAAAGTATCAAGATACATTCTTTTAAAAAGCTATCAGAATTGGGGCGCCTGGGTGGCTCAGTGGGTTAAGCCTCTGCCTTCGGCTCAGGTCATGATCTCAGGGTCCTGGGATCAAACCCCGCATCGGGCTCTCTGCTCGGCAGGTAGCCTGCTTCCTCCTCTCTCTCTGCCTGCCTCTCTGCCTACTTGTGATCTCTATCTGTCAAATAAATAAAATCTTTAAAAAAATAAAATAAAACTATCAGAATAATATATTTAGTTTTAGAGTAGCCCTGTTTCTGTAAAATAAGATATGTTTATAAAGTTACATAAAAATAAAAAAAAAAGTTTACCAAATTCTTCAAGAGTTGTTATACCCAGAGGTGATAAAATAGGGGATTTTGAATTTAAATCACACATTTCTGTAGCACTTCCATTTTGGTTACAAAAAAGTTATTATTAGGGGCGCCTGGGTGGCTCAGTGGGTTAAACCACTGCCTTCGGCTCAGGTCATGATCTCAGGGTCCTGGGATCGAGCCCCGCATCGGGCTCTCTGCTCAGCGGGGAGCCTGCTTCCTCCTCTCTCTCTGCCTGCCTCTCTGCCTGCTTGTGATCTCCGTCTATCAAATAAATAAATAAAATCTTTAAAAAAAAAAAAAAAAAGTTATTATTATTGTAACAAACAAAAAATAAATAGAAGCAGGAATGGCTTTTGAGCATGCAGAACAGTGATGCTGGGAAGTCACTGTTTCCTTTCTAGGCAACACACAGTCTCGGACCCAGCAGCCAACATATAACATGGTTCACCATCAGCTTCCTCCTTTTCTTCTTAAACACAACCCTGCACAGTTGGAAATCACAAACCCTAGCCCAAAGCCAAGAAGAAGCAATGACAGAAGTGTGAGTTGCTGTGCAAGCAAACAAGGTATCAGTTACAGGCAATGATAGAAGGACCACAAAAAGCAGTCCTATGGAATAGAAGCACAGCAAATTTCCACAGCTACTTACTGTAGGAACAAGGAGACTTAGGTACCTAGAGCCTCTAACGATACCTCCACATGAAAGCAGCCCAAGTGTCTATTGATAGATGGACTGATAAAGAAGAGGTACTATACACACACACACACACACACACACACACACTCCTGAATGTACTTTAGGTATATATCTAAAGTATACAGGTATATATGCATATATATATATGCACACACACACACTCACTCCTGAATGTATTTTAGGTATATACCTAAAGTACAGGTATATATATACATACATATATATATATGTAATATTCCATTATACATATGTGTGTATATATGTGTACATATGTATGTGTGTGCATATATATATATATATATATATATGCAAATACCTGCCTAGGTATATATATATATATATATATATAGGTATATATACAGGTATATATACCTATATATATATATGCACACACATACATATGTACATATATATACACACACACGTATAATGGAATATTACTCAGCCATAAAAAAGGAAGAGCTCCTGCCATCTGTGACAACATGGATGGATCTAGAGGGCATAATGCTAAGTGAAATAAGTCAGACAAAGACAAATAGCATATGATTTCACTCACATGTGGAATCTGAAAAACAAAACCAACAAACAAAAACCTAGAGTCTTAAATAATATAGAGAACTAGTGGTTGCAAAGGAGAGGTGGAGCGGGGAGGTGGATGACATTAGATAAAGGTGATGAAGAAGTACAAACTCCCAGTTATAAAATAAGTTATGGAGATGAAAAATACAGCCTAGGGAATATGGTCAATAACATTGTAATACATATGGTCACAGATGGTGACTATACCTATTGTAGAAGGTACGGAATTGTTGAATCACTAAGCCGTACACTTGAAACTAATGCAATATTGTATGTTAACTAGTTTTCAATAAAAAAAGAAAATAAAAAGACATCTTCACATGATAAATAAGACTAATAAGAATGAAAATGGTAAACTTAATTAGTGTCTAGGTTTTAGTAATTCAGGACAATATGTCCCTACTGAAATTTTAATTAAAAAGCTAAATATTTAGCCTTATCCCTTAAAAAAATAAACTTCAGAAATCAGGAATATGAACTAATATGAAATATGTAATTGCCCAACATATTCTATAATTAAGCTATTATTTTTAGTTAGGTTGTATTTTCTGAATAAAGTTTTATGAACCCTGGGGTTTGTTTTTAAAGACATTAGAGTAAATATTCACTGTCCTTTTTTTTTTTAAAGACTTCATTTATTTATTTGACAGAGAGAGATCACAAGTAGGCAGAGAGGCAGGCAGAGAGGGGAAGCAGGCTCCCTGCTGAGCAGAGAGCCCAATGTGGGGTGCGGGGCTCGATCTCAGGACCCCGAGATCATGACCTGAGCTGAAGTCAGAGGCTTTAACACACTGAGCCACCCAGGTGCTCCAATTCTCACTATTCTTAAAAAAAAAATTTTTTTAATTTGAGTATAGTTGATACACAAAGTTAGTTTCAGGTGTACAACTTAGTGAGTTGATAAGTTTATACAAAATATTTATCATTCTTAAAAGTTATTCCCCACACACACAAAATTAATTTATACCCACAAGAGAGAATTCACTGTAGCCTAGCAAGCTTCAATAAAGATTCCATACCTTTGCTCTTGAGAGAAGACCAAGAACTCTCTACTGATTGTCATGAAGATCCAAAGTAGATTCAATATTATAAAACTATATATTTCTTGGGGCACCTGGGTGGCTCAGTGAGTTAAGCCTCTGCCTTCAGCTCAGGTCATGATCTCAGGGTCCTGGGATCAAGTCCCACATCAGGCTCTCTGCTCAGCAGGGAGCCTGCTTCCCCCTCTCTCTGCCTACCTCTCTGCCTACTTGTAATCTCTGTCAAATAAATAAATAAAATATTTTAAAAATTAAAAATAAATTTTTTATAAAGACTATATATTTCTTGTGTATTTTTTTTCTACTTTACCTCACCCCCAATGCATTTTTATGGGCAACAAAACTTAGTCCTTGGTTTTCAGGAGATGAAGCATGGCTTCAAAGAACAAGGTTCCACCTTTCAAACCAATGAAAATTTCAGCCAATAATGCAAATTATTCAGATATAGACTTTAATTAGGATTTTGAGATTAGATTCAATGTTCAAAAACAACAAAGAGTTGGATTTCATGTATTTGAAGAAAACAGGACAACTGTTAAAATATGACGCCTATGCACCAAAGAATGACGTATTCTCCATTCAAAGTGTTGTTCTCTGTGCATGAGTGTTCAAGTGGGTTAAAACAATAGTAGTGTGTGTACCATTGCAATGGGGAAAACAACCCGTCAGTTTAATTAAACTCCATTTACACCAGGACATCAGCCCAGTTTTCCAACATGCTCTGTTATTAGGTGTAAAATAAG
Organism: Neogale vison; assembly: GCF_020171115.1. Taxonomy (NCBI): domain Eukaryota; kingdom Metazoa; phylum Chordata; class Mammalia; order Carnivora; family Mustelidae; genus Neogale; species Neogale vison. The sequence continues at coordinate 108,673,881 of NC_058103.1, forward strand.
ACTTATTTTTCAAACATGTTGTATGGGAGATGGCTGCCGTGTGGGTTACACTTTCTCATAGCACACAGGTCCCCTCTGGACGTGTATAGCACTTCCCAGCACCACAGTACCCAAGGCATGGCAGTGCATAATAAATGCTCACTTCCTTTCCTTTTTCCTTCTTCCTCCAAATAAAATAAGCAAATGGCAATATGATGTACCCTTGTAATATCATTGGGACTCTACTCCCGGGCAGTCCATTCATTGCTTTCTTATTTCATTATATGGGCACCCAAAATATCCGCTTTAACAGTATCTTGTTTGTGCAAAACAACTCCAGTTTCGTATTTAGCATACCCATGCATACACATATGTGGTGGAGGAAAGAGAAAATATATCCAAATATTAACACCTGTATGTCTTTATGGTAGAAATGGAAAGTTTTTAATTTTCATCTTATACGTTTCTGTGATGTTCCAAATGTTTTACAATAAGCATTTATTGATCCAAAACCAAATCTGATACAACACAGTCCCCCTACACACTCACTAGAGGACTAAAATGGAGATGACATACAACACCAAGCATTGACACTGGAACCACCGAAACTCACACTGCCAGGTGGGAATGTAAACTGGTAAAGCTGCTTTGGAAAACTGTTTCATGGTATCAACCACAGCTCCACAAAAAGGAAGACCCAGTAATTCTGTTCCTTAGATATAGAACCAAAGACCTAATCTACATGGCGGTACCTGGCTGACTCAGTCAGAAGAGCACCCCACTCTAGATCACCAGGTCTTGAGTTCAAGCCCCATGTTGGATGTAGGGATTACTTTGAACAAAAAAAAAAAAAAAAAGAAAAAGAAAGAAAGAAAGAAAAGAATGTACACACAATACTAAATAAGACTTTTAATAACAGCCAAGAAATACAAACAACCCTTTTGGGGGTTGATGTTGGGTCCCTCAACAGTAGAGTAGATAAATCAATTACTGAGGTACAGTCAAACAATGAAATATACAGTGAGAAATATAGCAATGTATTTAGCAATGAGAAAAAAGAAATGACGCTAGTGCAAATCCGTGCATGAATGTCAACATAATGTCGGATAAAAAAAAAAACCCAGACACAAAAGAGCACACTCTAAATGAATAGGATTCCATTTTTATGAAGTTGAAGAATGATCAAAATTTACCTATAGTTAAAGAAAAAAAAAATTATCTATGGTGATATAAACAGGAAGGTTGTCATCTGTGTTAAGGAATGATGCCTGGGAGGAAGTGAAAAGTTCTATTAAACCCTATACACTTAGGATCACTATACTTTTCTACCTTAAAAAAACTAAACCAAGCGGGTTTGCACCATAGCTCTAACCACTTACTAGCTATATGGCCCTGGGCAAACTCTCCACCTCTCTAAGCTGCTGTGTCTACATCTGTAAGTGGGGACAGACACAAACACAGCACCTGCCGGGGGGGAATGTGTTGGGAATGGAAGCAGACAATGGCCGCAGTGTCTACCATAGCACACAGCATGAAGACACGGCCGGATACCCAACAACCATAGCAGAGGTGATCATCTCCTGTGTTCTCACTAGGGTGCCAGGCACTGCCCCTGGCTTGTAGCTCTCAGTCACTCTGGAATACCATCTCCCCTGGTGGGGGCTCGTTCTCCATCATAACTCAAGGCCAAAAGCACAGGCAGGAACCTAGACATTCAGAAATGGTCTCTGTAGAAAGAACACGAGCCCCAAGATATATTTCAAGAAGGGTGAATCACTAGTTAAGCTGCTGCTGAGATTTCAAAGAAAGGAAACTGGCAAGAGTCACACATCAGGACTAAATCCAGGCCATTGAAGAGAAAAATGACTGCAGCCTCTTTTCTCAAAGCAGTAGCTGCTTCCTGCAGGAGGAGAAAGAATATTTTCTTCCAGTGGAATAATTCATTTTAAATTACAGAGTCATTTGGGAACTGAGAGAGCTCATCTTTCTTCCCTAAGGAAAGAGGAGACAAGGAACTCTCTGTAAAGTTTTTTATGTTGTTTAAGCTCAGTTGTTAAGCGGCTGCCTTCGGCTCAGGTCATGCATGATCCCAGGGTCCTGGGATCGAGCCTGGAGTTGGGCTCCCTGCTCTGCAGGTCTGCTTCTCCCTCTCCCACTCCCCCTGCTTGTGTTCCCTCTCTCGCTCTCTCTCTCTGTCAAATGAATAAATAAATAAAATCTTTAAATAAAAGTTTTTCATGTTGATTAGCTAAATCTACTGTCCTTTCATGTAAGTCAGAATCACAACTAAAATAATGTATAAAAGATATTCTTACCGTGTAACATAACTGAACGTGCTGACCATGAAGCAAGGAACTCAGAGTACATAGATTATTGTAGTTAAATGAAACACTATCAACACCAGTAGAAAAGTCTCCGATTTACAAGATTACCTGGTAGATTTCAGAAGGATTCAAATCTCATGAATTTTTACTTCAATTAGTTTTTCATTCACTTTCAACTGAGAAAAGACAAAGACAAACTACCTGGTTTTGAACCCAGTCCCACTACTCACTAACTTCATCACCTTGGGTGAGTTACTTAATCTGTCTGTGCTTTCCTCAACTGTAAAAATTGGAAAATAATAGGGTTATTATTAACGACTAAGTGAATTAATAGGCGTGAAGTGCTTAAAACAGTGCCAAGCACTACCAAGCACCACAGAAGTGTTATTACCCTAATGTTTATATTTTCTGAAATAGATGCAGATTTCATCTAAAACTATCAAATTTAGGAGAAATGGGCTGGCTCAGTCAATACAGCATGAAACTCTTAATCACTGGGTCATGAGTTCGAGCCCCACATTTGGTGTAGAGATTACTTAAAAAACAAATAAATAAAATTATCAAATTTAATCACACAATTTGCAGATATAGGATAGACTGTCTGAAAACCAGAGGAGGATGTATACTAACATTATGTAAAGTGAGCATAACCATTTGGGTCTGTAGGGATTCACACACGTGCACACAGACTCTCTTTCTCCCTCCCTGCTCTTATACTATTCTTCCTTCTGCTCTACCTCTTACTTCCTCCTTCTTTCCTCCCCCCACCACACACACACATACACACACACACACACACACACACACACATATAAGTAATTTAAATCAGGTCCACTCTAGAGCACGATGTACCAATGATCTCAGGATCTTTGGATCCCAAAATAAATCCCAACAAAGATGTGAAATACTACTCTTCTTGCAAATATTTCTAAGGACCCATTACAAAAACACACACTGAAAAGGTATATTTGCTTCTTTTATTTCAAAAGCCTGCTGGAAATTTCCAAGGCACATTTGAGCCACAAAGCTGATGGGTGTTCAAACATGGACTCTTTTCAGTCTTAGCAGAAAAGGCCTACTAAAATTTTACATTTTCCTCCAATTGTGAGCGCAGAAAGCTTTTCATTTTATTCCAAAGGAAATGATCTTACCACAGTTCAACGGTATCTTTATTGTCTGAATAAAGTGGGCATCCGGTGGCCATTACGGAGAGCCAAATGCTAAAACCCAAGGGTATAAAAGTTAAAAGCAACTTAATGGAAATGTCAGTTACAACATTCTTTCTTTGATTTACAAGAATCAAATTCAGAGAGAACCCTCAAGCAAAAGACTTATGAAGAGTTTCAGCACAACATAATGGAAGCACCCTACTGCCCCTTCTCCCTGCCCTTTCCAGTATACAGACTTTTCAATAATCATATGCTTTTGCTCTTCCACATGGCGGAGAATTCTACTCAAAAGTACTACTACATATAATTATTTCATTTCACCAATAAGCACATCCATACTTTTCTACTAATACTGACCAATCAAATAGAAAATCCCTATCTCGGGACGCCTGGGTGGCTCAGTTGGTTGGACGACTGCCTTCGGCTCAGGGCGTGATCCTGGAGTCCCGGGATCGAGTCCCACATCGGGCTCCCAGCTCCATGGGGAGTCTGCTTCGCTCTCTGACCTTCTCCTCGCTCATGCTCTCTCTCACTGTCTCTCTCTCTCTCAAATAAATAAATAAAATCTTTAAAAAAAAAAAAAAAGAAAATCCCTATCTCACTATATTACCTGCTTTCTTCCTATTATCAGAGTGACATAATTAATTTTCTGATTTGTTAGTTTGGAGTATCAAAGAGCCTTATTTTGCTTACAAAAATAATTGCTCAGTTTAGGCCATCCAGTTACCTATCCATTGAAGCCACAACTATAAACACAGCCAACAAATGATTGTGGTTCCTGTCTTCGCCCTACCCCTAGTTGTAAAAACCTTACTCAGCTTTATTATTCAGAACTTGGCGCAGTAGGCTTCAGTTTGAGATGAATGATGAACAGAAAGTTGCATACTCAGATTGATGTTTAGCAATGAATTGGATTCTGGGAGCTCAAGGAAATAGGAGGAAACAGAAGCCGTATTTTATTTTCAAAATTAATTTCCAGCAGAATCGATTTTCTTGCTGACTTGAGATGCTAAGTTGCAATTCATAAAGCTGCTTTGGGTCTTGATCTAAATATTCATTCATTCTTCAAATGAATGTTTGATTCTACTATGTGTAAGGCAATGTGCAGGATACTAAAGGAGGGGTTTTTTTTTTCCTTTTTTTTAAATGACCCTGTTTCACTCCTGGACTTTTCTCCTTCCCCAGCTTCCCTTCAGGCCAATCATACACAGCCAAATGGCACTCCCATTCCCTCAGAATGCCAACGTTAGGATCCCGGTTTTTTCTCCTTAAGCTCCTGCATACACTAATACCTGTTATTTTCTTTTTTATTATAAAGGTACTACCTACAGTGATTTTTATAAAATTCAAACAGTCAAGAAGGACATGAAATGAAAAAAGAAATTTTCCTTCCCACGAAATAACATGTTTCTTGGGACTTTTCACAGAAATTTATCTTCGTAATCAAGAATTAAGATTTAAAAAAAAAATAAGGGATCTCAGGATACATATCAATGCACCTTGCTTAAAAAGGAAAAAGAAAACTTACAGTATATTTTGTGAATTTTTCTTTATCTGTACTTACAGATTTGCTCCATTCCGTAATGTACTAATACATTTAACCAGTACACTCTTGGAAGATTCTTAAATTATTTCCAGTGTTTTGCTATTATAATGCTGCAATGGATATCTTTGTATGTTTGCCAGCACACTTGTGCAGGTATATCCATAAGATAAATTCCTAACCGTGGAAGGGTTGAGTCAGAATGTACACATTCTTAATTCTGAAAGATCATCTTGTGGCCAACACCACTGGCTGCCTACAACTGCCCTTTTCCCCCGGCCAGCAAAGCTCCAGTTTCGACCCCTCTCCTCTTCGTACCCATCTGCTTCAGGAAAGACTAGGCCTCTATTGAACCCACAATTGATAAGCGAACCACGGGAGCCCACTCTCCCATGCAAGTCATCAGTTCGGGGTGGCCATCTGACCCAATTTTGCCAAAGGGGGAGGGGGGGTCCTAGCAAAGGTTTCCTCTGCTTTCTTCTTTTCCTGTCCCAGGACATCCCTATATATGAGCACACAGGTTGGAGCAGCGGCAGCTGCAACAGGACTGTAGGAGAGATGAGCTCAGGAACAAATCAAACACCAAGGCTGGCAAAGAGAAAAAAGGAAATGCATCTGGGTCTTCCATTAATTAATGCCCAAACTGCCCTACCTTTGGACTTCTGGTTTACAAGAGATAATAAATGTCTTTACTATTTAAACCACTTTTTAAAATTTTTTAATTGTTTTATTAACATATAATATGTTATTTGCCCCAGAGGTACAGGTCTGTGAACTGTCAGGCTTACACATTTCACAGCACTCACCATAGCACATACCCTCCCCAATGTCCATAACCAGCCCCCCCGCAACCCTCAGTTTGCTTTGTGAGATTAAGAGTCTCTTATGTATTTAAACCCCTTTTAATTGAGTTTTATTTACTTGCTGGTGAAGGTATCCCCACTGCCAAACCACTCCCCAAAAAGAAGTCCACTGGCTTTAGAACCTACCCATGGTGCATGGGAGTGTCTCATCTCCTCACCCCCTTTATCCCCGTCTGTTCTCAGGGCATTCTCACTCAGTGGCCAGTCTTTTCTTCCTTGGAGAGCCTGAAAGTTCATTTAAAAAGGACACCCGGCAAAGAGGTAATACAAGGGCTGACTCCTCTTGGCCAAAATTTCATTCTGCTCCTCCCAAGACATTGCCTCCCAAGGCATTGCACTGAGGCCTGAGGCTGAGTTGACTCCTAACAGGAAAGTAGAGGCTGCCATCACAGGGCTGGGATATGCTGGCGCCTTAAAGCCAGTTCTCTGCTGGGCTGAGACAGTCACAGGCATGTAGAAGGACAAGCCCTAGACTGGGTACTAGGATCACCTCCTTTGGATCTGCTACCTATGAGCCACTTGGCCTAAGAGAAGTCACCTAGCCCTCCTGAGGCCTGTTTCTTCAGATAGAAAAGGAGGACTCTGGAAATGAAGGCCCAGGGTCCTTATAAAGATGAGACAGCATGCATGAAGGCCCTGTGTCACTGCCTTGTCCACAGCAGTTACTCCCGTGGACCTCTACTGAGAAGGGACCCTGCAGAGGGTAAGCCAAACCTCCGGCCTCCCTGGATACTTTGGCCCTTTGTCCTCTTTGCTCTACCTGTTGCTCTCTTGCCATCAATGTGGGAGCAGATCAAGTCATGACTACTGACCAGAAGGAAACCCAGTGCATCCCTTCTGCCCCTCCCAGAGATATTCGGAACTCCCAGGAGCACCAGTACAGTGAATGAATACAAAATGGTATCCAGCTACCCAGGAGTCAGTGTGTGTCAGGCTAGTTTATAACTACCAAGGCCTAGGGTGGTAGCTGGACAAAACGTCTTTGATTCTTCACCCAGCTGGCCTAGGTTCCACAAGCTCCCAAGACACTGGTTTTCCAGGTTCTCCCATGCTTCACTCCACTATAATGGAGTAACACAGTCACATTCTTCACCATGTGACTTTACAGTATGTCCCACTAGAATGGACCAAGCGCGCTTTTCCACCCGACTGATACTGGATTTGGCCACGTGTTTGTCGTCCAATGGAATGTTGGCAGAACATTTGGAAGTTATGAGCTAAAGTCTGAAGAGTCATCATGCATTTCCACTTGATATCTTACGCTATGGTGATCCACCCCAAGATGCACATGCACTAGGTAATTGCTGCCCCTTCAGCCTGAGCCCCAGAATAAGAAACACGGAAGAGACCCGAAGCCAAATGGAAGCCTGGCCCAGCCAAGGCCAGCATGGGCCAACCTGACCACACCCAATCAACAGATGACCAAGTGGGAAAAATCAATGTTTGTGGTTGTGAGGCATGGTGATCTGGGGTTGTTTGTTACCCGGCACGAATATGCAACAACAGTTAACATAACCACTGTAAGAGCAAAAAAGACCATGATAAATTTGCCTGGTACATATTAGACATGAGATAATAAAACACGTGCACTTATTGTAGGGACAACTTACTTCATTCATCAAACACGCAGAGCATTTCTATACATGTGGCACCATGCTGGCCCACAGGGAGCTAAGAAAAACAAAAAATACAAAGGCAACCAATTCCTGCCAGCGTCTTCTTAGTCGAGCAAAACTCCAAGGTCCCTAATCCTACTGAGGTAAAGAGCTCTGGGTTAACAAAGCTTCTCTCCATTTCATTCATTCATTTATCGCCCGAGGTTAAATCACAGAAGGGATGACATTCAGCATCTGCGCACATAAGTGATCCTAACTGTCTATTTACTGACGGAGGAATCTACTTTCTTCTACAGATGTACTAGTTAACTAAAACACAAAAAGGGGAAGTTATTTTTGTAAAGACAGAATTGAAGTTATTTTTTAATGAGTTCCTTCGTTCTATTAATTTTTCCTTATTCATTCAACCTATATTTACTGAGCACCCATGATCTGTGGCGCATGAGGCAGCACACACAATTCTCAGGCCCAAGCCTTGACTGCCGAGGTGCAGCCACAGAGAACAAATGAATTATTTAAAAGTATAGTTCAGGGGGGTGCCTGGGTGGCTCAGTGGGTTAAGCCGCTGCCTTAAGCTCAGGTTGTGATCTCAGGGTCCTGGGATCGAGTCCCGCATCAGGCTCTCTGCTCAGCAGGGAGTCTGCTTCCTCCTCTCTCTCTCTGCCTGCCTCTCTGCCTACTCGTGATCTCTCTCTTCAAATAAATAAATTAAATCTTTAAAAAAAAAAAAGTATAGTTCAGGGGCGCCTGGGTGGCTCAGTAGGTTGGGTCTCTACCTTCGGCTCAGGTCATTATCTCAGGTCCTGGGATTGAGCCCCCTGTCGGGCTCTGTGCTTGGTGGGGATCCTGCTTCCCCCCCCACCTGCCTACCTGAGATCTCTCTCTCTCTGTCAAATAAATAAATAAAATCTTTAAAAACAAATAAATAAATAATAAGGGTATATAGGTCAGGTGCGCCTGGGTGGCTCAGTTGGTTAAGTATCTGCCTTTGGTTCAGGTCATGATCTCAGGGTTCAGTGGGGAGTGGGCTCCTCCCTCTCCCTCCCCCTCTCCCTTTCCCCCCTGCTTGTGCACAGGTGCTCTCTCAAATAAATAAAATCCTTAAAAATAAATAAATAAATAAAAATAAACGTATAGCTGACATATCTGCACAATGTCCAAAGTTTAAAACAAAAACAAACAAAAAAGAAAACCACACAACTCCTTATGGTTTAACTCCAAAGTCCCTGCATTTTACTTTTCTTTTTTTTAAGCTTTTATTTATTTATTCGACAAATAGAGATCACAAGTAGGCAGAGAGGCAGGCAGAGAGAGAGAGGCAAGGAGGAAGCAGGCTCCCTGCAGAGCAGAGAGCCTGATGCGGGCCTTGATCCCAGGACTCTGGGATCATGACCTGAGCTGAAGGCAGAGGCTTTAACCCACTGAGCCACCTAGGCGCCCCTGCATTTTACTTTTAAAAAGATTTCATTTCAACTGCAATGCGAAGATTTCACCATTCCCCTTTCTCCTCTTATTGAGGACAAATATTAGATGGTTTCAGCCATATTCCTTCTTTAACTCTCCTCCACACAGAAAGTTGCGGGAGACTCATACATTCAAGAGGCTTGGGCATGAAGTCTTCTCAAAGGTCTTTTGGAACACTAAAACCATATCCATGGGTTTGCCCTTTTTCTTCCCATGTTTACTTCCTCCCTCAAAGAGCTCTCATAGACTCATCAAGCATGATTTCTCCATCTGGAAGTCATGCTTTTTAAGGGTCCGGTGATACCACTCTCCCCCATGGACTGCACAAGCCTGCCAGTACACAGGTAAATTAGCTTTGAAATCAAGGAGCATTTCTACAATTCTAACTGGGAATTCACAAAAGGGAAGCGCCAGAATGAAAAGAATGTATGCATGTAAACCTCCCTACCCAGACATTGCTCCAAGCACTTTAGACATAAGAACTCATGTACAGAAGCCAGGATTTGGACGGAGCAGTCCAAGGCCAGAGGCCAGGCTGGTAACCAGCAGGCCCTGATACTCTTCGGTAAATCTCAATCTGTGCCACAGAGTCTGGTCTTTCCGAACCCTCCTGTCCTCATTCAGCATAATTCAGATCCCCAGGGAAGCGGCACAAAGGGAAGGCATCCTAGAGGGCCCTTTATTTCAGGACATAGCTTTTCTCTGCATGCTTCTCTGTTTCAAACTCCATAAGCTCCCCCAAAACAGCCAACACCCTGCTTCCTCTCGGGGGCCGGGGCAGGGGGCTGCTCATCTCTCCAGAACCAGAGCAAAAAGTGGAGCGACCTCAGCTCTAGGGGCCGTTGGCCTCCTTTACACCAGAAAGCTCCAAAACCTGACCGAAAGCTCAGGCTTCTCCTGAAGGAGCCAGAGCCCCAGAAGCCCGGAGCTGCTTTCCTAAATGCTTTCAGTTCTTGTTACTGATGCCATCCACCCTGTTCCTAAGGACAGAAGAGGGGCTGTGGGGAACACATCACCCCCCTTTCACCCCGGTCCCTCTCCAGGGAGCTAGTTTGCATCTCAGAGAGGCTTTAGGCCTGTGGATCTTCCCCAGGTTGGCCTAAAGGGGGAGGGACAAGGGAGAGAGTCAAGATTGTCTGGATTAATGACAAGCCACAGATCTGGCCCAGGCCTCCACCTGGAAATCTCCAGCAAAGGATATTATTAAAGTCACAGGTTAAGGATCACTCACTCCACAGCTTCTCATTTAGAAGCCTACAGTGGCGTTCAGTGTAAACACTTCCCAAGAATGCTTTAAAACTGGGGGGAGGGTTTTATTAACCAACTTCATTGAGGGCCACTTCTCATTGTGGAAGGCTTTTAAACAGAGGAATGAAAGGGGCCTGGTAGGTGTTTTCCAGACACTTGTTTTTAAAACCTGCCACTCTGTCCTCGGGAAACGAAGCGCAGCTTCCCCCGTGCTCACTCCTGCTGCTAATTCTTCAACAGAAACAAAATCCCTGATAAGACCTGCTCCCCCGCAGCACCAAGAACCAGGCTGCTTCGTTCCAATCTTCATTTCGAGGGCCATTAGAATCACCAGGTGGGAACCGTGGAAAAAAGAAGACGGGCCAAGAAGGGCCAAAAGGAAGAAAGGAAGAAAGACCCTGAAACGCCTGCAAACCAGACAGGACTTGGGAAAAGCACAGGCCAATGGAAATGAGGCGTGGGATGATCTCGGGGAAGGCCAGGTAAATTAGAGGCATGAGGTCCCGGCACTGACTGGGATACGCCTGGAAAGCCTGAAACAAAGGGCAAGACACCAGCCACAAAGGCCATATAGTGTATAGCATGCCGTGTATGAGAAATGTCCAGGACAGGCGACTCCCAGGGAGCTGGAGAGGAAAGCAGGGGGTGCAGGCCCTGCGGTTGGGGGTAGGGGGACGGGAAGTGACTTCTCTGCGGGGATAGGGTTTCCCTCTAGGCGGATGGAAAACGTTCTGGAATTAGCAGCGATGGCTGCACAATGCTGTACATGTACTTAATGCCACCGAAAACCTAAATTGCTCAAAGCGGTGAACATGGCCAGTCTTATGTTACGTGCCTTGTACCACACTGAAACGTTAAAAGATACTGGAAACTCCAGAGAAAACCTTCTTCAGCTCCTAAACCAAGAGCCATCCCTTCCTCACCTGAGTAAAATTACACATGCTGTAGACCAAAGTAATAAAGAATGCTATTTTCCTAATAACAACACATGTACCCCAGTAAGCTCCCCGGGCGCGCCGCCCACTCAAGGACACTTCTCAAGGACACGTCACTTCCCCGCACCTGTGCTCAGGGGGGTGGTGGTGTTATCATCAGCCTCGTTTCACAGGTGATGAAACCGGGGTGTAAGGAAGGTCAAGGAGGTGGCCCAGGGTCACAGAACAAATAAGGGAAAAGCCAAAGCTGAACCTAGAGGGAGGGGGGACCCGCTAGTTCACAGCCACAGGCATCCTCTCAACCCCTGCACGGCCTCCGAGTCATGCGCTCGCCGCCCGAACGGTTTCCGGGCTCCACCGCGCCAGCAGCACCGCGTTCTTTGGCTACTGAGCCTGAATCCTTTTCTTTGGCTACTGAGCCTGAATCCTTTTCAGTGCGGATTACAGAGTGGCCGCTTATGAACGGGGCTCTCGGAAACACACCACCAGAAGGCACGCCTCGGAGCCGGACCGAAGCTTCGTATGCGTACAGCGATTTTCACGTGGGCACACGTGACAATTATTTCATTTCGTTTTCTTTAGTCCTGGAACGGCATGAGATAAGAGGGTTACCTGGCCTCTGTTAAGGAAAAGAAAAGCAAGCCTCACAAGGTCTGTGGCTGACCTTAAGCCACACACCAGGGCAGGAGCCTGGCTTCCACCCAGGGCCCCGCTCTGCCATCCGCCACTGAAGACCGGACAGCAGACCGGGATTATAACCTACCCCAGACGTTAAGGGGTTTAGCATCTAAATTATTGAAATTGATATGTAAATGTCTGTGTATTATTTATATGTAAATAGATGCAAGCAATTACAAATGAAGCTAAGCACTTGACGGAGAGGAAAGTACTCTTCCCACACTTCAGGGGCACCTGTGGGGAACCCCAGAGGCAGCAATAAAAGGTTCATTTCCATTTCCTCCTCCCTACTTAAGAAAGAAGGGCTCTCTCGGCCCCTGGCGGGGCTCCCTCTGGCAAGAAACGCGGAAAAACAGCCACCGCTGTTAGAACTCCCGCGTGCCAGGGATCTCAGCCTGGCAGGACTGACTTTTGGGGCCAAATAATTCTTTGTTGTGGGGGCTGCCCTGGGCACTGGAGGGTCTTTAACAGCATCCCTGGCCTCTATCCGCCAGATGCTAGAAGCCACCGCTACCCCCAGTCTGACAACCAAGAATATCTCCAGAGATCGCCACCTGTCCCCAGCGGGGCCCCACCTAAAAACCAGTCTCTCGTGTCAAAGAGACGTGGTCCCAACAACTCTATGAGGCAGGCACTACACCCCCATTTTACAGGTGAGGAAACAAGTCCGTCTGGATGGAAGGGGGAGCTGCCCGGAACGCCTCATTCCTGGTGAAGGGCAGTCGCAGCTCCCAACACGAGTCCGAGAAACCCCAAGGTGCTCCCCCGCTCCCTTGCTGTGGAGACAGAATGAGGACACAAGGGACAGAACCACTTTCTACGGCTGTGGCCCTAGCAAACTAGACGGGGACCTGGAGCCTTCTGGTATGTGGTGCTCAGCCCCAAAGAAAATATGGTCTGCTGGCTCTCCGATAAGAGTCGTCCCAGCAATGTCTCAGTCTGAAGGGCCTCCTTCCTCACAAAGCACCCTGCAATCCCGGGGGCACTGCCAATAGTAACTGCTTTTCCCACAAACATGAGATCATGGCCCTGGGAACACAAATTCCATTTTTTTTTAAGATTTTATTTATTTATTTGATAGAGATCACAAGGAGGCAGAGAGGTAGGCAGAGAGAGAGGGAGAAGCAGGCTCCCTGCTGAGCAGAGAGCCCAATGCTGGGCTCGATCCCAAGGACCCTGGGATCATGACCTGAGCTAAAGGCAGAGGCTTTAACCCACTGAGCCACCCAAGTGCCCCCAAATTCCATTTTTTAAATGTGCTTTTTTTTCAGGAATTCTGATTACTTTTATGAAACACTCCCCTGTGCTCCCTCTTGTTTTTTGTTTTTTGTTGTTTGTTGTTTGTTTGTTTTCTGTTTAGAAATCACTGCAGGGGTGCCTGGGTGGCTCAGAGCATTAAGCCTCTGCCTTCAGCTCTGTCATGATCTCAGGGTCCTGGGATCCAGCCCCACATCGGGCTCTCTGCTCAGCAGGGAGCCTGCTTCCCCCCCCACCTCTCTGCCTGCCTCTGCCTACTTGTGATCTCTGTCAAATAAATAAACAAATAATCTAAAAAAAAAAAAATCACTGCAGCTGCTAGAGAGAAGAAATACAGGGACATCTTTGTGTTCCCAAAGGCTGCTGCCTTCCATCCTTCCGTCCACAAAACCTCGCCAAGCACCTCTTTTCTGCTCGACACAAGGATACCCAGTCAGTGGTGAGATCCCTCCTCTTCATATGTCTGCTTGTAGGTTTGTGGGAAGTAGAACATGTACACAGAGGGCACCGATGGTGTTCTAATTGTGAGATAAAGGCATATACAAGCGGGCTTTTTTGGTCAAAGAAATGCAGCAGCAACTAGAGCTCTGGGTCTAGGGAGACCACCTGAGCCATTAAGAACACAGCTCAGGGCCAGACGAGTCTGAACCCCGGGGCCCACCACTCTGTAGTGACACAACTTGAATGACTTGCCCGATGTCTCATGGCCTTGTTTCCCTCACCTGTAAAATGGGTTTATGGGAGTACCTGGTCCCTAGAGTTGCTCTATTAGAAGTCTCCCAGACAGAGCTGGAAGTAAGTTTTCTAGGAGGATCTGCTAGAATTATGAGAATTACTGATCTTGGACAAGTCTCTGGGGAAGTCCAAAGATGACCCCCCCACCTCCTCTCTTCTGTACAGCACCCAGCTGCCTCACACCCAAGAAGTTAGCCTCACTCTAGGGACCCAGCGCTGTCGGTCCAGAGCAGGCCAGACACCAGGTAACCAATCCACATGTGGCCCAGGGTGGCAAGGCTGAGCCAGTCTCCCTGCATCTGGAACGAAGCGGCTCAATCCCCAAACCAAAAATTCACAAGGAGAAGAAATCTTAAATTTGGTAAAATCTACCCTGCAGTCTCTTGCCAACTACCCCTATCTCTCCCTCTATTCTTTTTTTATCAGTTCCTCTCCAACGCCTAAAGCTTCCACTGTAATCACACTCTCAGTAACTTTTCAGGTTTTTGATACTAGATTAGGGCACGGAGAGAGGCTAATCAACTTTTCAGCTGCTACTGTGTAATTCTAAGTCACTGTTTTTAAGAAGGAGGATAAAAATCCCCTAGGCAAAAATCTTTTTTTTTTTTTAAGTGACCAATACAGCTACAGTGAAGTTCAAAGATATGTATTAATTCATAGGTTATACAGAACGTCTTCATGGCTTTGATAACTGGGCCATTTCTTTTTCCTTTCAAATGAAGTCCAAAGAGGCCAACTGTTTAGAGTCTGAAATCCCCAAACTCCCACTTAGTACCCGACTCCAGACCTCACCAGGTTCTTGACCCAGAAAATGAGACTAACAATACTGATGTCACAGGATCCCCAGGAGGAGTCCTGGCCACAGTAGGTCCTCTCCCCGGTATGGGCTATAGATTTGCAAGGGAAAGCAAGAAGGCCTGTTTCAAATGCGATAAAATGCAAGGAGAGCGAGCCAGGGAGAGTCAGAGGTTAAAAACCAAGAGAATTCCTGAAGCCAAAACTAGAAAATCTTGGTCACCTTGCCTCAGTCCTCTGTGATTAAGGCCAAATAAACAACAGTGAAATATTATTAATAATAGAGGGGCTTCATACTTCTTAAGAAAAAAAAGCTACATAGTAACAACCTGAACCATTGTGTACTCTACCTAGTGCAAGCAGAAATGATACCACGTGACTGGCGGCAGGGAATAAACCTGTCCCTATAAACAAAAAGTCCGCCAGAAATTGTCTATGTTCATGACAAATGTCCTGCGCTCTAATCCCTAACATACTAATTCCATGAAGACCCTGTACTGAGTCCCCTGCAAATGTTCCCTGGAGCCAATCCTTCTCAGATTGAAATACTGAGCTACAACCCACCATAGCAATGAACACACACTCATAACCTTGTTTTAAACTCATCTTTACTAATTATAGCCCCACAGGGCCTTGAAGCCTTTACTACCTGTAATTTTAGGAGCTTGAGGTAATTGCTATGCAGCAAAGGTTTGTTTTTGTCGAAAGCACCACATAAATAAGAACTGAACGTGCACAGCTTTATCTTGTTCCAGAGTGTTCAACACTGGATTTTGCTTTTAATTTCTTACACCACAGCCAAGTAGCTACAGAAACTCAGAGGTTTGCAGAGCCTGCAGAAATGTGGGCCTCTCTCTCTCATCTAGGATGTGGGATCCATTCAGTCTTTCTGAACAGCCTAATCTACGCTCTCCATTAAGAAGCAAAACATATCACCTGGTTAAAGGGAAATGATAAATCAATCCCAACCTTAGAGGACTGGATGTTAGAAAAACAGGGCACAGAAAACACACTTTCTTAATCAGCTCTGCTTTAGTACACGGAGCCGCAGAAACCACGGAAGGCTCTTGAACCTCCACTCTGCTACTTCCTTGCAGCACTCTGAGCTACCGCAGGACCCAGGCCCTCGCTGGGCCTCGGCTTCCTCACCTGTAAGGTAAAGCCACTGTCTCCTGCCTCTGGAGTAGGTACAGATTCGGAGCTACGGAAGACAAGAGCTGGGCACAGGACCCGGAGCTCAGAAGGGGGTCAACAAACAAAAGGTAACACCTCTTATAACCCCGGGGTTATTAGCCCAATGGGTCAGCTATTTGGAAACCACCGTCTGGAGCGGAAAAACAGTGTGAAGTCCAGTTCTCGGTCCAAAGAAATGTGAACTAAAGTGACAACAGAATGATAAAGAATGAGTGTTGCTTGCTGGCTGGAGTTGCAGACAGGAAGCAAATCACTTGCTTTGAAAGTACCCAGCTGTGTCTTTAAGGAGGCACCGCGAGCTCTCCCGCCCACCCAGCAGAGGTAGCTGCGGCTAAGGATGCTTCCTTTGCGGGTTACCAGCAGCCCCAAATGGATCCAGCCCCGGATCCAGCCCCGTTCCCTACCAGCTTCCCAACCCCAGGGAATGCCCTGCCCTGCGCGGTTAAGCCCTCCCTCCACCAAAGGCATCTGCCAGAATCTGGCCTCCTTTCCTCACTCCCCACTAGCTCCCTGCATGATCTCTCCTCTCTGTCATACTGACGTCAGTCATTTAAAACTTGATGTCCAGGAGCGCCCCCGGTGACTCAGTCGGTTAAGCATCTGACTCTTGATCTCAGCTCAGGTCTTGATCTCAGGGTCGTGAGTTCAAGCCCTGCGTTGGGCTCCACACTGGCTGTGGAGCCTACTTAAAACAAAAAGCCTTGATGTCGAATCTAGTCAATTCTAATTTAAACCCTAACAAAGCTTCTCAGGGGCCTGCCCATGAACTGAGAAGGCATTTGGTCAGGTGCAGCTGGCCAGGGCCACCTGGCTGCCCCTCACAGTTCTTCGTGTGTGTTGTGATTATAAGAGCTCCCAGCTTACTGTCCCCCACTGTTTTCATCTCGGCCAGACATCAAGCTCCCTAAGTCAGGGATGTCCCTTGTTCCCCAAGAACTCAGTAAGGGAATGCAGAGCTTTGCCGGTAATAGGGGCAAACAAAGGACAAACAAAACCTGGTGTGAATTTAAGCTTGAGGCACTGTCTCTCCCAGGGTATATTGGCTCAGGGGACAGAGGGAGGGCAGTGCCTGACAGAGGAAGGTAAACGCAGGCTGGAATCTAGGCATCGGGCTGCAAACTCCCATAAGCTTCCCCGACATGAAAGCCAGTCAACCGTGGTGATATTCCCATCACATCCCTTTTTTCTTTTCTTTTCCATTGTCAGAGTCTACATGCTGTAACTTGTTTCTTGATAACACCAATGTCATGTGACAAAATAAAGTAAGCACTTGGTCATTCAGGGAAAATTACCCAATTTTCAGTTCCCTTGAACTTTGTTTTTCACTGCTGATGCCGACCTCTCAGCCACTGCACTGCCCAGATCAGAGAGAGCAAAGAAAGGAAAGGCACAGAATCAGCTGTTGTTTTTTAAAGGTCGATGGCATCTCTTAGATAAGTGGGTTTCAGGGGGAAAGGCAGTTAAGGAAGCCATTACATTTCTTTAACCACTCTGCACCCCAACTGTACAAGCAAGTTAACTGTCCCTACTTAAAGAAAAAAAAAAAAAGAGGAAACCAACAGGGTAGTCTACTCGTAACACCAATCAAAAATCACTCTTCTGAGTGTCATATACCCTTCCTCCAAATGAAGAAGCCCCTTGCTAACTTTCTTCTTGTTTTCCTTTACTTATTTCCAATCACTTTAGAATATCAGAGTTGCAAGCCCTAAGTGAGAAATAGTTCAGTAAATTTGTTTGGAGCCACAGATACTTACTTTTTTTTTTTTTTTGGCCAGGTGCACTATTTTATTCAGTGCATCCGCTGCTGTTCAAGGGCAACTTTTCAGACACCAAGAATTCAACAGCATCCTCAAATAAACATTTTCCCCCAAAATGGCGACAAGATTCAAAAGGTTATAAGCCACACGATACCATGCAATACCACAATAAGGCAGGCTTCATTTTGTTGGTCTGGTCCAAGGAGGGGGAAAAAAAAAAATCAAAAGTAGGAAAACACTTTCCATATGGTCGTGTTCCCCAAAGGTTGAGGATTCAGGTCAGGGGCCCCCCTGTGAGACCATGCACTCCACATAACCTCCATTCTCAAGCCAAGACAATTAAGACCGCTCCCACAGCAGCCCCATTTCCAGCAATTGAACACAGTGATAGGAGCAGGGTATGCAAGCAGAAGGTGGGAAAAAGAAAATCCAACTGGCAGAACCACAATTTTTTTTCCAAAAGTGAATGGTTCTTTTGACTCATGGGAGGGGCTAGAAATGAACTAAAACGCTTCTCCACCTCTGGAGAGCTTTCTCTTAAAAGTCACCCCGCTCCTAAGAAAAATGCCAATTAGAGCTCCAGTCAACACCTATAAATAAATAAATAAATAAATAAATGCCACCAGTTTGTGGCCAGGTAGCAACATCTGGGTGGGAATCTAATAAAAACATCATACTTGGATACAAGAGAAAATTAACCAAGATTCAAGCAGACTGTCACAATAGCACAGACCCTGAAAACACACTTTCTTAATAAAATATATACGATCAAATTCAGTCAGTACAGATACCCATGTTCAATTTTTCCTTTGTCCTATTTCCCTGTCATTTTTAAGATCATCCAAAACGTGGCTAAGGACTCACCTCAGCTGTGCGTTACTACCGTAAGGCACCAATTCCGTAATTCAGGTATTTCTCTATCAATAAGAAATATACACTGTGTTACAACCGCTGTGTGATTAAACACAACAGGAATAAGCTTAAGTCACAAATGCTGGCACATTAACACAAACTCAGCCACAAAACCTTAAGGATCTTGTTAGCTTGCTTTCTTGAAGAACAAAACCTCACATCACAGGCAAAATCATTATCTATGGCAGAGGGTCTCCAAAAGTTCACAAATCCCTTAAATACTGTCTTTTTAAATCTGAAACCTTTTCCCCCTAGAAGAGTCACACTTTGTTTTGCCTGAGCAGGACAACCCTGTATTATAACCTTGATCCTGCAAGGACTTTGTGGCTTTAATTCCTACACTTCCCACCTCCTGGACAGAAAGTGCCCAGGCAATATTTACTGTAAACAGAAAGGCAGCAAGAAAGCATACTCCAGAAAAAGGCACCATCTGCCGTCTAAGGTTGGCAAGCACCCACCAACAGGCTCTTCAGGTGGAGAGGTGGCCCACAGCAGGCAGTCAAAAGTGCCCGAGATGAGCTGTTAGCACCGATCGTCCCCAATACAAAAAGTGGCTGTGAGAGCAAGCGCCAAAGCCAGGAGGTTCTCTGATAGGGCTGCACCTAAGAATCACCTAGCTTCTTGATCCCATAATCCAGACTGCCCCACCTCCCACCCGACCCTCTGAATGAGATCTCTAGAGATGGGATCTAGACATTAGTATTTTTAAAAAAATAAAAAAGAAAGAAAGAAAGAAAGAAAGAAAAAAATAAAAAGAACAACTCCCTAGATGTGCGGCCAAGTTTGAGAACCAGAGCCCCAAAAGAATTCTCAATGTGTTTTGAACAGCGCTGGAAGGGCACTGCTTCCTTGGGGTGGAATGGGTCCGCACACAGTAAACACACAAAGTTTTTAAAAAATCCTGTGTAACTCCAACATGATAGCCAAGCACCTGTCTAGAGGCCAAGGAGTGATGCAACTTGGAAAAGTCCCTTGGAAAGCAAGGCTCTGTGCTCTGAGAGAGGCGGGGGCTTTTAGGGAAGACCTGCCTGTGGCCGGGGACCGCCGGGGAGAGAGCCGCGGCCACAAGCCCTTTCTCCGCAAGGGGCTGTCTGCACGAGCACGCCGAGAAATTAAGTAACACTGGGTGGGACAGGGGCTGAGGTGCTCCGTGTGGGTCCTTGGCTTCCTCGCAGCTGTCACAGGAACCCGGGGGTCGAGGCAGGGCGCAAAGGCTGCCAATCCCTCTTCTCTGCAAGGAGGTGGGTCCTGGAGGCCCAGCCCCAGCCCCGACGCGGCTCCGCCGGAGTCCGCACCATCTGTTGGGCCGGGCGGCCGTCGGGAGCCGCGAGCGCACCTTCCAGCCCCGGCACCCGCGCGCCTGGCGGCGGGCGCGGCACCGTCCCGAGCCCGCAGGGCGGACGCGCCCCCGCGCACCTGGCGGAGCCCCAGCCCCTCCGGTCCCGCCGCCGCCTCGGAGTCACATCGCCCCCCGGCCCAGCGCCCGAGGCCGCCTCACTCACCGCCGCCGCCGCAGCCGCCGCCGCCCAGGTCGCGCTCCCGCCACAGCCAGCAGAACCCGGCCCGAGCGCAGGGGCCGCGGCGCCGCCAGGAGGCCGGCCGAGCCCGGCCCGCCCCGCCCTCCGGGGAGGAGGGGCAGGGGGCCGCGCGGGGGCGAGAGCAGCCCGGCGGCCGCGGGACCCAAGCCCCCTGGCTCCCCAGCCTCCGCCTCGCGCGCCGCCCGCTCCGCCCCGCACCCAGACTAGGGCTGGGTCGCGCGCGCCGCCCCGCGCCCGCCCCTCTCCCCACCGCACCGCACCGCACCGCACGCCTCACGCCCCTCTCCAGCGACGCTTTGTCTTCCCCCTGCCCCGGATCGGAATGTCCTCCCACCTCCCCTCCGCCATCGCTGGGTGTCTTTCTCCTGCAAGCCTGAACTTTCCAAATTCCCGGACACCCCCGCCTGTCTCCCCCCACCCCGTCCCGCCCCCACGGCCCCCGAGCCCAATTTTCGCTTTACCCCTCCCTGCAGCCCTTTTAACCCCAACTGGGCAGAAACTTTTCTTCCACCGCAATCGACAAATATTTATTGAGCACCTACTATGTCTAGACACTGGGGGAGGAGTGTCAGATAATGGGTGCCACTTACAATCTAACAATAATAAAAGTCTGTCCCTGCTAGGAAGGCCAGAGACTGGGGTGCCCCAGGTCGCACAGTTGATGGTAGTAGGACTGGGATTGGAAACCAGATTTCTAGCATCTAGTTTAGGCCCGTTCCAGGGGAAACTGCAGGATGCCCCTGACCAGCTGGGAGAGCCTGACACCACGTATGAAATGAGGAACAGGATACCTATCCCACCAGGCTGTGAAAGTTGCCTGAGAAAATATGGAAATGTCAGGCAACCGGTACTTAGTAAGTCAGCCGTTGCGGACATACTGAATGAAGAAGACACTTGAAAATTCAATAATCTCAAGTAACAATATAAGAAGACTTTAAAAAGTAATAGTGAATGGAAGAAAATATTTGCCAATTATATAGCTGATAAGGGATTAATATCCAAAAATATATAAAGAACTCCTACAACTCAGTAACAACAACAACAATGGAAAACCAGACAAACTGATTTAAAAATGAGCAGAGGATCTGAAGAGACATTTTTCCAAGGAGGACATACAGATGGCGAACAGATACGTGAAAAGATGTAAACATCACTATGCAAAGACATCAGGGAAATGCAAATCAAAACCACAATGTCATCTCACACCTGTTAGAATGGCTATTCTAGAAAAGACAAGAAGTAACTATTGGTAAGGATGTAGAAAATAGGGAACCCTTGTGCATTGTTGGGAATGTTAATTAGAGCATCCATTATAAAAAAAAACAGTATGGCAGTTCTTCAAAAAATTATAAATAGAACCACCATATCATCCAGCAATTTTACTTTTGGGTATTTATCTGAAGAAAATGAAAACACTAACTCAAAAAGATAAATGCACAAGCCCCCCTTCCCCACCATGTTCATTGAAGCATTATCTAGAACAGCCAAGATAGAAAAAGAACCTAAGTGTCCATCAGTGGATGAATGGATAAAGAAAGTGTATGTATATATAACATATACAAATATGTATATGAATAAAGGATATATACACATATATATACAAATTTTATTTTAGCCATTAAAGAAAGATGGAAATCTTGCCATTTGCAATCGCATGGATGGACCTTGAGGGTATTATGCTAAGTGAGATAAGTCAGAGAAAGACAACTTAAATGTGGAATCTTAAAAAAAAAGAAACTCATGGACACAGAGAACAGAGATGATGGGTGGGAGCTCTAGAAAGTAGGCGCTCAGTAAGTATTTCTTAAGTGTCTTAAAAGCATTAATCACAGGCACTTAGGTTGCTCAGTCAGTTAAGCATCGGACTTCAGCTTTGGTCATGATCTCAGAGTCCTGGGATTGAGCCCCATTTCTGGCCCCAGGCTTACTGGGGAGTCTCTCCCTCTCCCTCTGTACTTCCCTTTTTCCCCAACCCCCACCTTGCTCCTGCATGTGCTCACTCTCTCAAATAAAATCTTTTTTTAAAAAGTAAAAAGCAGGGGCGCCTGGGTGGCTCAGTGGGTTAAAGCCTCTGCCTTCGGCTCAAGTCATGATCCTGGGGTCGTGGGATCAAGCCCCACATCAAGCCCCACATCAAGCCCCACATCAAGCCCCACATCGGGCTCTCTGCTCAGCAGGGAGCCTGCTTCCCTTCCTCTCTCTCTGCCTGCCTCTCTGCCTACTTGTGGTCTCTGTCAAATAAATAAATAAAATCTTTTTAAAAAATAAAAATAAAAATAAGCATTAATCAGCAATTGCCCCCCACCCCAACACTTTGAGGCCAATAACAAAAATAAGAGGAGCCTTTGAGGGCAAGGAGAGAGACGGGGTAGAGGTTAGTTTATCAGAGAAGCAGCTGTTATCAGGTTGCATGCTCAAACCCCTTCAGTCCTAACCAAAAGCAAACATTTCTCTCCAGACAAAGCTTCAGAGATTTTGGAAAAGCATCCTTCCTTTATTTTTATTCAGTGTAAGTCTTTCTCCCTTGACTTTTGCAACTGAGCCTGTAGAAAGAGATTTGGTAAAGAGGGGAATTGGGTTTTTTTTTATTGTTTTTGTTTTGTCAATTGCAGCAACCTGCCAGAAGTGAAATTTTCAGGAGGAAGAGTCAAGAAAAAATCTCTTTTCTCCACCAAATTTTGTGTCCGTGGAACCCATGATGCAGAAATACGCAAAGAAATGCTGTGGTATAAATAACATAGAAGTAGTGATGCAGAACACGGGAGGGGCCCCGGGGAAAAGGGGGCAGCTGCATCCTGTGGCTCCCGCTGCCAGGATGTAGGGAATGTGGGGAGTAATGGGAGCGTGGAAGGACGTTTGTGGAAGGTGAGCTCAGACATTCAAGACAGGAAACAGGAGGAAGTGCGTAAAGCAGAAAAGAGTAAAGTGGTTTATTGGGTTGAAATGGAGAAGCTCGGGCGCCTGGGTGGCTCAGTGGATTAAGCCGCTGCCTTCTGCTCAGGTCATGATCTCAGGGTCCTGGGATCGAGTCCCGCATCGGGCTCTCCGCTCTGCAGGGAGCCTGCTTCCTCCTCTCTCTCTGCCTCCCTCTCGCTGAATTGTGATCTCTGTCTGTCAAATAAATAAATAAAATTAAAAAAAAAAAAAAAAAGAAAGAAATGGAGAAGCTCTGCTTGGGAAGAAAGTGGGGGCAGAAGAAAGCCTGAGACAGGGTAAGGGTCCAGGGGTTACTCCAGAAGGGATCCCTGGACATGGAGTGAGGGAGCAGGAAAAATGAGAGAGGGAAGGAGGCAGCCATCATGAGGGTGCAATGGTGCCTCTGGAGAAGATGCTCCACGCTTCCCCCACCCCCAGAATTGACAAACTAAAAGTCAGAGATTTGGGGGGGGGTAGCTGGAGAATTTTCCCAGAGGCCCAGCAAGGACTGCCCCTCAGGCTACACTCCCCAGCTGCCTGGGGCAAAAGCGCTCCCTCCACGTGGGCTGCTGACAGCCCTTAGTGACACTGGGTTTGCACAGAACTATCCCAACTGCAACAGCTCTCATAGCGCATGTGGGTCCTCAGAACCTGCCTCCTGCAGCTACAGCAACCATCCAGCAGCTTCTCTGGGTAGGATCCCCCCACTGCATCACTCCCAAGCTGTTTCACAGTGGAGTGACTCCCTTGGAACCTTAGAGGTCAGACGTCTAGCCAGTCCCACCAGCCTGGCACCACAGCGACTTCTGTGCCATCCACGGAGACCGAGCTGTGCCCTCCCCAGCAAGGCCAGGCTCTGAGCCAAAGCTGAGGGGAGGCCATTCCCTGGGTGCCCTATCTCATTTCTAGACCGTCCACCCTTCCCACACGAGGCTAAGAACCTCTGTCTCCAGTGAGTCACTTGTCCAAGTGTTCACTCTTGGAGGTGCTAGAGAAAGATACTTAATATACCAAACAATTAAGTTTCTCTTTGAAGTTCTAGAGTCCTGTGGGCTGGTAAACTTGCTAGGTCTTCCCTCCTTTGGCCTCCAGGAGAAAAAAAACAAAAACAAAAACGTAACCCTTTGGCAAGGTGTGGAAAGCCATGCAAGCTCTGGCCCAGATAGCCAGAAAATTCAACAAGGGAGCCATGCCCCTGCTCACCTCACCCTGTACTCTGGGCCTGCTCTCAAGGCTCCTTTAACTAGAATGCCCTTCTCCTGGCTCTTTATCCTTAAAAATTTAGCTCAAGTCCTTCCTTCTCTGTCCACCCATGTTGCCGTGCGGAGCTTTTGCACAGCACCTATTATAACTCAGTCCCCCCCACACATGGTAAGCCCCTCAACCGCAGGGAGAGGGCCAGACCCCTCACTGAGTCTCCAGACACTCATGCATGGCAGGTGTCCCAGTAAATGTTTGATGAATGAATAAACAAACACATGCTATTCCCTGGGCGCAGCCGTAGCCATCAGGAAATGCACTGAAAACAGGTTCTGAGTTCATTTTGTGGCCAGACCAGGGAATATAGCCCAGCCCATCTGATTCTAACAAAACTTGCCCCGTGGCCTTGGACTAGTAATTTAATATCCTGTAGCCTTGATCCCAGGGTCTCTAAAAGGAGGTGATATTCATGAACCCCACAGGGAAGAGGTGGAGTCTAATTACTGTTTAAAGATCCTAAATAGCCTTTGGAAAAACAAATGTGTTTGTGTGTAGTGTGGAGGAAGGTAATGAAGCTGAGTGTGCCATTAACACGTTCTTACGCTGTGGGAGACAGGAAGATAAAGACACAGTCACTTTATTTTTTTACTCACTTTAAAGGTAGGATATCCCTATCATATAGGGGAACATGTCAAAAGAGGAGGAGGGAAAAAATGAAACGTGGTTGAGTTGATTCCACACTGCCCTTCCAGAATTTCCTCTAAGGGGACTATGAATTTTTCCCACAGGTATTTCAGTGCATACAATAAAAAAGAGAGAGAGAGAGAATAGCAACATTAGGGAGAGCCAGCATAGTCAAAAGAATTTTATGTTCATTTTGGGACTCTGTTGACCCCAAGCAGGGCCAAACTTTCTAGAAGCTCATCATGCCTGTCTGGAGTAGGAAAGGCAGAGCTCAGCGGATCAGCCGAGGGAAGAACTAATAGAAATAGGACAGTTCACAATCCCTATCTCCTCACTCATTCTGACATCACTGATACGAATTCAATGAAGACGCATTTGTTGAATCTTATCCCCCGAGCGTCCCTGGCTATGTCAAAACAACTCAAGGATATAAAAGACTTGCCTTTCCACCACACTTTGGCCAATGTCAGGATAGCTCAAATTCCAAATTGAAAACAGAACTTTAAAAAAAAAATTTTTTTTTTTTTGGACTCTGTGGGCCACATTTTCTCTGTAGCAAATTAATGAATCTTTTGTTGGGGATTGGATCACTTGGTCATAGATCATCTAAGCCATCTTTTGGGCCACATTCTCAGACCAACTGGGCAGCAGATGAGACATGAAACACCAGATGAGCTGTTTCTAAATGTTGCATTTTTGGTTTTTTGTTTTGTTTTGTTTTAAGATTTTATTTATTTATTTGACAGAGAGAGATCACAAGTAGGCAGAGAGGCAGGCAGAGAGAGAGAGAAGAGGAAGCAGGCTCCCTGCTGAGCAGAGAGCCCGATGCGATTCAGGACTCAATCCCAGGACCCTGAGATCATGACCTGAGCCGAAGGCAGCGGCTCAACCCACTGAGCCACCCAGGCGCCCTGCATTTTTGTTTATTTAGGATTGCCAAAGCTCTCAAACAAGGGAGTTCTCCTTCTGGAATGCACTTTTCTGGGTATGTCTGAAGAAGAAATATCAAGGGATAAATTGGTAACTAGTCCTGAAATAATGAAAACTAGAATTTAGTTTATTTTGCCAAAGTCAATACTTTTTATTTTCCTAGCACTTAGGTGTAAGGAGTTGGCATAGGGCTTGTGAGCTGCTACTAAAGGGTGGGCTGAAGTCCACAGGCTGGTGAATCCCTCTGTCTACAGTCCTGTGACCAAGGAGACAGTGACTGTAGTGGGAACTTGGATTTCCGGGGCAGTCTGAGGAAATTCACGTTTTCACATTTAAATGTCAGAACCACCTGGTGAGGTAGATGTTCTTATCCCCATTTTACAGATGAGGGAGTTGAGGCTCAAAAAAGCCACACAGCTTGCCCAAGACCAGCTCCTTAATGAGTAAGTGAGGGAGCAATCTCCACATCTCCTGGGTCTGTCAGCTCTTCTTGGAGAATCCCAGGCCTTCAGACTGCAGGTGTCCAGGTAGATTCATCCCAAGCCTTCCTTCCCTTGTTTTGGAACAGGGTGGGTCATCCCCTCTCTAGCACCCTGCACGAAGCCAAAGGGCCCTCAGCACCTGGGTGGCCACAGGGAGTTTCTAGATGGGGGGCTGGAGGCAGTTTTCCCCCATATGCTTTATTTATGCATTTATTTTTAAAAGATTGTATGTATTTATTTCAGAGACAGAGAGAGCACAAGCATGAGCAGTAGGGAGAGGCAGAGGGAGAAGATGAGCAGAGAGCCCCACACAGGACCCTGGGATCCTGACCTGAGCCGAAGGCAGACACTTAACTGACCGAGTCATCTAGGCGCTGGGCCCCCCACTGCACCTCTGCTCACCCTCGTGTGCTTTAGGCTCACACTCAGGGCTCAGAGGGGACCACGTGCCCCCAGACCCCAGCATGGAGCCGTCCCTCCGTGCCCGAGAACTCAGTCCCTCCCAGCCCTGAGACCCTTCCATGAGCAACAAGGACACAGAGATGGATGTCCGGAGGCCTTTCCCTCACCACATTGATTTCCAGAATTTGTGCCAACACAAATGATGATGACTTTTTTCTTTTTTAAATGATGACTTTTTTCTTTTTTAAATGATTACTTTTTTTTTTTAACAAATCTTTTTTTTTTTTTTAAGTTTTTATTTATATGGCAGACAGAGATCACAAGTAGGCAGAGAGGCAGGCAGAGAGAGAGGAGGGAAGCAGGCTCCCCGCTGAGCAGAGAGCCCGACATGGGGCTAGATCCCAGGACCCTGAGATCATGACCTGATCTGAAGGCAGAGGCTTAACCCACTGAGCCACCCAGGCGCCCCTATGATGATGACTTTTAAGCTTTGGATGTGGGCTTGGAAAGAAGGAAAGGGGGCAGCAGAAGTTCGTGTGTGAGTGTAAGTGAGCCTCACGAAGCTCTGCCTGCAGGACAGACTAGGCAAGAGCTGAGCTGGGCGTCAGGGGCCAGCACAGCCAGAGTGGAAAGAGCCTACACTGGTGGGGACAGGAGTCACCCTGGGCCTCTCACTCGGGACCAAAGCTTCTCTTGTTCTGAGGTCTCCAATCCACTCTGCCTCTGAAACCACCAGGACCCGGTCAGTGGCTCCACATCAAACATGGCATTAAATGTTGGCATAAAAGACTAGACCCTCAAAAATGCCTCTTAGGCTGTCATGGGTAACACAGCAGAATTTACATCGGGCTCACTGAAGTGGTTTAGAGGCCGCCACAAACCACCTGAAGTGGACAGGATGTAGTAAAGACAATGTAGGCATCACTATTGCCAGGGCAAAGTCTAAACACTACTGAATTTTTAAAAATTACTGGTATATTTTAAAGTGAACAGAATAATTATATTTAAGGGTACTCAACGATGTACTCATACACTGGCTCCTTTGCTATAGGGCTACGTGGTCTTCTGTGGTACCTGGGCACTTGGGCATAGGTTCCTTCTTCCAAAAAAATATTAAAATTGTATTTTACAAATGCATTAGTATAAAGCATGTTAATATTATACAGTAAAACATGTTCTTCCACCTAAATGTTCATTTTTTTTGCCTCTAATTTTAAAATAAATTAATTATGTCTGTGGATTTCTGAGAGTATTGTGGGCCTGGGCAGTGAATATGCTGTGTCTCATGAATGAGTATGCCTTGTTTATATACAGAGGAGGGTTTCCACCCCTACACTGACTACGTGGGGAACTTTAAGAATTAGCTTTGTTTGGAGTTCCACCCCAGGGCAATTAAATCAAAGTCTCTAGGGGTGGGTCCCGGCACCCTATTTTTGACATTTTTAAAAGTTCTAAGAATATTTTCCTTGTAAGGACGTTAAGTTTCTCAATAACAAATTATCTTGTTGTTTTCTTTCTTTCTTCTTTTTTTTAAGACTTTATTTATTTGTTTGACAGAGAGAACACAAGCAGAGGGAAAAGCAGGTTTTCCGCTGAGCAGCGAGCCCAACGTGGGACTCAATCCCACGACGCTGGGATCATGACCTGAGCAGAAGGTAGACGCCTAACAGACTGAGCCACTTAGGCACCCCAACTTACTGTTGTTTGTTTCTAAAAAAAAATTGTTAAGGGACTATCCTTTGAGGCTAGAGAGGGACTGCCATTCTGTAGGTCAATTTTCCTAGTAGAGAGCCTGACTGTATTTTATGTCCATCAGACAAAATCTACTTCTCTGCATCGCAGTGAGACGATGTTTTTGAAATATTAATGAAAAACTTCCCTTTCCTTTCTGCTCTCTGTAGCTGTCCCTCCCCTTTCCAAGCCCCTGTTGTTTGGCTGTTGCCTTGAGGTGGTGGGAGGCAGACAAGAAAGGAATTCAGAGTGGTCATTTTTAAAGGCCTTTGCACTTGGGGGTCGCTAGGCCTAGACCAAAATGTGAGGCATAGCTGTGGGATTTGTTCTGGAGGAATAGAAAATATGATTCCAGGCTAGAGGAGAAGAGACTAACTGAGGGCAGGGAGTGGTGGTTGAATGTGAAGAAACCACTGAAACAAAGGAGAAAAAATAGATGTGAGGACCACGGCAAGGGAATGAAGGAGTGATTTGGGAGCTGCCATGCTGGCTCCCAGACTAGGCCAGCTGCTGCTCCCTGGGCGAGGCTTCCCTCTCTCCACAGTCAGCCCTTTGTCTGGTGACCACCCAGGAGGCGATGTCCACTCGTGCCAAAGATTTTGCACAGCCCCCCTCTCCTGATCCTGAATGCTCCATTCCTACCTGATAATATTCTAGAACATTCTTAAGCTCCAGGAAGGTGGAGGGAGTTCTGGATACCATGCTGTAATAAGATGGCCTGGCATATCTTCACAGTATGACAAAATTTTTAGAAAATACAGAAGAAGTGAAAGATAACGACCACAAACATAGTTCAATTCATGTTTCACGGCCTTAAAACTTACACCTAATGCCAGAAAAAGATCTCTCCAGTCAGTGGTAAAATTCAGACCTCTCAGAATTAAAAGTTCTTTAGTGGATACAGCAAAGGTTGAAAATCTTTTAGGAATGAAAATGACCTACATTTGATTATATGGAGACAGCTGAGAAGTATGATACTAAGGGATATTAAAAAAAATAATAATAACATAATGTAACAAACTGAATTTGGCCAGAACATTCTCTGATAAGGGAGCTCTTAAGATCACACACGCCATCTATCTTAATTATATACCTGTCCAAAAGATAGAGCACAACAGGAAGAATGAAGTTTTCATGAGCATGGAGGACTATAAAACGGTTGCTTTGTTATAAACTCTGCTTGTTATATACCAGCAGGGACAAAATATTTGTTTTCTATTTTAAATTTTGTTTTCTTAAAGCCAGGATCTTGCAAGATTTGCAAGAAATGACAAAGTAGAAAGAGATTTTTCAAAGCAGGATACTTGATTGCTTCTGAAATGCAGCAGCTGGCAGTGTCGGTGTCGCTCTGTCTGAATTTCTTTCTTTGGCTGTTCTGCTTGAACGAGAGGTACTTAATAAAATGGATAGCTTTTGAAACAGTGTGTTTTGGTGAAAATTTTCTGGAGATGGATGATGATCGTCTCACATCAGTGTGATATACTTAATCCCAGTGAACTGCCCACTTGAAATGGTGTACATGGGGGATTTTATGTTTGTAGATTTCATCGCTATTTAAATAATAATAATAATAATGAGCCCCTGAGTCCAGATTGGAGGGGGAAAAATACAAAAACGTTGTGTTTGTGTTTTGCTTATGTGCCTATGTGTGTCTACTTATATTTGACAAAAGGAAGAGAAAAGAGGATTTACATTTATTTTAAAAAGAGTTTTCTGGTTACTTGTGTCTGGCTGATGAAAATACAAAACATGAGCATCAGTACATGTCTAGGATGTTGTGGAGTAGTAAAAGCATCTAGTCAATGGAGGAAATTTGCGTCTGGGTCTTATTTTAGGAAATATTATAATTACATGCTAATTAACTAATGATAAGAAAATAAATCACCACATTCCTTTTAACATTTAGCGTCTTATTCAAGCTCACCTAGTCATGCTTTCTTCCAGTCTTATTCCTGCTCCTTACCATGCAAAGCACTCACAGGCAGAGAAAAAATCCACAACACCAACAAACTCCTCTTCTGAAATCTCTGAAAGATACCAGCATATTTTGAAAATGTTTCTTATGCAAATGAACTATTGGAGGGGCAGCAACAAAGCAGTATTAACGTGCACGTGGTAATAAATTATTTGTATTGGCCTGGATATTGTTAACACGATCTGTTGAAAATGGGATTCATGATGATAAGAGGCGTCATTTTTTGGAAAGATATCCGTGACCTAATATTCCTATTGTTCTCCAACAACTCCACCAGCAATGGAAATGCTCACTCGGTCTCCTCTGCCTGATTCTGACACCCATTTCAATAGGTGAGGACCTGGGAAGAGGGGAGAGAGGAATCTCCATGTGCCAGGCTACACAAGGTTTGTTTTGATTGATTGATTGATTGATTGATTGATTGATTTATAAGGAATTCATCCATCCATTTGACAGAGAGAGTGAGAGAGGGAACACAAGCAGGGGGAGCAGGAGAGGGAGAAGCAGGCTGAGCAGGGAGCCTGATGCGGGGCTCAATCCCAGGACCCTAGGATCATGACATGAGCCCAGGGCAGATGGCCAACCCCAACCGACTGAGGGGGCCCCTATGCAGGGTTTTAAATGCATTGTCTCATTCAGTCCTCATAATAGCCCAGGCAGTATTATTATATCCATTGTGCAGGGAGGAAACTGGCACACAGAGATTATATAATTAGCTCAAGACTGCACAACTAGGCAGTGCCTGGGTGGCTCAGTGGGTTAAAGCCTCTGCCTTCGGCTCAGGTCATGATCCCGGAGTCCTGGGATCCAGCCCCATCGGGCTCTTTGCTCAGCGGGGGGTCTGCTTCCTCCTCTCTCTGCCTGCCTCTCTGCCTACTTGTGATCTCTGTCAAATAAATAAATAAATAAATAACATCTTAAAAAAAAAACAAAACAAAACACTGCACAATTAGCATTTTAGCAGAGCTAGGATTCAAACCCAGATCTGCCTAACTCCAAGGATTATGTGCGTAATCACTGTGGTGCATCACATGTCTATGGAGCCAGCTCTTTTATCCATGTTTATCTAAGAATGCATATTTTTTTCATTATAGAAATAACTCAGACCTTCCAAGTCAAGGTGGCACAGACTAAAACCACTCTCTTCTATTACAGATACAGAAATAAAGGAAAGATGAACACATACAAGAAAAATCTTTAGCTAAAAGGCTGCCCCCGGGAACTTGTGGAGAGCTAAGGTCAGATATGAGCCAGGGGCACAGTCTCCCATGGCTGCTTGAGAATGGGAGCCATATTCACATTCCTCAGGGAGGGAGCAGACTAACCTGAGAGCCTTGGGTATGAAGCCAAGACTGGAAATTATGCTTTCTGCTCAAGAATAGGGGCTAAAATAGCTTGCTTATTAGATCTAGAACTAAAAATATACTTCTTGCCCACAGCAAGAGAATGACATAGGGTACTTGCATGACTGAAAACTGACTCACACCCAATTTCCAGAATTTAATCTCTGCCCAGAGAAGAAATGTTAGACCACTACCCTAAGATCAAATTTTAAGAATGTGCAACCAGGAAACCACCCAACAGTGAAGGAAAAACTCATTTGAAAGAAGAGTCTTCTGACAAAATGGCAAAACATATGAGTCAGTTCAGTGCTATGAACACTGGATCAGGTCCAGCAAATGAGGTGATTCATGCTGGCAGAAATGTAGATAACACCACGAGAGAACATATAGAGTAAGAATATATATATATATTCTTAAAATCCCCAGAGAGAAAAGAAGGGATGGCATTCATAAATCAAGAAGAAGCAGCTGTGAAACAAAAACGGGCAGGTATTGGGGCGCCTGGGTGGCTCAGTGGGTTATAGCCTCTGCCTTCAGCTCAGGTATGATCTCAGGGTCCTGGGATCAAGCCCCACATGGTGCTCTCTACTCAGCAGGGAGCCTGCTTCCTCCTCTCTGCCTGCCTCTCTGCCTACTTGTGATCTCTCTCTCTCTGTGTCAAATAAATAAATAAAATCTTAAATAAAAAAAAAACCAGGCAGGTATTGAAAAGCACTAACAAAAAAATATTGAGGGGCACCTGGATGGCTCAGTGGGTCAAGCCTCTGCCTTCGGCTCAGGTTATGATCCCAGGGTCCTGGGATCGAGCCCCGTGTTGGGCTCTCTGCTTGGCAGGGAGCCCGACTCTCTGCCTACTTGTGATCTCCGCCAAATAAGCAAATAAAATCTTTTAAAAAAAAAATAAAAAAATAATATTGAAAAGGAAAAATAATCATTTAACCAAAAATTTAAAGAGAGGGATAATTATCCGTTTGGACACAGCTAAAAGGTACAGCAAATGAATTATAAAATACAGCTGAGGCAATCACCCAGGACTCAGATTACAGAAGTAGAGATAGAAAATAATGGAAAAAAAAAAAAAAAAAGGTGAGATCTCCAATTCCAGATAAGAGTTCCAGATATGAGGGTGCCTGGGTAGCTCAGTCAGTTAACCATCTGACTTTTGATTTCAGCTCATTTCATGATCTGAGATTGAGCCCCATGTCAGCCTCCGTGATTGGAAGGAAGTCTGCTTGAGATTCTCTCTCCCTCTGCCCCTCCTGCAACTTGCTCTCTCTCTCTCTCTCTCTCTCTCTCTCTCAAATAAATAAATAAATAATCTATCTTTTTTAAAAAAAATGTTTCACAAATGAACAGGGAAAATAAGGGATATGCAAGGATAAAATGCCTAAGGATATCCCAAACTGAGGAAAGACATTAGTCCTCGGGTTTTTTGTTTTGTTTTGTTTTGTTTTTAAGATTTTATTTATTTATTTGACAGAGAGAGACATAGTGAGAGAGGGAACACAATAAGGGGGAGTGGGAGAGAGAGAGAGAGAGAAGCAGGCACCCTGTTGAACAGGGTGCTTGATGCGGGGCTCAATCCCAAGACCCTGGGATCATGACCTGAGTCAAAGGCAGACACTTAACAACTGAGCCACCCAGGTGCCCTGAGTCCTCAGGATTAAAAGGTCCCATTAATTGAGAACATCAGGGATAAAGGGAAAATGTTAAAAATTACTAGTAAGAAAAGACTATTCATATTAACAATAGACTTTTTTGCAGCAATGACAGATACAAAAAAATAGTGGAATAATAATCATGACTAGGCTGAGGGAAAATCACAGCAAATTTCATAAATGAAAATTCTATACTCAGGCTTGTTATTCAAGAACAGAAGTGAAGGAGCATTTGGGTGGTGCAGTTGGTGAAGCATCTGACTTTTGATTTCACCATGGGTCATGATCTCAGGGTCACGGGATCAAGCCCTGCGTCAGGCTTCACACTGAGCATGGATCCTGCTTAGGATTCTCTGTCCCTCTGCCTGCTTGGACTCATGCTCTCTCCCCCCACCCCACCAAAAAAAAAAAAAAAGAGCAACGATTAAATACATTTAATAAATCAAGACTAAGTGATTTTACTTCATACCGATCCTTGCTATGAGAAATAATGTACATTTAATGAAGAAATGGAATAACAGATGAAAAAGTAAGCAAAGAGGTGCCTGGGTGGCTCAATGTGTTAAGCCTCTGCCTTTGGCTCAGGTCATGATCTCAGGGTCCTGGGATCGAGCCCCATCGGGCTCTCTGCTCGGCAGGGAGCCTGCTTCCCTCTCTCTCTCTCTGCCTGCCTCTCTGCCTACTTGTGATCTCTGTCAAATAAACAAATAAAATCTTGAAAAAAAAAATAAAAAGAAACAGTAAGCAAAGAAATACTAAGCAAAGGGATGCCTAGGTGGCTTAGCATCTACCTTCCGCTCAGGTCATGATCCTGGGATCCTGGAGTTGAGTCCCACATCGGGCTCTGCACTCAGCAGGAAGCCTATTTCTCCCTCCCCCACTCCCCCTGCTTGTATTCCCTCTCTGGCTGTGTCTCTGTCAAATAAATAAATAAAATCTTTTTTTAAAAAAATCAATAAATACTGAGCAAGGCAATAGCAAAAACATGTTGGAAATCTACATAAATATTGACAATTCAAGTGATAAGAGCAATTTTTTAAATTAGGGCCCAGAAAAAGGAAGCAGAGAGTTACTTTCTGACTCATTCTATGAGGCCAGCATACTCTAATACAAAACAAGATAAAGATTCCAAGAAAGGAAAATAATAGACCAATAACTCTCATGAATATGAAAAAGGTTCAACAAAGTATTAGCAAATCAATTCAGCATTATATTAAAAAAATTAAAAGTGGGAGTTATTTCAGATATCTAAGGCTAGTTCAACATTTAAAAATCAGTCTAATTTACCACATAAGCAAGCTAAAGAAGAAAATCATAATCATGACAACTGTTTAGGGAAAAAAAAGCATTTGATGAAATTCAATGTCCATTCATGATTAAAAACTCTTGAGCGAACTGGAAATAGCAATTGTCTGAACTTGGTAAAGAATATATATAAGGGGCGCCTGGGTGGCTCAGTGGGTTGGGTCTCTGCCTTCAGCTCAGGTCATGGTCTCAGAGTCCTGGGATCGAGCCCCGCATTGGGCTCTCTGCTCAGCAGGGAGCCTGTTTCCCTTCCTCTCTCTCTCTGCCTGCCTCTCTGCCTACTTGTGATCTCTGTCTGTCAAATAAATAAATAAAATCTAAAAAAAAAAAAAAGAATATATATAAAACGCCTACAGCTAAGATCATCATACTCAGTGAGAAACTGAATGCTTTCTCCTGGAGATCAAGAACAAGTCTACAATGTCACTTCTCACCACTCTTAGTCAACATTATACTAGAAGTTCTGGCCAGAGCAATTGGGGAAGAAAATGAAGTAAAGACAGAGAGACTGGGAAGGAAAAAGCAACTGCCTTTGTAGATAATCCCAAAAAACTGATAACAAAACTCCCGAAAATAAGCAATTATAGCAAGGTCATAGGATGTAAGGTTAATATAGTTTAGTTAATTGCTTTCTTAAAAACCAGCAACAAACAATTGGAATTTGAAATTAAAAGCCCAGGACTATTTATATTGGCAACCCCCCTAAAAAAGGAACACTTACATATAAACCTAATGAACTATCTTTAGTATCCATTTGCAGCCAACCTCAAAACCAATGAAAGGAAAAATATCTAAATAAATGAGAGATATTCTGTGTTTACAGATTAGAAGACTCAATATTGTTAAATTGCCAATTCTTCCCAACCTAGTCTAGAGATTCAATGCAATTTCAAACAAAATCCCAGCAAACTATTTTGTGTGTATAGACAAACTAATTCTAAAGTTTATGTGGAAAGGCGAAAGCCTCCCATATGATCTGGCAATCCCACTTCTAGATATATATCCAAAGGAAACAAAATCAGGATCTTAACAAAATATCTGCACTCCCACATTCACTGCAGCATTACTTACGATAGCCAAGATCTGGAAACAATTTAAGTGTCCACTGATAGATGAACGGATAAAGAAGATGTGAGATACACACACACATACACACACACACAATGGAATATTATCAGCCATGAGAAAGAAGGAAATCCTGCCACTTGTGAAAATATGGATGGAACTTGAGGACATTATGCTAAGTGAAATAAATCAGAGAGATACTGGATGGTCTCGCTTAAATGTGGAATATAAAAAAAACTGAGCTAAAAGAAACAGAACAGTGGTTGCTGGGGGCTGGGAAATGAGGAACTATTGGTTAGAGGGTGTAAATTTCCAGTTAGAAGATGATTAAGTTCTGGGCATCTAATGTAGAGCATTATGATTATAAATAACAATATTGAACTATATACTTAAAAGCTGCTCAAAGTAAGTCTTAAATGTCTCCCTACAAAAAAAAAAAAAAGGTAATTATGTAACATGGTTGGGATGATAACTAACCCTATTGTGGTACTCATTTTGTAACATAGAAGTATATCAGATTATCACGTTGTGACACCTTAAACTTACACAATGTTATATGTCAATCATATCTCAATAAACTAGGGGACAAAAAAGAATTGCCATAATCCTTCACTCAAATCTCCTGGATGTTAGGGGCGCCTGGGTGGCTCAGTCGGTTAAGGGGCTGCCTTCAGCTCAGGCCCTGATCTTAGGGTCCTGGAATGGAGCCCCATGTTGAGATCCCTGCTCAGCAGGGAGTCTGCTTCTCCCTTTCCTTCTGCTCCTCCCCATCTCATTTTTTCTTTCTCTCAAATAAATATAAAATCTTTTTAATTTCCCAAACATTAACATCTTATATGGGCCAAAATACAATTATAAAAACCAGGAATTAACACAGGTACAACATTACTATATAATCTACAGGTCTTACTAAACGCCCACCATTTGTCTATCTAATCATCTAATTCCTTTTTCATCTCCAGGATCCTTCAGGATACCCCACTGCACTGCACTGTTGTTTCCTTAGCTTCTTCTGCTCTACGATGGCTCCTCAGTCTTCCTTGCCGTCATACCTTCATACTGGTGTCTCAGATTCCAACCCAACACTACAGGCTCATTCTAGCCTCCCCCCTCTCTTATTTGTAACTTCTTTCTCTGCCAGTGAGAAAATTGGCTCTCAACATCTACAACATATTTACTCATTTGTTCAGCCCTAGTCTCTACATAAAGTAGTTTCAGAATTGCTAACTTACTTTCCTGTGAGAAATTAACTAGGAGTACTGTCTTGACATATAATCTTTTTCTTTAGCCTGACAGTATCTAGTCAAATTCCTATTTCCTAAAGGTTTTGGGGTTAGTTCTTTTCTACCCCCACCTATCAGTATGATTGTATTATTCATCTGTACTGGGTTCATTTGTAACAACCTGTGTTCTATTTGGGGAACACACATCCTGCTTAATTTTTTAAAAAAATTTATATACAGTGAAACTCACTCTATGTGCTTTGTAGTCTTATGAGACTTGACAAATGTCTAGAGCCATATCTATGACCACGGTCATGAAACAAACAGTTGCATCCCTCAGCAAAAGCATTCCCTCAGCTGCCCCTTTGTAATTAGCCCCTCCCCACACAACCCCCCGCCCTTTTCTGGAAACTACCGATCTGTTTTCCATCTCTATAGTTTTGCCTTTTCAAGAATGTCCAATGAATGGATTCATGTAATAGCTTGAAGATAGCTAGCTTTGGGGATCTGGCTTCTTTCACTTCGCAAAATATGTTCATTTTCCTCTTTGGGTCATGATCTACTGTCACAGTTATTTATTTTGCTGCTCAAATTCCCCAGACTGGGCTCTTGAGAGCCCTTTTAAGTGGGCTCCTGGGATCTCGTCACATGTCCCCACCATGTTTCAAGGACTTCCTTACTTTCTGGCACCACAAGCTCTCCTAGCTTATTTTCTATTTTCCCTTTTTCAAGGGAAATCCCAGTCCTTTTTTTTTTTTTTTTCCAAGAAGCCCTTGTACCTGGAGAATCCACTCTAATGGACCAGACATCCTGTCCTCCCAGAAGAGGATCTGGAAAGAAAATGACTCATTCCCCCCTGCAGTGCCCAAGAAAGAGGAAAAAGAGTTCTTGGTTTTTTATTCCTCCTCAGAAGGCTCTGAGGTGGCAGATTAGAGGAGCTAAGTAAAGATGTGGGTTTTCTGTGCAAATCAGGCTGTCAGAGGGCTCGTACCAATGTTGACATCACGCATCTATGGCTTCTGTGATTCTTGGCAAGATTACCAAAATGGCGCAGTACATGGAAGCCTGTCCAAGGTTTTTGAATACAATGCAAAGCCTAGGCTGTCCCTGTGTCATGGGATGCAGTCTGGCTACTACTATGCCCGTGTCCTTCCACTCCCCACCACTGGGAGTCACATCAGAGTAGTTACACAACTTTCTCATCAAAGTGACTAAGCTGAGGAACCCCTGGACAGCTATATAAAAACTATGTTTAGGGGCAACTGGGTGGCTCAGTGGGTTAAGCCTCTGCCTTCGGCTCAGGTCATGATCCCAGCGTCCTGGGATCGAGCCCCGCATTGGGTTCTCTGCTTGGCAGGGATCATGCTTCCCCCCCCTTCTCTGCCTGCCTCTCTGCTTACTTGTGATCTCTGTCAAAGAAATAAATAAAATCTTAAAAAAAAAACCAAACAAACTAGTTTTAGAAATATGTGATTCTCTCAAAACTCCTTGCTAAAGCAGTGTGTATCAGCGGCAGGCTGTGGGAGTTTCCCGAGGTTGCTATGGGAACTGGTGTCCCCGATTAAGTGCCCCCTCCCCATTAGCAGCTGGCTCTTAGCAGCTCTTTGGAAGGAGGGATGTTTCACTCTTCTTTGAAAGAGGAATATCTCTTCCTTTGGGTTGTGAACCATTAGCCAACGGGGTTTCACTCAGGAAAGAGATGTGCTGTGTGACTGGATTCCCTCTCAGCCATGGCAGCCCAGAGGGGTGAGGGGAGTCAGACCTGCTCTCGGAAGGTAGCACCAGCGGACGCTAACTGTCTTCTGCTTGACTCCAAGAAGCCACGTGTAGCCTGCAGGGGAAATGCGTGCTGCGAGGCCAAGGGGGAGCTGTAGGTGGCAGGAACCGCACTGGGTGCCGCAGGGCCTACTGGGGTCCCCTCCCTGCTCAGGGGCCAGCACCACAGACCAGATTCCTGACTCCTTCCCCTTAAATCCTAGGCTGTGGATCCAATGCCTATCTTCAGGAGCCCTTGAGGTCATTAATAATCGCTACCAGTGAGTTGCATTTGTTGGCTGAATGATCCCAGCATGTTCCCATGTTCCAGATGTGACCTGGAAGCCCTCGTTTCCAGAAGCCTGACTCCATTGGTCGATGCTGGTCCAGAGAAAACTTAGGTGCCTGGAATCGTCAGGCCGCCATGTAACCCCATCCTGGACCTCACAGCCACTTCTGCAGGTACCCGTCTTCCTGGATCAGTGGGTGAAGAGCATCCGGTTCGTTTAAG
This sequence comes from Neogale vison, assembly GCF_020171115.1. NCBI lineage: Eukaryota > Metazoa > Chordata > Mammalia > Carnivora > Mustelidae > Neogale > Neogale vison. The sequence continues at coordinate 108,713,068 of NC_058103.1, forward strand.
GGCAGCACCAGTGGCTGGGCTGAGGGTAGGCTCCAAAGGCTACCCTCAGGGACCCAGGAAGGAGGCAGCTGCGTATTGTACCTCACACATGCACCAGGGCTGAAAAGTTGTGAGCAAAACATGAGGAGTCAGGGAGAAAGCGGGGAGGTGGGCTGGAGAGAGCAGCTTTCCTGGACCAGGGCCCGAGCGATCCCTGCAGGTGCTGGGTCTATCCCTTTGGGCTCACGGAAGAGACACCGCTGAGGGAGTCTGTAAGAGTCTCACCTGTGCACTTCCGGAGGATTCTGGATGCTGAGCTGGCCTGAAGGCCCAGGGCTAAGATCCCAGGACTTTCTTTTTTATTTTATTTATTTATTTATTTATTTATTTATTTGACAGAGAGATCACAAGTAGGCAGAGAGGCAGGCAGAGAGAGAGGAGGGAGCAGGCTCCCCACTGAGCAGAGAGCCCAATGTGGGGCTCGATCCCAGGACCCTGAGACCATGACCTGAGCCAAAGGCAGAAGCTTTAACCCACTGAGCCACCCAGACACCCCCCTCCCAGGACTTTCTGAAAGTGTTATTTGGTACTAAGGTAGAATCCAGGGTGAGTTAGGACAAAGCATCTTCTCGTGTGACAGTCAAGGGCCCAGGGACACTGCGGCTCTTCCGAGTCACCACTAAGTACACTTGCTTTTGTAAACAACAAGGTGAAGGACAAGAGGAATTACTGCCATCTGAGGCAGTGGTTCTCAGAAGCACCTGGGAAAGAGACACTTTTAAAATCAAATGGTTTTAACCCAATGTTTCAACAGCTCTTGGGTCCAGCTTTGGGTTTTAAACACTCTGAGGGATTCTAATAGGTGGCCAAGACAGAGAACTTCCGCTCTAAGACAAAACGTCTCTAACTTTAAAACAACGTAAACCGTGTGAGTGTCACGCGGAGGCAGGCTGCAATAATTTGGTTCAGTTTTTTACTAAATGAAAAAAAAATCCTCTAAGTTGAATCTGCATTTGGATATATCACTACTCTCTGAAAACAAAGGTAGAAGGACTAGGAAAACAGATGGTACTGTGAGTTTCTTCCTATATTTGTGACACAGTCCTTCTAGTGATGAGAACACAGAGCTTTATTTTCTTCCCGTGGATATGGTAGTTGTCCTCTAACACTGTATAGAGAAAGTGGACCCATGGGCGCCAGGTGGCTCAGTCAGGTAAGCGTCCGCTTTCAGCTCAGGTCATGATCTCAGGGTCCTAGGACGAAACCCCACATCAGGCTCCCTGCTCAGGGGAGAACCTGCTTCTCCCACTCCCCCTGCCTGCTGCTCTGCCTACTCATGCTCTCTCTCTGTCAAATAAATAAATAAAATCTTAAAAAAAAAAAAAAAGAAAAGAAAAGAAAAAAAAGCTGACCCAGAAGCCACACACTGGTCGAAGGAAATGCAAGATTCAAATTCAAAGCTCTACTAAAAATATCGTCATGGGCCAGGGGGATGTCCTAGCTCTGACCCTAAGCAAAATTGTGATGTAAGAGTCTCTGCCACATACCTCATTGCCCACAGTGGGCCAGGGGCTGTCCCAGAGTTTGGAGGATGAGGTGGACCCAAGCAGCCGTGTCTATCTACCATGACTCCCAAATTGAACCTGCAGACAGGGGACCCATGAAAAAAAGGGGGGCCCCAGAGAGGGTGATGAGAACAGAGTTGATAAAGGCTTCAGGCGCTAACTAACTAATGACCTTGGCATTTGAGATTGGCGGTATTAGACTTTCTGGGTGTGACCAGTTGGAAGGGAGAGACTTACCCACTGGTGGCTACTGGGAGAGAAAAGGAAGTTAAGGGACCTATTCATGAATCAACTCAAAATCACCCAAATGTTGGAGGGCCTGAAGCCTGACATCCTTACTTCAGAGACATGGAAATTGAGTCACTGGAAGGTAAGCGGACTCACCCATGGTCACACAGCCAGACGGGGCCTAGAGACACCAGATGTCAACTCCTTCATCTAGTCAGCCCTGTCCATTCTCAAAGCACTTCCTGAGCCCTGAGCATATGACATCACATAGGTGATGGGGGTATAGCGGACCCCCTGTCACCAAGGAGGTCACTGCCCTCTCACACATCTGGATTGGTTTCCTATTGTGCTGTAAAAAACCACCACACGTTGGTGGCTTAAAATAACACCAACTTACTATTTCATAGTTCTGTGGTTCCACAAGTTCAATGTGGGTCTCACTGGGGCCAGAATCAGAGGGTTGCCAGGGCTGTGGTCCTTTCTGGAAGTTCCAGGGGAGAATCTGTTTCCTCCACTTTTTCAGCTTCCAGAGGCCACCCACGTTCCTGGGTCACGGCCCTCCCTTCCTTCTTGGCAGGGATCCTCTCATACTGCCTTCCTCCCCCCTCCTTTTCTGTGCCCCTCTTCTGCTTTGAAGGACCCTGGGGATGGCCTGCTAATCTAGGGTAACTTCCCCGTCTTTAGGTCAGCTGATTAGGAACCTTAGCTCCTCTTTGCCATGTTATAACACATTCATAGGTTCTGGGGAAAAAACATCTTTGGGGAACCATTTATCCTGCCTGCCCCACTTCCCATAAGACAGTAACAACCCGGTTAGCAAGAGAGGGGCTGGAATCAGAAGGCTCAGGAGGGCTGGACATGGTGTCACAAGAAGAAAACCGTACCTGGGGCTTGTCGCAGGCTGGAGTGTTTGTGCATAAATAAGGGACTGCAGACCGGAGGCTTGAGACAGAAAGGATCTGCGCATTCCTCCCTCACCAAAGCACACACGGGGTGTGTTTCCCAGAAAGTGGAAATGGTATGCAGGGTCAGGGAGGCCCAGTTCTTTCTCAGGGCCAGAGGCGTAGTGTCTGGAATGAACTGGACGTTTAAAAGCTAACCTGTTATGAAGTCAGTCAAGAGAGGAGAAGGACAAAGCTCCCAGCCCTGCACCTACCGTAGACTGGCTAGCTGCTCCGAGACTCTCCGCATTTCAGGTGGACTGTCAGAGAATCTGCAACCTAAAAGGACTTAAAATGAAATAGTCTCCCAGCTGGTCTCCCTGTCTTCAGCTGTCCTGTTGTGTGCCGCCCCCGCCCCCTCCAGAGAGTACAGCTTAAACACACACACACACACACACACACACACACACACACCCCGCTGGCTTTGCCTACCCTTCACAATAAAGGTCTACACTCGACAAAAGAGTCCCTTCACCCCGTGGGACCTGCCGTTCCCTGCCAGCAGTTCATATTCCTGAAAATACAGCCATCTTTTCATCCTTGAGGTTTCTAGAATAAATGGTCTTCCTTCTCTTTCTGGAAAACTCTAACTCACCTCTCAAAACCAACTATTACTTCCCCAGGGATTCCTGCAGGAACTGAGTGGCTGCCTCTCACCAGGTCTCACTGTCCATGGCCCCCTTTTCCTGCTGAGCTGAGCACATCAAGGTCAAGGGGCTGTCATTTTCCTCTGTTTCCCCAGGACCTACTGAGCAAGGAACCTGGCAGAGCCAGTGCTCTGGAAATGTTTGTCACGGGAAGAAGGATTATAGAAGGTTGGCACGCTCTGCTTTCCCAGTCCCCTAGGAATGAAGAACCTGGAAGTTGAATCTGTAAGAGTTTGACTCCTGTGTGAAATTGGACGAAGTCTACAATGAAAAGAAATTGGCATTTCCAATAGATGGATGGTATTCAAGGCCATAATTAATGGCCTCCCTGTACCCACCCCTTGGCTTCATGACTTTGCAACTCCTCCCATTAAGAGGTAGATATGATTTCTCTCCCCTTGAATCAGAACTAGCCCTGTGACTTGCTTGGGCCAACAGAATGTAGCAGAAGTAGTGATGTGCCATTTAGAGTCCAGGTCAGGAAGCCTTGAATGTGTCTGTTCTTTGCCCAGGACCCCTGCCTCAATCATGATGACAAGCCAGGACCAGCCTGCTGGAGGAAAAGAGGACCACCGTGGGCTAGTCTGTGGAATAGAGCCAACTCATCCTGCTCAAGGCCATGCCAAATCCATTAGCTCTAGCTCTGGAACCAATCAGCTGGCCACAGAGTAAGCCCAGGTGAGATCAGCCAAGCTTGACCCAAATCTCCAGAACCATTTATCCAACTCATAGTCATAGGAGCAACAATAAATGGCTATTGTTTTAGCTGCTAAAATCAGGGATGTTTTGTTACACGGCATTATTGTGTAATAGATAACTGATGCAGAACAGTTCACGCTTAAGAGGCAAATGGGAAGTGAGTGCATGGCTGGCTGTTGGAGTGGATAGGAGGGAGTCGAGGAAACCCATATACTTTATTATTTTAATTATCAAAATTTCATTCTAGGGAAAATGAGTTCCTTTCCTCTTTTGATCTGTATACACCGAGAATGCTTTTCGTTGGCTTCTTCCTGGTGTTCACTTGGGGACTAGAAGCAGGAATGGGTTCCAACACTGTATTTTCCTGAGTGGAAATAATTAATTCAATGTTTCCTGAAATGAGGAAGCCATCAGAGACCTGTTTTTTGAACCTGCTGAATGGATCTGGTGTTTGCATTCTGGATACTGGTTTCAGGAAGACAGGCCTGGTGGAAAAGGTCTCTTGAGGAACACTGTGTTTGGAACCTCAAAAATAAAAATAAAGATAAGAGCCAATGTGACCCTGCAGTTTTGACAAACTTGGAAGTGAGGAAACAGTCAGGGAGCCAAGGGGCTGGAGTCTGAGGAGACAGGGGGCGAGGAGGGACACCCGGAGGCATCCCAAGGACCAGGAGGGTGATGACCAGCTCAGCCCATCACACCCTCCGCACATTCACATCTGTCTGGGACAGGTTTGGCCTGGCTCCTAACATTCCCTCCTAACTCATGTGGTCCCCTTCCAGACTAATTTGGCAATTGCTTGAAAGCACACTGAAGAATTTTCCTTCACAGAGATGAGGAAGGAGAACAGAGGGGTTGTTCCTGGCCCTGACCCGTATTCCCACCCTGAGCTCACCTCCAATCCCACTGCCTCCCCGGCCTGCTTTCCGGAAGGGCTCCCTCCCTCCTCCGGATCCTCCTCACCATCCCCAAGGGCTACGGCCCCCTTCTTGCTGGCTGGAAGCATAACTCCAGTGTTGTCGCTCTTCCCAAAACTTTATAATGGTCTTAGGGACTTCAGGGGCAAACGCTCAACATTTAAAATGGATGAATAGGCACCGGGGTGGCTCAGTGGGTTAAACCTCTGCCTTCAGCTCAGGTCATGATCTCAGGGTCCTGGGATCCAGCCCCACATCAGGCTTTCTGCTCAGCAGGGAGCCTGCTTCTTCTTCTCTCTCTGCCTGCCTCTCTGCCTTCTTGTGATTTCTATCTATCAAATAAATAAATCTTTAAAAAAATTTTTTTAAAAAATGGATAAATTTTTAAGGGGGAACTTGGGAACCCCACACTGCACGTGACGGTGCCTCCTTGGGAAACATCTCCCTGTTCTTAAACCGCCAGGCCTACCGATGAGCTCTTCCCGGGACACCAGCCGTTTCCAAAGTGGCTCCTCTTTGAGCAAAGGAGAAGCACACCTCCTCCCTGCGGGGCCTTTTAATTTTCATTAAGCTCTGCATTCAAAGATGATTTGCCTGGTTTATCTGTTGCTCTCCTTCAGTTCACTCCTTTGGTCAGGACTTTCCCCAGCCTCTGATCCCGAAATCCGCTCTCCCTTTCCTACCCTGTGGTGAGCTTCTCCACGCTGCTTCTCTTACTGCAGCCCCTCGTTTACTCAAGGGCTCTAGTGACAGGACGCCCGAGAGCCTGGCCACATGGGATCGGCCCCTCTTCCTACCTTGGTCCCCATGGAAATGGCAGTGAAGCCAGGCTTGGATGGTCAAGGCCACTGAGATCACTCCCTCCTGGGACACACCCACAGGACAGGAGGCAGAGAGGCCCCGGGAGGTGCCCCCTGGGCAGCGGCAGCCAGCAAAGGGGTGGGAGCGAGCCTGTGGGGTCCAGTCTACTGCTGACCATGGCAGGCCTGACAGCCACCTCGACCACTGCTTTACCTGTGATGTTTCTCTTTCAATGTCCCCTTTCATAGTTACTTTAATAATAAACAAACATGGCAAGATGGACAATTTCCAACACACAAAATTAGGAACAAAACAAGCCCCGCTCCCCATGCCTGTCCCCAGCTCCCACAATTGTCTGCTTCTGGCCAATCTCCTTTCATCTGGACGGCCGCCCATTTCCCTCTCTCCTGATTTGGAAATAATTCCCAGGCATCATTGCATACCCTCCACCCCCGTAAATTCTTCAGTAATTCTAAAACATAAGGACTCTTTTCCCAAAACACAACCAAAAAAAATGCTATTATCAGATCTGGAAAGCTCCAGTATAATCCCTATCAAAATTCTAACGGTATTTTTCACAGAAATAGAAAAAAAAATCCTAAACTTTGTATGGAAGCACAAAAGACTCCGTCAAACTGTATTATAAAGCTAGGGTAGACAAAACAGTATGGTACTGGCAGAAAAACAGACATAGGGATCAATGGAGGTAGAATTGAGAGCCCAGAAATAAACCTGTATATATATGGGTATGGGGGTGTGTGTGTGTGTGTGTGTGTGGTCAACTAATATTTGATAAGGGAGCCAAGAATCCTCAACGGGGAAAAGGTCTCCTTAATAAATCGTATAAGGAGACTGGATAACCACATGCAGAAGAATGAAACAGAACCCCCCTTCTACACCACTCACAAAAGCTAACTCAAAATGGATTAAGCTTAGGGGCGCCTGGGTGGCTCAGTGGGTTAAAGCCTCTGCCTTTGGCTCGGGTTATGATCCCAGGGTCCTGGGATCGAGCCCCGCATCAGGCTCTCTGCTCAGCAGGGAGCCTGCTTCCTCCTCTCTCTCTGCCTGCCTCTCAGCCTACTTGTAATCTCTGCCTGTCAAATAAATAAATAAAATCTTTAAAAAAAAATGGATTAAGCTTAAACATAAGATCTGAAGCCATAAAACTCCTAGAAGAAAACAGGGAAGAAGCACTGTGAGATTGGTCTTGGCAATAACTTTTTTTAGACGTGACACCAAAATCATAAGCAATAAAGGCAAAAACCCATCAGCAGGACATCAAACTACGAAGCTTCTGCTAAGTACATGTCCAAGAAAAACAGAAACATGCTCACACCAAAACTTGTACGTGAATGGACACAGCACCATTATTCCTTAAAGCCCAAAAGTGGAGACAACCCAAATGTCCATCAACTGAAGGATGGATAAACAGAATGCAATCTTTCCAAACAATGGTTTATTGCTTCAGGCTAAAAAGGAATGAAGTATTGATAAAAGCTACAATGTAGGGGTGCCTGGGTGGCTCAGTGAGTTAAGCCTCTGCCTTGATCTCAGGTCATGATCTCAGGGTCCTGGGATTGAGCCCCCGCATCGGGCTCTCTGCTCAGCGGGAAGACTGCTTCCCCTTCTCTCTGCCTGCCTCTCTGCCTACTTGTGACCTCTCTCTCTCTCTCTGTCAAATAAATAAATAAAATCGTTAAAAAAAAAAAATTCCTCACTCTATCTGATTAAGAAAAAAAAAAAAGCTACAACACAGACGAAGCTTTTAAACCTATGCTAAATGAATGAGCTGGTCACAGAAGACCACAAATAATTCCACTGATACAGAATGTCCAGAAGAGGAAAATCCAGCAAGACAGATAATGGATGAATGTGTGCCTGGGCCTGGGGACAGCTCAGGGGAAGGTGGAGGGACTGCTAGTGGGAGCGGGGTTTCTTTTGTGGCTGGTGAACATGTTCTGGAATTAGAGATGATGGTTGCACAAACTTGTAAATATTCTAAAAAGAGACTCCACTGAGTTGTACACTTTAAAATAGTGAATTTTATAGTATGGAAATTATAGCTCAGTTTGAAAAAATACAGACAGGGTGTGTCTGGGCGGCTCAGTGGGTTAAGTGTCTGCCTTTGGCTCAGGTCATGATCTCAGGGTGCTGGGATCGAGCCCCACTGCCCCATCTCACCTTCCCACTGAAGTATGGGGGCCCCCATCCTCCACATCCTTGCCCGACACTTGCTGCTCTCATCTTGGTGAGGACCGCCCTCCTTCTGGGTGTGAGACACCCCTTAGTCCCTACACAGGCTTGGGCTGTGCTCAGTTCACAGGGGAGCTCAGACATGCTCTATGCTCAAGGCAGGCAGGCTGGTCCTTGGAGCTCCCCCAGCTCGCCTGCCGTGTTCCTGGGCCGTGTGCCGCACACAATAAATGCTAAATGAGACACAGTCTCTGTCCTCCAGGCGCTCGGGGTCCAGTCAGGGAGATGTGAACCAGCTCTTTCCTTGGCAGGACCAGAGGCCCCGGCAATGGGCTTCATTCAGCAGGGGAAGGTTTGCTGCAAGACGGCCCAGCAGGAACAGGAACCAGGATACTGTCAGGAGTATCCTCCCCACCCGACCTCTCTTTCTCTGTTCCTGCCTGGAAGGGTCTCCTTTCTTCATTCCACACCTTCCAGCCACCAGGGGCTTCTGTAGCAGGCCATGGAAGACTGGGAAGTGTCCGCTAGTCAGACCAGCTGTGGCCAGGGAGAGGAGCAGGGGCTCATGGAATGAGAGTGAAGGAGAGGGGGCAGTCAGGGAGGACACAGCCGCATCAGAGGGGTGGGCTCTGCACCAGAGGGGGGTGGTGTGCCTTCAACCCCAGAGAGTGAGAAAGACAGAGAAGGGAGGGCCTTCTAGTCCAGACACAAAGGCAGGAAACCAGATGTTCTCAGGGCCCGATGAGTGAGTGACTTTGGAGAGAGGGAAAAGCAGACAAAAACAGAGAGGTGGTCCTCGTCGCACTGTTCTGGGTCGTGAGGGTTAAGCTGAAGGACATGGATCCCCTCGCACAGATTAGCGGTTTTCCAAACTTATTTTTAACTACAGAAACCTTTTGTTTCCATGTCAAATACTCTGCAGAAGCTTCAAGCTTGACTCAGGAAAGCAGGGCCAGTCTGGCCGGAGCAGAAGCGCCAACGAAGTGGCCCGCCCTGGAGGGGTGTCCCTTTCTCCCCTCATCCTCCCTTCCAAACCCCACCCCCGCTTCCCCTGAGCGCTGAGGATCACAGGCAAGCTCTCATGGGCGCTGCGGAGGCTTGTGAGGAGAAAAGAGAGGGTCAGTGGACAAAGGAATGGGTTGAGCCAGCCGAGGAGGGGAGCAGGGAGTCCACGGGGCAGGTGTGGATGGCCTAGACTGGGCAGAGGCGGCCACAGGGGCAGAGAGGCTCTGAGAAGGAAGATCGAGGAGGGCTGTGAAGGTCTGAGGAGAAAAGAAGGCTTTTTAAGGGCCGATTGGAGCCTGGGAGCCTGGTGGATGGACGGTTGCAGGGCTGGGGATGCAGTCCGGGAGGAAGGCGGCGGGAAGCTTACAGACGCGTTGAGTCGGCGGCGATGGCACGCAAAAGCAAAACGAAACAGAGAACAGGTGACCTCAAAGCTGCTGAGCAAAAGTGAGGTGTCTGCTGCTGCCCACAGAGGCCAAGCAAGGTAGTCTCCCCAGACGCCCCCCTGTCCCGATAAACCCCTAATCCAAGCAGTTGGCTAAGAACTTTCTGGACTTGGAGCGGGGGGAGGTTTAAGGCACAACACAGAGTTAATTAAATCAAAACCAAATTAGAGTAAAACCTTACCATTTCTATGCTGGTTAATTAAAAATAGCGACTATTTCAAAGCCACAACTGGTCCCTAACCAACGTGTGGCCTTTTATTACTATTTAATAAAAACACTGAGATAAGCTGAACCTGGTAAATGCAAAGTCCACTGGGGGTTGGAGAATTTTCCTTTTTGTTCTTTGGATTTCAAATTAATAAGGTTTTATTGTAGAAAAAGTTCAGGTACCTGTAGGCAGCGATGTCAGCAGAATGCTGACGGCCAAGAAACAGAGCTCTCAAATAATTCATTTTGCTTCTTGGCCTGGCAACCTCAGAGACCAAGAGCTGTAATTTCTAAGGTTTTTTTTTTTTTTCCCATAGAAAATTGCCTTTATGTGCTAGGAGGATCTAGCTTATCCATACAAAACTAATTTTTGAAAAAGCTATATTCAGTCCACCAACTATTTGTTTTTAAAACAATAGTTAGCTGTAGTCACCAAAACAGAGCACGGGTCCTGGATGCTACCGGTGGCAGCTCCTTGGCGATCCTGGTCCAGTTCTGGGTGGGAAACCCCCACGGGGACCAGGCACGTCTGCTCATTTGTCGTCCCAAACTGGAGTCCGTACCTGGCCACGGTTCTGGTTAGTGCAGCCGTGAGTCTGTGGAAGATGGGGGTCTCTCTCTCTCTCTCTCTCTCAAAGATTTCTGTCACTTTCAGGCCATATTCAGTCACAAAGAAACAAATGAGCACATTTGGAATTTGAGAATTCATTATTCCCTTTTGATGTAATTAGCTCCTTTAAGAAGGCAGACACAAGTCATTCTAGAAAAAGCAATTTACGGTTTCTAGAAAAAGGAATTCCTTTATATTTATTGTTTTATCCCTGTTTGTCTGTGTAGCTCAGTGTCTTCATCCACAGGGGCTGTTGTAACAAAGAACCACAGAGTAGGTGGTTTAAACACCAGAGACTTAACTTCTCACAGTTCTGGAGGCCACAAGTTAGTGATCAAGATGTTGGCATGGTTGGTTTCTCCTGAGACCCCTCTTTCTGGACACGGCTGTCTTCTCCCTGTGACTTCATGTGGCCTTCTCTTTATGTATGTATCTGGGTCCAAATTCCCTCATCTTATAAGGACACTAGTCATACTGGATAGCAGTCTACTCTAGTGACCTCATTTTAATTAAATTATTTTTTTTTAAGATTTTATTTATTCATTTGACAGACAGAGATCACAAATAGGTAGAGAGGCAGGCAGAGAGAGAGAGAGGGGGAAGCAGGCTCCCCGCCAAGCAGAGAGCCCGATGTGAGGCTCGATCCCAGGACCGTGGGATCATGACCTGAGCTGAAGGCAGAGGCTTTAACCCATTGAGCCACCCAGGTGTGCAATTTAATTATCTCTTTAAAGAAACTATCTTTGGGGCGCCTGGGTGGCTCAGTGGGTTAAAGCCTCTGCCTTCGGCTCAGGTCATGAACCCAGAGTTCTGGGATCGAGCCCCACATCGGGCTCTGTGCTCAGCAGGGAGCCTGCTTCCTCCTCTCTCTCTCTGCCTGCCTCTCTGCCTACTTGTGACCTCTGTCTGCCGAATAAATAAATAAAATCTTTAAAAAAAAAAAAAAGAAAAGAAAAAAGAAACTATCTTTAAGGGTACCTGGGTGGCTCAGTTGGTTGGGCATCTGCCTTCAGCTTGGGTTGTGGTCCCGGGGTCCTGGGAGCAAGCCCTGCATTGGGCTCTCTGCTCTGCAGGGAGCCAGCTTCTCCCTCTACCTGCTGCTCTGCTTGCTTGTGCTCTCTTTCTCTGTCAAATAAATAAATAAAATCTTAAAAAAAATAAAAACTATCTTCAAATATAGCTGTATACTGAAGTACTGGAGTCAGGACCTCAACATATAAATTTGAAGGTGGGGGGGACACAATTCAGCCCATAACATTTGGGAACTGGCATTATCACTACACAGACTAGAATTTAGATTTAATCATTTGAAAGACCTTCCAGGTGTTGGTGAAGTGCAAAACACCTAATAATATTCAAAGCCCTCCTGGGTGGCTCAGTCAGTTACACTTTGCCTTCGTCTTAGGTCAATATCCCAGGGCCATGGGATCAAACCCCATATCAGGTTTCCTGCTCAGTGGAGCTTGCTTTTTCCCTTCTCCCTCTGCTGTTCCCCCTGCTTATGCTCTCTGTCAAATAAATAAATAAATCTAAAAAAAAATTTTTAAAAATACAAATATTTGAAGCCCCTTAAATCCAAATTGTTAAATAAAAAATTAGTATTCCTACAGTGTGTAGAAATTATGCTATGTTTATTGGTCTTATTTGTTGATAACCTGTTTTTATATTCTCTTATAGAACTGTTAGAATTTCATGCTTCCACATAAGGACTTGTACAGAAGGAAAGTTTTTCTGAGTTGCACAGCAATGAAACTTGAATACAAAATCTTCTATGAACTTCCTTTATAACTATATTTAAATAAATCATAGCAATTATTTTATATGACATTTAAAAATATTCATTGTTCTCATTTTTCAGATTTTGTGCCATAGTTATGAAAATAGATACCTGTCATCTTAAGATAATAGGTTTTTTTTGTTTTTTGTTTTTTTTTAAGATAATAGGTTTTTAAAAAGGTTTTTAAGGGGGGGTCTGGGTGGCTCAGTCGGTTAAGCATCTGACTCTTAATCTCAGCTCAGGTCATGATCTCAAGGTTGTGAGATCAAATCCTGCATCGGGCTCCATGGTCAGCAGGGAGCCTGCTGGAGATTCTCTCCCTCGGCCCCTCCTCTCCCGCTTGTGTCTCTTTAAAATAAATAAAAATTTTTTAAAAATTGTTTTAAGGTATCTCTTAAGCTGTAATTCACAAAGTTTGTCACAGCATTTTATGGTTTGTTTGTTTGTTTTTCCCCCAGCACAGCTTAGACTCTCTCTCTAGCACTCCATATTCCTTCTAGCAAATTCTCCATTACTGGCTACTCACAGTATGAAGACTGGGCTAGAGTTTCAGAGAAAATAAAAGGTGGAAAGCACTGTTGAAGAGCTTTGGGCTCTCCCCCACTGGGCTGTTCCCTCCAGGAGTCAGAGTTCACCAATGAGGACTCTGAGGTATGCCCCAAGGCCCCACCTTGCCCCCTAGGAGGAAGCCACTCTCCATCTGGCCCCTGGGCAACAAGCTGCCCCCACACACAGTCATACAGTTCATGCCTGAGTCCCTGAAAGCCTCCTTCCCCGGCTCCTTTCCTGACCCTTTGCTCTATTTCTGACTTTCTCTGAGTTATGGGAAGTAGGTGTTTTGGAGGTTGTTATGACAAGTAACTCTACTTGCTCCTTCACCTGCTCTCTGAAGGTAATCTTGGGCATGTCACACTGGGAGTTGTGTGTTCCCCGTGTGGGCCTCACCCACTCGGGACTCTGGCAGCACCATTATTTCCTTCCATCAGGAAAGACCCATCTCTCCACATTTCAGTGCCTGGGGCCTCTATGTTGACTCCCTACTTCTCCTAGGGGATAGTCCCCACATTTGTAGAGTATGTGACAGACACCCTTGTGGCCACAGTGGAGCCATTCTTACCCCTATTGTGGCCTCCCTAGGAACTTCAAATCCAAGAACCACGTTAGCAATGGAGAGGACCCTTCTTCCATCAACAATGTGAGAAATCTTTATTCTTCAGTTCTCTCCCCTCCTCTCTCTCCAACTCCAAAGCTCCCCAAGTTCCCAACCCCATACAAAGGCAAAGGGTAGATTGTGTAAAGGTGTCTGCTTGCCCCCCCCCAGATACCTGGTCAAAGCCCACCACTGCTCTTGCCTGACCTCTGACCTCTTCACTTTCAACCCAGACCAAACACCTATCTCTACCACCCACTCAGGCCAAGGTGGAAACTTCATTAAAGAATTCATCCCAGGGGTGCCTGGGTGGCTCAGTCGTTGGGTGTCTGCCTTTGGCTTGGGTCATGATCCCAGGGTCCTGGGATTTGGTCCTGCATCAGGCTCCCTGCTCTGCGAGAAGTCTGCTTCTCCCTCTCCCACTCCCCCTGCTTGTGTTCCTGCTCTATCTTTGTCAGATAAATAAATAAAATATTAAAAAAAAAAAAAAAAAGGAATTCCATCCAGTCAAGGAAGCACAGCATTTTCAGAGACAGACCAGATTCTATTAAAAGATCTAACAAGTAAAAATATTTTTAAAATAGTTGCTAGTTACAAAGGATATCTCTGCTAAATAGATGAATTAGTAAACGGACATGGGCGGACTGAGTGAATTCTTATGCATACAGCAGCTGTTGTCATCGGGGGAACATGAGCAATGGACAGGCATGGACACAGTCTTGCTAGGCTTATCAGATCTTTAGTGACTTTTGGAAACCCTTTCCCATCCTGTTCTGATAGCAGCCAATTGGGTGTGCAGCTGCTGTGCAATGGTGCCACCTGCTGGTCATTTTTAGAATAAGCACCGTGGTCGCTCCTATCCCAGCCCTAAATTCCTCCTGAGAGACTGAAATTTCTGAAGGCTTCTGTTGTCTTTTGTCTGCCGATGGATCACCCCAAATGAAAGTAGTGAATATGGACAATCCCCTCTCTTGCTTTTTTCAGTCTAAAAAAATGAAATTGGTCAGCTGAGCAATATATCCACTGATATATGATGGAAACACAAGAGTTAAAAATAAGAGGTTCAGGGGCACCTGGGTGGCTCAGTCGGTTAAGTGTCCAACTCTTGATATCATCTAAGGTCTCGTTCTCAGGGTCATGAGTTCAAACCCCACGTTGGGCTCCACACCCAGTGTGGAGCCTTCTTAAAAACAAAATTGGTTCAGGTTCAAATCCCAGTTTGGCCACCTACTAGTTATAGTATGTGGGAAAGTTACTCAGCACACTTGGCCCCTATTTCCTTCTCTGGAGGATGAAAAGAAGCAGAGGATTCTTATGAAGATGACACAATATATGCATGACTGTGAGGGCGGTGCCAGGGACAGGACAGGGGCTCAGAATCAAGCATGCACCTTGCAGAACCCTGAGCCACGGCGAGGCATCTTCTGAAGGAGGGCTAAGCCAGTCCTACCATCAGGTAGGTGGAATGTGATAGTCACTTGGTCACGTCCTACCTGTTCACCGACAGTGGCCGAGGTTGTGATGGAGGCCATGTCTCAGCAGGTGGGGAACAGCTCGGGGGCCACAGGCAGTGCCCATCCTCCTGCCTGACACTGGTCCAACTGAATAGCTAAACAAGGGGCCAGCTTCTCTGTCAACGTCAACCCAGGGCTGCTGGGGAACGTCATCCAAAAGTCGTGACCGCCAGTGGACTCCTGAGCTGGACCTGAGCACTCAGAGGCTCCTCACCCCCACCCCTGTCCTTAAAACATGGGCTCCTCTTACCTTGCCTGCTCCCGGAGGCTGCTCCAAGGACAGCGCCTGGAGAGGAGGATGCTGTGGTGTTGATGACACCTGCACAGTACATGTGATGGAGCCCAATTAGGGCCTTTTCATAAACTCTTAAGATCTGGAGGGCAGGTGTTGGGATTTATTCAATCTTCCGCCCTGCAAGACAAGCCTCACATGTTAAGTTCCCTTCGTTATTCTTCAAATTGCCACCTTCCCTGGGCGCCTGTGTGGCTCAGTCAATTAAGCATGTGCCTTCAGCTCAGGTCATGATCCTGGGATCCGGCCTTGTGTGAGGATCCCCACTCTGCGGGGAGCCTGCTTCTCCCTCTGCCTCTGCTTGCTCACATTTGTGCACATGTGCTCTTTTTCTCAGATAAATAAAATCTTTAAAAAACTAATTGCCACCTACGAGCACAGAGTGGTCTGCCACTTTTCTCCAGTCGCTCCCTGTCCTCCACACGGTGGGGAGCAGTTTCAGATTAAACCAGGAAAGCTCCCTGGAGGGTTAGGAAACTAGAAGGGCTGAGAGGCAGCCCACGCAAACCCCTCTTAGCCTTGGTTTCTTGGTCTGTAAAATAAGGCTATTGTAACAAGGTGAGGTATTTGGTAAAACGAAAAAACTGGGGTTTTGTTTGTTCTGTTTGGTTTCGGGGGAGAGATGGAAGGGTCATTTGGCTAATAGTGCTTTTGCTCTGGATTAGCACCTTTCTTCCTCCCTATTCTGGGATAAGAGACCTCTGAAGGGCTGAGCTCTCCCACACACCTATCAGCTCCACAAGTCAAGGACTTTTTTGCTTTACCCCTGGGGAGGAGGGAGTAGTTGAATGGTCTTAGAGGGGAAGAGGCTGAGATTGGTATCTTGACTTAAAGAGGGGCAGTCAACAGTGCCCGAAGAGACAGGAGACAGGAGTGGCCGCCTCAGCAAAGGGAAAGGAATCAGGGTTGGGGGAGTGCCCGAGGTGGCTCATGGAGATGGGGCATGAATGGGGGAGGGGGGCTGAGCCTGGGCTAAGTGGTGCCACTGCCTGTGGGGAAAGGCGACAAAGGGCCAATCACTCAGCAGTCTCCATGGTGTCTAAAAGCCCAGAGCATCACATCTCAGGTCCCTAGGACCCAAGGGAGCAGAAAAGGTCGCCAAACACAACAGATGGGATTTCCTTCCAAGCCTGGTAGAGGGAGCTAGAAAACCAAAGGAAACCGCAGACTTCCGGCCCAAGTCTCTCCAGCAAATCCACAGCCCGCCCAGGGCACAGCAGCCTGGGGGGTGGGGGTGGGGGGCTGCTGCCAGGAGGCCTGGTGGCGGGGGTGCCCAGCCACATGGCTCTATACCCGCGGCCCCTTTCCTGGCCACCCCCAGCTCATGTATACAGACTTTGGCTACAGAAGATGTACACAAGCAGAAAAGGGCTCAGAAAGACACTTTGAAGCTCCGCTTCCTGAGGCAGGATGTGCTTTTTTCCCCCAAGAAGTCCTGGCTCCAGAGCCCACACTTCCAGCAGAAGTCTGGCCAGCCAGCTTGTAACCTCTGGCCCGGCGTGGACAGGGCGCTGAGGAGACAACTGTCCCCTGCGTCAGAGAGGGAAGGCCGGGGCTGCCCTTGGCGGCCTGGCTCATGCCCGTCCCTCCCCAGGGAAGCTGCTTCCATCGGGCCCCAGTTAGGCGCGTGAGGCATGTCCCTACTGGGCACAGGGGACTGTGGAGACACAGCTTCTGTCTGTGCAGGAGGGGGCTTCGGGGCGTTCTCAGTGGCTCAGGTCTGGCCCCCGTAGCCTTGTATTCTGAGAGCCCCCAACACCCCTCCACCCCCAGTCTCAAGCTCTCTGAGCCCCCCTCCACTGTGATAATAAACCTGGCATGGGGAGGGGCGACGGCCTCCAACAGTCCCCCATCATCGCATGGTAATGTCCCCATGAGCCCCAAAATGTTTCCAAAGAAAAACAAACACACTGAAAAACCACCAAACAATGTGAAATCACCTTTATAACATGGGAAACATGATCCTAGTTCTGTTTGTTCTGTAACACATGTTTCACAATTAGGAACCGGGAACAGAGAAAAGCTCCAAGAATCACATTCTGGAGAAAGACCCCCTCTCCCCAGTCATCTCGATCAGGCCAGGCCTCTGTCTGTGGGCCCTCTTTCTAGGAAATCTCCCTTCTTGGGGCGGCTTGGGCTGCTGAACCCACATGCCCCATGGCCTCTCTTCTTTCTCTGGAGCCACCATAAGCCCAGCCTTTGCCACTTGGGGCCCTGTTGGCCCATGGGGCTGGTCCTGCCTGCCCCTTCTCTGAGAAGCCCTCCCCTTGCCAAGACACACTTGACATCCAACCCAGGAAGAGCACCCCTGGGTCTGCAGGGTGGAGAACGTGGGGGTCGGTGAGCTGGTTTCCTGCGTGGGACGTTTTGTCCCTCCCTCTGGTCTAATGTGAGGAGGGCCAAGGGCCAAAGCCCTTTCTCACAGTGTCCTGCCTTGTGGGCTTCGCAAGCATCTTCCTATTACCACGTGACTCCCAGACCCCATGTGCAAAAGAGACCCCGAAAGAAATTTCCCTTTTGGCAAATGAAGAAACTGAAGAACAGAGAGGTTATGGAATCTACCCCAAAAATCACACAGCAAGTCAGCGGCAGAGCCATGGTGGTTCCTCCATCCCCAGGCCAGCAGGACTGCAGACTTTGGAGTCATGATCCTCAGTTCCTCTATCAGCATCACCGAAGGAGAGCTCCCCTCCCGTCCGGGCCTAGCAATTCAATCATAACCTCCCCAGGTGTCGACTGTGGGGTTGGTCATGGCAAAAGCTCCCCTGGGGGATTCCCTGAGCCGCTGGATTGGGGAATTCTTCTAGATTCAGGTGTAGAGGTCCCGCTCTGCCTTCAGATCATAGGGCTGTGTGATTTTAGTGAAGTCACTTAACCTTTCTGAGTGTCATTTGCAAATTGTTGTGTAATGCGGCCCATCTTCCCAATAAAGAGCGAACAGAAGGATCTGCACACTAGATCCCTTCCAGAGACCAGATAACAGGCGTCATGAGATAGGATCGACTCTGGAAAGATTCTTATAAGCTTGCAGTTTTATAAACTCTGCAGTTATCAGATTCACAAGACTGGTTTTCTGTTTCTACCAGTCTTCATTTCAAAAATGGTGGTGGCCCTTCTGTGACACAAGTGTCCCCCACAGGGGCCACATTCAAGCTGTCAAGCCACGGCAGTGGACACACCGTAGGCCTTCACTATACGTTGGCTGAGCATAATGGGGTGGGAGCTGGTGCTCTTTGAAGGCACCTGCCATGCCCACTTGCCCGCTGGCCTCCCTGGTAGCTGGTGAGTCTAGGCCAAGGTTGGGGAATGAGGCTGTCCAGAGGAGCCTCACCTGTTCTGAGCCTTCACCCCAAGGGACTCTTAAAATGACAAGACAGCCAATACAGCGCTTTGTGGTTCAGAGAAGGGCAGGGGGATCATTTTCTTGGGAGGAAAAATACATTAAAACAGGTCTTTCCCTCTTGGCAAAAAATAAGTAATTTCCTCCAGCAGTCTTAGCCAAGTTTTTTTTTTTTTTTGGCAAATAACCAGTGGACAAGGACACATGAAAGACCCGAGTGATCGTGTGGAAAAGGGCCAGCTGACGAAGAAGACAGCAGACCGTAGGGAATCACTGTGGCTTCTTGAGTGGGGAAGGAGCAATGACAAGCCCAGGGCTGGGGGCAAATGGGAGAGGATGATAAACCAGAACATGAGCAAGCCACTGGGGCTCTGGCTCCCTAACTGTAGGAAACATCAGAGTCCTGTGGTCACCTGGGGCTCCTGCCTCTTGAATAGCCACAATGCTTCCACCCCCAGAGACCACACAGTCCAAATGCCTCTTGGCAGGTGTCTCTTACAGATAAACCATGAGCCTGAGACAGTATGGGCCTGCCCAGCCACAGGCTGTCCCATTTCTTTTGCACTGAGCCTTGAGGTCAGAGGTGCCACTTCATCTTGGAAGATCCTGTGAATGGAGGCAATTGCCATCTTTCTGGGAAGCCTGTGTTCTCTTTGAATACTAGTCATGATGATAACCACGACTGCCATTGATGGAAAACATCTGTGTGACTCTAGATCCATTTAGGTCCTCACCCTGGCTCTGAGGTTCCCTACCTCCCCTTTGGTCACTTTGCCCTATATGCTGGCTTGAAGCTGTCCTTGAACTCAAGAGGTGTACTTCTACCTCAGGACATTCGCACATACTGTTCCAGCTCTCTGGAATGTTCTTCCTGTCGGTGACTTCAGGACTTCCTACTGAAATGTCACCTTCTCCCTTACAGAGCTCCTACCGACCCGTAATCCCTCTTGATTTTTCTTTTAACCCATCACACCTGATGTATACATTTGTTTCTTTGCCTATTGTCTGTCACTGGCCACCCCACTCTTATTAATGAGCTTCTGGGTTTATTTTTTCCCCATTTCTTCCCCAGAGCTTAGAACTGGCTGGACAGTCACAGGCACTGGGACAATGTTTTGTGGAGTATTACACACACACACACACACACCGCCAACAGGCTGGGCATAGGAGCCCCTTGGTCTTATATTAGGGTCTTGGCAAAGATCAACCCTCTGAAACCCAGAAGCAGAAGGGGTGACCTTGAGGGTCCTTACAGTTCCAGGACTCATGCTCTGTTGGGGGAAGCCTGTACTGCCCCCTGGACCTGCGGACACAGGCTCCTTCCTTCCTTTAGGCACAAGCCCTTGTATCTCCCCACTGTGGGAGTTGCCCCTTCCTGCAGTCAGGAAGGCCTGCCACCCCCCCCCCCGCTCATGCTATTGCACCCAGAGACTGCCTGTACCCACCTGCCAGCCCCGCTCAGTGCCCTGCTCTGCACTACTTCCTACCCGCCCCTTTCCCTACTTTTAACTACTCCTCTTCTGCATTTCTTTATTTTTCTAAAAAAAAAAAAAAAAAAAGGATTTTATTTGCCAGAGAGAGCGCGTGCACAACCAGCGGGAGAGGCAGGCTCCCCACTGAGCAGGGAACCCAGTGCAATGAGGGGCTCCGTGTCGGGGCTCAATCACAGAATCCTGGAATGATGACCTGATTCCCAAGCAGACAGTTAACCAACTGAGCCACTCAGGCAGTAGAGTCTCTTTCTATGCAGAGCAGCGCTACCCTTTAGAAATAGGATGCAAGGGGCGCCTGGGTGGCTCAGTGGGTTAAAGCCTCTGCCTTCGTCTCAGGTCATGATCTCAGGGTCCTGGGATGAGCCACGAATCGGGCTCTCTGCTCAGTGGGAAGCCTGCTTCCCTTCCTCTCTCTGCCCGCCTCTCTGCCTACTTGTGATCTCTATCAGATGAATGAATAAAATCTTTAAAAAAAAGAAAAAGAAAAAAAAAGAAATAGGATGCAAGCCACAAACACGAGCCACATGTGCGATTTCACATGTTTTAGTAGCCATGTTTCAAAAATAAGAAACAGGAAATATCATGTTAAGAACACGTTTTCTTCGACTCAGTATCCCGAAAGATACATAAATTCAGCACGTGATCATTGGAAAGGGCAGGATATTTTACATCTTTTCTTCCTAAGTGCTGGGAATTCAGCGTGTGTTTTGCACTCAGGCGTGTATCAGTTGGGATTCAGTCACATTCCTGTGCTCTAGTCACAGTTGGCCCGTGGCCACCGTCTGGGACAGTGGGCTCCTGAGGACACAGTGTGTCCTATGTGTTGATGAAAGAAGGTGAACTGTGGGCATGTGGGTGAACCGCAGGTACCGCTGGAGCGGGGACCCCACAGTTCACGTGTGCGTGTGTCCGCGTGCGCGAGTGTCTGTGCGCGCGTGTGAGTGTGCCTGCACGAGAGACAGTTTGGGGCTCTGGAATCGGACCCACCTTGTGTCAGTCCCTCCTCTGCCATCATCTGGGCCGGGGCTTGCTTCTCTGTGCAAGTGGAGACGGAGATACCTCCTTACCGCGCGGCGGCGTTGGGAAGTTTAAGCAGACGGCGCATGTGAAAGAGGACGGCTGGAGCCAGACGCAGAGAAGCTTCTCTTCCTGCCTCCCTTCCTTCTTTCCGTCCCAGCTCTCAGGGCTCCTGGGAGACCCACACGCGACCATGCTGCGGCAGAGCCCCGCGAGCCGCCGCGGGTCCGGGGTGAGCGCCGCATTCCTCCCGCCTTCCGTCCTGGCCACGTGCGCGCAGCGCCCGGGATGCGCAGGGCCCCGTGGGCGCTTGTTCAGGGCTGCTTGTCCCGCCCGCAGCGCGGCGCCGCTACTGACACAGGACAGGTGCTCCGTATAAATATTTACTGAGCGCACCAATGAGTGATTGAATGGACGTGGGGAAGGTTGTAGCCTCTGCAGCTGTCAGTGCTACCAGAAGCCGCAGAAGGCTCCCACCTGTGGGAGAACCCGGGTAGGGTGAGAAGGAAGGGCCCGCCCCGTGTGGCTTGGGCATCCCACCTGTGTCACCAGACTGAGCAGCAGGGGCTCGTGGCAGGGGTCAGTCTGGAGAGCTGTTCACGCTCCCTGGTGAGGAGGGTTTTCCTCTGAGGGGCAGATCCCCTTCCTCCGTGCTCAGCACACGTATGCCGCAGAGACAGGCCTCAGGCCTTGGTTGTTTGTCTTTGGAAATGGCTAAAAGGCATCACCCAGATTTGTTTCTAAAATGAGCCTGGAAAATGTTCAGGGAAAGATTTATTTTTGCAAGCAGGCTTCTGCCAGACACAGATTGTATCTTCTGGGAAAATGCTAGGTCCTGTCTAATGAGGGAAAAGAAACATGAAGCAAGGCGGAATGTTTAAGTTCAAGGCCACTGCTAAGCAGGGCTAGGGTCCATGAGCTCCAGAAGGGCTGGGGACCCAGCCCTTGAGGGCTGATTAGGGCTTAAATGGCCTCCTCCTGGAGAAGCCCTCTCTCTCACTTCAGGTAATAGGGCCATCGGCTGCACCCACCATGCCCCCAGCAGCAGCTCTTCTGCAAAGTCAGGTGGCAGGACACTAAAGCCCACTTCAAATGCACAGGAGCCCATGGTCACCTGCCCATCCAGGGCAGAGCTACATGATACCCCCAATATCCCACAGGAACAGGAACATGATAACCCCACCCCCACCGCTTTCCTCAGGAACGGGGTCTGCTAAGTCAGGGAACCCCTAGGGCAGAGGTTCTTCCTCCCGGGTTGGGGTGCGCCAACCACAATCTAGAAGACCGATATCAAAGGGGACCTCAAAGCTCCCTCACTAGCCAAGATAGCCGTAGAACTGAGTTCACTCCCAACCCAGTAGCTCATAATGAAAACTCAATCAGGGAGGTGTGGGGAGAGGAGTCCAACAGCTTTCCTGTCCTGTCCTGTCCACTCCCCAGCCCTCTTCTGGGTACATGAATTCAGGAGGTGCACGGATGGTGACTGTCATTGTCCAGGTTCTTGCCCCTCTTGGAAAGCTCCATGCTTGGCCTCATCTCCTCACCAGGATTATGATCCCCCTAAGCCCCTCAGGCTTCCCAGGGGCTGTAGCCACTTAGCCCCTCACTGTCCACACTGTCTGTAGGACCCTCACTAACCACCACCTCTCTGCATTTCCACACACAGCCCTGCTTCCCACCCACCCTGCCCTCTGTGAAGGCAGCGAGGGCGGTCTGCAAGCTCTTTTCAAGATTTCAAAAAGCCCAAAGGAAATCATACATTTACCTCAGTGAGGTTTCCAGACTAAATAAAACATTAGGTTTATTTGCTTTTGGCTGGAGTCATATCAACTCAGTGTGGTAACAGTGGTTATCTTGCCTGATCAGAAGCACTAATTGGCAGTTATACGTCTTTGATGAATAAAACTCAAAGAAACAAATTATTATTCAATAAGTGTAGTTTGTTGGGTAGATAAAAGCTTTCAAAACATGGAATCCCTTGAGGAAAGAACTAAAAAGGATCTTTCGTGGTGAAAAGGGCGGGAACCTCTGATCTACACAAATGTCATATTTTCTTTAGAGCAAAGCGCATTCATTTTTCCATCGGCCTTTGATGCCAGATTCCTCATTAGTGAATTTGACTTCACAGGGTTCCTACAAATAAGACATTGTTCATGGCAGTTTTTCCCAAAGAGTGATTCACCAAACCCTGTTCATAGGTATTCCTTGGGAACTCTCAGGTAAGTGTTCGTGACCAAAAGAGTTTCGGAAAAAACTATAGAAGCAGAATGAAACCAGTGGTTATGGGATTTTTCAGAGCTCTGAACAGATAATGTGAATCAAGAATCCCAAGAGGGAGATGGAGGGTATCCAGCATTCCCTGCTGTCGATTTTCTGAGGCACATCCTCAAGGAACAGGTGCTCCACAGAGAACACTTTGGAAATCATGAGTTTATGATGACAAAGGTGACCCAAGAGCCCATTGGCAGCCATAAGAACAAACAAAAATGGAGAGATGAGGAGACAGCGGAAGGGCAGAGGCAGGGAGGCTGCTGAGTGAGGGGTTGGGGTGCCAAATGCCAATCATGCCAGCCCTTCCGGTGTCACTCCCTCCCCCCTGCAGAATGGTGTGCCTTGGTGTATGGCTGGCAGGGCCTGTGACCCCTGTGACCTGGATTGAAAGACATAGCTCCAGGGACTTGGAAAAGCCCAGCTTAATTTGATTTCCAGCCCTGGGTGTCCCCCAGAAGGATGGCAGGAAGTAGGGACTTTAAGAGCCTTCAGTTAAACCCCCACTCACTAAGATCCTCCTTCACTTCCCACTTCAGGTGCGGGGGGGGGGGCCCTCTTTCTGCCACTGGGGCCACCCAGCCCTTTGAGGAATTCTAGTGAAGCCTCCTCGTGGCTCCCCAGCAGCGCAAACACCACAATTCGCCACAATTCAGGGTGTGCCGTGATGCTGAGGCTGTGGGACACCTCCAGATGCAACATGAAAACTGAAGTGACCCCGCCCCCAGGTGATTCCCATCACCCCCCCAACCCCAAATGTGGAAACTCTGGGACCAGGCAGAAAAGGCCAGTGTGGAAGGTCAGGATACAGCCTTGTGAAGACTTTTCCAGAAGGATGCACAGACCTGTGGCCGAGTTTGTGTTCCAGACCCCTTTGGCGGAGAGAGCAAACGGAGCAGAGAATCAGGAAGAGTAGACAGCGCCTCCTCGCAGGCCGCAGCAGGGGAAGAAGGCAAAAGGGAGAAAACCCTATATTCAGCTCCTACGGTATATCTCTCTTATCTCATCCTCTTGAATACCCAGTAGAGGATATAAATCATCTCCATTCTACACGTGAGAAAACTGGGGCTCGGCAAGGCCCGCAGATAATTCATAAGCAATCTGTCAGGCCCACAGGTTACCCCTACGCTCTGCTGGTTCTAGGAATTCGAGAGAACTGACTTGGCTTACCCAGAGTGGGTGCCCAGCCAGCGATTGTGTGTGAGGATGGTGGTGTCAGGAGGAAGCCGAGAGGCTCCTCTGTGGCCTCCGCTTCTCCAAGGTCACTGGCAGGGGGTGTGAGGCCGTGAGCGACAGAACCTAAAGGCAGGCCAGGATGAGCCCCAAAGGTGGGGCCAGAGAAAAGACAACGGCCTGACTGCCCACCGGGGGTTCGACCTTTGAACTGGCACAGGCTACATGGCAAGCGCATACTTCGTGAATCCCTCAAACTGTGGCTGGAAATGATGGAAAAGCTTCATCAGAGAGAATCTAGCAACGATTTCCACTAGTGCTTTCTATCTTGAATGGTAATTTCACGTGCCTACTCTCAACCTGCAGGTTAACTGTCCTGGGAGGGAGGGCTGAGGAAGTAAGCAATTAGTGTTTCCGCCTGACAGATAGGGAAAGTGTGGCTCAGGGAAATGGGGGAAAGGGAGTCCTTGATGCCTGACCACTGGTGATTAACAGAATTCCTTACTATTCTACACATTTGATATAGCACAATAGCTAATCTCGAAACACCTCTGAGATGAGCCATCAGGTGTCTCGATTTGCTCAGCTCAGTCAACATCTGTGGCAGAACTAGAATTCGAGTCTCCTGGCACCAAAGGCGTGGTTTTCTCCCCTCTCACCACATGCTATTTCCAGGCTTACCGTGAGAAGTCACCTTCCACAGATTTCAAAGGCTTTCCATACCCCAATGGCCTCCTGCCTCGGGTAACACTTGCTGGGGTACTCAACGATAGTCACCCAAAGTTGCACTGACCAAGGTTCGGTGACTTCATACGCAAGCTATCTTCAGCCCAGGCAGTCTCTGGAATTTACCCAGAGGTCTTCTGGAACCACAAGCAGATGATCATTTAGCAAATTGACCCTGGCATTAATGGTAAATTTAACGCCAGCGCTTCTTCCCAGTGACCTCATTTGTTGAGTCAGACTTAATTTGATCACAATCCCCTGAGCTCAAAGGCCCAAGTCATCGGGTGGCACGTCTCCAAGGCATTCTCAGATGGGGCACTGCACTTGATCACCTTAAGGAACGGGAAAAAAATTCTGTCAATCAACAGTTGCTGGTTTTCAGTGATGTATCCATTTGGCTACCCTTCCCCCTCCCCTTTTTTTTATGCAGGGAATTCAACCAGGTACTTTGGAATCAACACATTCATTCATCATTAATCTTCAGTTAATGTTGTCATCAAATGTCATAGGGTTGAGAGAAATTGAAATATTATTCTGAGGAGGCAGCCAATTTAGGGCAGCTGAATTTAGGGGCTCTGTGCTTTCTGCCCGCTACTGACACAGCTTCAGTTCCGTGGGAATAGAAATGGGCTGGTTATAAAATTCATTATTATGTTACCTTGGTGACAGAGACAATGGCACTTTAAGGCAGCAGAATAGAGAGTTATAGAGTTATCAAGTCACTTGGTTAAGATAAGGAAAAAAGAAAAAAGATCGGTTAAAATAAATAAGCACTATGGGCCTACATCCAGTAAACAATTCTTTTTAATTAAGGAGGAAATTTAGAGCATGAAAGAAGAGAAAAGGGGCTTAAAGACAATTTCTGTCAGTGTGAGGTATTTTCAGGAAAGAATTAGGGCAACCAGGGATTATCATTTTCTTAAGCTTTTGATTGAAATCTCAGACTTTCATCCCTTCTGCAGTTAGAAAATCAAGAGGCAAATGGCACGAGCTTCACAGAGAGGGGAACGAGAGGCCAGAAATAAGCTGGGGCTGTTGACATTCCTGGGGCAAAGTTAGCGGGAGGGGGGTGGCCGCTCACCCATCCTTAGAGTAACCCCTTTTTTTCCTACTTAGCTTTGTGGCCTGGGTGCCTGCCTGGCTTAGTTGGTAGAACACGTGACTCTTGATCCCAGGGTTGTGAGTTCAAGCCCCATGTTGGATATGGAGGCTACTCTCTCTCTCTCGTCTCCCAAAAATCCTGACTTGGCTCGTGTCTTGGCCACACAACAAATCAGATGGTTTCTAACATCAGTGTTCCCCACAAGGCTGTGCTCTCTCGTGGTGGTGGGGGCGGGAGGGGCCGGGGAGATGGTCAGGCCTCCATCCTGCATGCCCGTGGTTCAGCCTTCCTCATAGGGCTGTGTGTATGGGGTGGAGGGGCTGCCTAATGGACGGAAAGCAAACTCCTTGGGGCAGAACCATTTCTTTGTCTTTACCAATAAACTCACCGAAAGATGCTGGTCTTGGCTCTTAATTGTCCAGGTAGTTTGGTTCCTTGCCAGATAAAATAAATTCACTAAAGTCTCAGCATTAAAAAATTCTATTTTGCCATTGGGGAAAAATCTCTTAGCCCTGTAGGAGCACTCTAGGAAGGCCCTACCATGAAGTATTCCACATCATTAAAAAGGAGAAGATCCGTACCTGCTCACACAGAGGGATTTTCATGAGACATTCAGTGGTGGGAACTGTATTTGACATAATCCCGATTTTGCACAACAAACAGTGACTTAAAAGGAGCGACACCCTTTACGGGTCATGCTGTCTGAACCTGAACGCACAAGGAGAAAAGCACCGGGGCTTATGAGCACAGGGAAAGGGCGTGGAGGGGCATAAAAGAAGATGTTGTGAAGAAAGAATTTCTAAACAAGCACAAAATAGTATCTGTCGCCATTACAGATCCTCACAGAGGGTTAAAATGAAAAATAAAAGTGACTTTCCAGTTGAACTTCGGAGTTTTAGTTAGAGTCACTGTGGTACAGACAGACACTGCAGGCCTGCTGCCTGCAGATGAAGACAGAGGGATGCGAGACAGGGCTCGTCCAAGGAGCAGGGACAGCCCCCGCCAGGACAGCGGACAGGTGTCCTCCTCCTTCTCCTCCCTCAGCCCCTCTTCCTGCTCTGGCCCTTCCACACCTTGTCCCTGATTCCTCCTCTCCCCTCTCCTCTCCTCCCGCACCTTTCCTCCCCTCCCCAACAGGGTCCCCCCCCCTTCCTCTGCCTCCCCTCCCCCTTCTCCTCTCTTCCTCTCCCTCCTCTTCGTCCATGAAACCATCAGAGGCGGCGCAGCCTGCTCTTCACCCAAGGCCCTGGTGAACGGAGAGTCCTAAGCCTCTGGAGAGGGCAGCTCTGGTTCTTCTAGCTTCTCTCCTTTCCAGGATCTGGTGAGATCAGTGACCTATGGAAGGTCACAAAATTTGTCACCCCCCATAACTGGCCTAGGACCCAATTCCCCCAACTCCATGTAGGGTTTTCTGCCGGGTCTGAGACCCCGCAGGATGGAGGGGAGAGTCCCAGCCGGTGGACTGCCTGTGCATAGGTCTCCTGCAAGGGAAGGTGGCAGGCAGGGGCTGGGCTGCCCTGGGCAAGGGGCTGAACAGGCCTGTGTGTTCCCCACCTCCAGGCCTCGTCCCATCTCCATTCCAGGCACGCAGTGAGGGACATGGGCCACTCACCAAGCCCCACTCACCTGCCCCCCGCCCCCAGGCCTCTGCTGCTGAGAGCTGGGAGGGGCTGATGGGGAAGCCCAGGAGAGCAAGGTCTCCCCTGCCCCAGGCAGGCGCAGAGGTTTATCAGGGTCTCCCGGGGCCTGTGTGCTAGGACCTGCTTCCTGCCCCTGATATCAGGTCTTCCCCGTCTTCCTGTGTCAGGGCACACCACTCACTGCATAATCCAGAAACTCGGGGCTCAACCCCCACACATCTTCTCCGTCATCCACATGGGAATGAATTGCCAAACCTGGTCACTTTTATCTCTAAAACTTGCCCCAAGTCCCTCCGAGTCCCTCCATTCCTGTCTAAGCTGCTCTCACCTCCTAACGGCACCACAGCACCGTCTCCTATTAGGCTCCATCTTGACTCTCTCCTCCCTCCAGACCCACTGAATGCGGAGGTCTGGCCAGAAGGCAGGGTTGGGTCCTTCTCACACTTCATGCTCCTAACACTTCTGGAGCAGCCACTCACTGCTCTAGGCCATCCTGCGCACAACAGCCAAGATAATTGTTCCAAGTGTAAATGTGATCTGCCACTCCCTCCCAAAACCCCCCTCAGAGGCTCCTCAGATAGCTTCTTTGATCCAGACACCCTCCAGGGGCTGTCTTCTGCCTGCCCACCCACCCGGCAGCTCACTTCCTCCTGGCCCCCTGATCTGGGAGGCCTGCCCCTACCCCCAGCCTTCCCTGTCCTCTGCTCAGGCTCCTCCCCTCCTAGCCACACCTCCTTTCTTGACCACCCTCTCCTTCCCGGTACCGGATGAGCTCTCAGGGAACCCTTTTCCTCCCTCACACTTCTCTGTTTGCAATTACACGTTCATGAACACGATCATTTGATTAATGCCTCCCTCCCTGCCCCCTCCATGAGGGCAGAAGTTTGTCTGAACTTGTCATATTCCTAGCATTCAGGAATATATGTTGAACCCAATAACCAGATAATTACAACATGTGTTAAGGTGAAGGCGATGATGGTGGATATGGGATTGGAAAGATCATGACCCCAAACTCAGTATTCCAGGAAGACCTCCCGAGAGAGGTGGCATTTTAACAGAGAGCTGTAATGTGTTACTGGATGTGTTCAGGCCAGGGCACTGGGGTGGGAGGAGGTGTACTTTGCAAGTAGAGAGTATTAACACAGGTGTGGAAGCTGGGTGGCTGGAACAATAAGTAATCCAGAGGAAATAGCAAATGGGAGATAAGACTGGAAAGATGAGCCGTGAGCAATCACAGAGCGTTGAGCTGCAGGCAGGGAGTGTGGGCTTGAGCTGGGGGCCCCAGGGAATCCTTGCACATTAATTTTGGCATGGAGAAGGCTTTGCTAACATTTCCAGTGCAGGTGCAGTATTTAAGCATGTCATCACTGGAAGGATCCAAACTCATTCTAGTCCTGCCCCTTCAGTTGGCAGGTGAGAAAGTTGCGTCCCAGAGAGGGAGAGTGACTTCCCCAAGGTCAACAGCTGACTCCCTGTACAGTGCTCCTTCCAAAAGAAAAGGATTATTTTAATCAGATTTCAATCTCATTTTAACCCCTCATTACTTTTTTCTATTGTTCCAAGAAGCCAGCCTCCTTTTCTTTGCTCATTATTAGGAAAGGGTTGGCTCATAAACATATTCCTTCTGCTCTGCTGGCCACACATGTTTAGAATGCCTGGCTTCTGGGCCTAACTCTGGACCTTACATACACTAGGGACTTGGGTTAGTACATCCTCTCTGTGGACCTCAGTTTCCAGGCTGCTCTATGAACCCCAGGCTTTCTGGAGAGAGTCAAACTAGGGAAAGCCTTCTGCCCAGCCAGTTGTAGTGTAAATGAATGTGCAAAGGCCCCGTGGCACCCTCAGGCTAATAACTTCATCCAGCTGGGCAGGCCCAGAAGTGGCCATGAAAACTCTAACAGTAACTCCCAGGTGAGTCTCTCTGGGCATTTCTACATTTTTAACACCTGCCCTCAGATTTGCGAGTAGGCAAAGGGAGGTGTCAGGCATCAGCTAGAATTTTGTGTGCAGAACAAGGCTCTGAGGAAGCTGCTGGTGGGCCCTAAGCACGCACAGAGATTGAAGAAGAAGAGGAAACATGCACAAACCAAAGCCGGTCATCATTCCTCTTTTAAACACTATTACATCATGTCGTCCCCAAGGACACACTCTGTTCATCCTGAAAGAACTTGTGAATCATTCTTTTTTTCTGAAAATGATGACTCTACAAATGAAGGAATCCCCATGCAACCATTTTCTGTCCTCGGAGGCCTGCAGAGGAAGTACAGTGAGAGCTCTCCCCAAGAGTCCGAGAGACAAAGAAATTGGTCTAATCTTCAGATTTCAGCTGAGGTAGAAGCTAAAAAGAACATCTAAAAGGAAACAATAACCAGGGATATGGGTGTCGGAGCCAAATCCACGCGCCTTCTGAAGGAACGCGTGGGAAGCACAGAGGAGCAGGGCCGGTTTGCAGGCGGGAGAGCCCGCGCCATCTGCTCTCCTCAGGCGGTGGTTGGGCCTTGGCTGCAGCCCAGGCCTCCCCCCTGCAGCTGCTCAGGGAGGACTCCTTCCCTTCGCATCCCTCCTTTTCTGCCCCCCCCCTCCCCCTTCTCCCGCCTTTTCCCTTGAGTCGGGAAGCGTCCCCTTCCCTCCTCACCAGAACCACCTCAGGTCGGTCTGGGCCTCCACCACTCACTTCACAGCGAAGACACTGGGCTGGGAGCACCTCCTTCCAGGGGAGCAGCAAGGCAGGGTCTGCTGGTCCCAGAAGTGAAGCGGTGTGGATGTGTGCGTGTGCGTGTGTGTGTGTGTGTGCAGTGACTGTCTCCCACATGGCAGTGACTGTCCGGAAGCTTCCAGCTCTCAGGAAACCAGTTTCTCTCTTCCTCACACGCCTGGTGGCTGCTCCTCTTGTCCTCCCCGTCCATAGGAGCCTCTGCTGGAGTGAATTTGGACAAGCACCTATTTACAGCCGCAGGGACTTCTGTGGGGTCCCTGCCAGGCAAGGGGCCAAGCTGGGGTGAAGTTCACCTCCTGGACTATGGACACCTCCCCACATCCCAGGCCTACTCCGGACCCCCAAGGCATAGAGAGGCAAAAAAAATGGGCTGGGGAAGGGTGGAGGCTCACCCAGTTGGATACCATGGTGCTTGTCCATGGTCAGGGGCTCTATCCTGCCTCCTGGGCCCCAGGATGTCTCTCTCTCTCTCTCTCCTTTGGTTCAGAGCCTTAAACCACCCGTCATGGCTACACCAACCACCTCAGTGTCCGTTCAGGCCTGCATTACACACCGCTGTCTAGGACTGCAGAACCTTTTCTCTCCTCTCCAACCCCTCTGCTTTAAAGCTTCACGTCGGGAATGCAGGCTGTCTGGGACATGGGCCTTCCAGGCCTGACTCCCACCGGGAGACTCCTCCCAGGTTTCCCTCTCACAGCACGAGGGGCCACCAGCTGCCATCCTGGTGAGTGCCAGCAGTTTCCTCTCTGCCCAGAAGAGATCTCCTCACCTTCCTCCCCTTCTTCCTCACCCACAGCCAGACGTCCACCTGGGGAGCAGGAGGGAGGGGAAGTAAAACCATCCTCAGGGGAGGGATAAATCCCAACAACTATACCTGCCTGTTCCTGCTGGGACCCCCAGCATCCGGTCAGCCGACCTGGCCAGAGAGGAGGCCGGAAGGGGGGACACCATCAGTACAGGGCGGGTGGGTTCTGCTCTGAGTGCCTGTAGTTGGAGTCTTTTCCTCGGGGCATCCGCTGTTCACTGCTCGTCACTCTAAAGAGAAAGAAAAACAAAGCACTCTCACTCCCCATCCACGTTTTAAGGGAAAAAATAGTGCAAAGGTTTCACATATGTCTCTGTTTCAGGCTCTAAGACCACTGGCGGTCTCCTTCCCCACTTCCTAGCACCCCCTCCTGGGTATTTGTTCCCGGGGCACCTCCCGGGCACCCATGCTGTGTCATCGCCTGTGTTTGTGGCTGGAAAGGAGGGTAGACAAGATCCTGCCTTCAAGTCCGAGCAACTCTTGCGGGGAGAGGAACAGACCCCTCAGGGAGGATGTCGTCAGGGTCCAGAGGAGAGGGTGCTGTCTGCCACCTCCCTCCTCCCTCCTCCCTCCTGCCAGCTTTCTCTTCTGGACTGAGGTTTAACAGTAAGATTTTCACCTGGTGATGTCCTTTGGGCCAAGTCGGCCCTGGGTTATGATAGAGACAGTGTTTATATACATGTTACTCAAAATTCCACAGAAAGGGGGTTCTTCCCTCAGGCTGAGCACAACTCTCTCTTGCCCTGGCGGACGGCGTCCCCACTACATGGAAAGTCATCTGAAAGCCTGCTCCCCACCTTTGCCCCGACAGCGCCTGGGGAGCCCCAGGCGTGAGCCCCAGCCTGGCACAGAAGGGGGTCCACGGCAGAACCGACCTGGCAGACAGAGGCGGTGGCCCTGCCACTTCCCTCCTGGGTGGCTCCACCAGAGATCGTCATGCCCTCCTGGGGGACTGCTGTGATGATCACAGACTGTGTGTATAAAACCGAAACCACACACGGCAGAGGGCCATCTCATAATGGGTTTTCTAGAGGAGCATTTTGGTAGGGAGTTGAAATGTCCAAGAGAGAGGTTCTTTAGTCCCCAAACATTTTTGGATCCATGCTAGGTGCTGGGGCCCCTCCGAGTACTGGAGAAGGAGGGAACAGAGCCCGCAGGGCAGGGAAGGTGTGCGGAAATGGGTGGGCATGGATGGGCTGGGCAGCCCACCTTGAGCGAGCAGCCCGCCGAGGAGCCCGGGACATAGCCCCGCATCCAGCATTTACCCTGACCCAGGCACCAGGGAGTCACAGAGGGCACCGTCTCCTCTGCCCTCAGATGGGGACCGAGGTGGGCGAAAGGGCTGTGGGGAGGTTCACCAGCAGGCTGCACCCCAGAGGACATGACATGGGTGCAGCCCGCGCATCCTGTCTGCAGGCAAGGAGGCTGCAGACAGGACTGAGGCTGATTGGCAAAGACTCCTTATCGGCAACATGGGGGGGTGTGCAGGGCACCGGAGCCAGGGAGGGCAGGATGTCCCGGATCCCAGGCTGGTTCCCCGGAGCGGAGAGGCGTGGTCGCAAACAGCACCCACAGAAACGGCTTAGCGTGGCCTGAGCCAGGCATGGCCAGGCCAAGGCCACCCTGACATGCACCTGGTGGCAGGAGGGCAAGGGACAACTTGCAGTGCCACTATCAGGCCCAGGGAGGCTGGGCAGGCATTGGATTTTCCACTGAGCAAGAGCCTCTCCTGGAGTATAAACCGATGGTGTATGTCCCATCCGCACAGGAGCCTGGAGGGCTTTTTCTGCTTCCAAATGAGGTGAAGTCTCTTTTCCACGACCGAGAACGTGCACATGGTGCCTAAGCAATTCTTTAAACCGGTGACGTGCTACAGTTCCAGTGTGCGTCAGCGCACGAGGGCACACGCAGAAGCCGGCGTAGCCGCGGAGGATGGTTCGCCACTGGAAGGCTGGAGGACGGACGCACGCTGCAGCAGCGACAGACCCCAAACGTCGTGGGCTGCGGGACGGAAGCCTGACACAAAAGGTCACACGGGCTATGATCCCGTTTGTGTGCCGTGCCCACCGGAGGTAAGTGCCTGGAGCCCTGGGAGCGGGACAGGGGACATGGGCAGGACTGGTCTGGTCCATGGGATGGGGTTTGTCCCTGGGGCGATGACCGGATTTTGAAATTTGATATATGATTGTTGTACAACATTGTGAATGTCCTAAAAGGCCACTGAATCGGCCGCTTTATTTATATTTATTTATTTATTAAAGATTTTATTTACTTACTTGACAGACAAGTAGGCAGAGAGGCAGGCAGAGACAGAGAGAGGAGGAAGCAGGCTTCCCGCTGAGCAGAGAGCCTGACGCGGGGCTCGATCCCAGGACCCTGGGATCATGACCTGAGCCGAAAACAGAGGCATTAACCCACTGAGCCACCCAGGTGCCCCAAATCGGCCGCTTTAAAATGATTCGTTTTAGGGGCATCTGGGTAGCTCCATCAGTTAAGCGTCTGCCTTTGGCTGAGGTCATGGTCCCAAGGGTCCTGGGATCGAGTCCCAGGTTGGGCTCCGTGCTCAGTGGGGAGCCTGCTTCCCCCTCTGCCTACCACTCCCCCTGTTTGCATGCACTCTCTCTCTCTCAAATAAGTAAAATCTTAAAAAAAAAAGATAAATTGGTTCATTTTATGATTTTATGTTATGTGAATTTCACTTTTTTTTTTTTTAGTTGGTAGATGAGAAAAATGGACAGAGCAGGTCTCACCATGAGAAGGAAGGAGGGACTTACTCCCCAGATGGCTGGGAGCTGCTCATAAAGAGGGCCTGGGTAGTCAGCACTGCCCACCCCCCACCATCACGAGGCACCTCACCCACAGTCATACCCCATCCCTGGGTGGCCACACCTGATGCCTGACTGACTGGGAAAGAGGAGGAAGGGGTGGTTTTCAGGCCCGACCCCCTTTGCCCCTGTGGGGCCACCCAGCCTCAGAGTGCAGAACTGTCTGCCCAGACTGCATCCCAGTGCCACTCCTCCTCTGCCCCTCCCTTCCCAGTTGCGGATCCCGGCCCCTACCACCGGCTCCCCCAGCAATCTCCTGCCTGCTGCCCTCCACCTCTGAGCCCAGTCAGCAGGCCAGAGACCCACTGCAGTAGAGTTTCAGCTCTAAAAGCTTCACACAAAGCAGTGGGACGACAATCCGGACCACTTGGGGCCCAGGGGCCAGAAGGTTCTCCGCATCATCAAGTAGAACAGACTGTGAGGGTCCGGGGTGCCTCCGGTGTTTCTGTTTTTATCACCTGAGGAGCAGGTTTGGAGAGAGGGCCCTGTTGTGGCATTTCGGTTTCACAGTTGCTCTGGGACCCCGGCCAGGACAGGGCCTTTGGCTGGGAGAACTTTGGAAAGACATTCCCCCAACTGCCCTGAGCCCCCAGGTTGCTTGTTTCCAAGGCTTTTAAAAATAGAAGCGTGAAAACCATTTAATTGCCAAGAAGCTGCGGGGTTCCGTGCTTCTGTGGCTGTGGTCAGGTTGGAAGGCAGCCTTGGACACGTATGAGGAAAACAAGGCCCTGTTTTTCCTGCTTGCCTGTGACTCAGACGGGGCCTCGTGCCAAGCGGAGTCACGTGCTGGGCAGCGGGCACTGGACAGGCTGTGTTTGTGCTCTAATGACGCAGGGCGGCGGAGGCTTCCGGAGCTGCCTCCCCTTCAGCCCCGTGCCGGGAGCAGAGGGAGGACTGCCCAGTAAATGGGGTGCAGATGGGAAGTGGGGATCCTGGGAACTCGGGCAAGGAATGAAGTCGCAACCTCAACGTTTCTGCAACTCCTCTTCAGAAAGAAAACCTCAGCGTTGCTTCTTGCCACAGGTCCGAGCAGGTCTCTTGAAAAAGCATTTTAAGAGCCTGGGACAAAGCCAGATAACGTATCAAGAATTTACTGAAAGGCAGCAATTTGAAACGTGTGATATTTTGCAGGATCCGGGTTGACGTGTACTTTGGTAGAAGTGATGAGGTCAGAGTCAACTGAACAAAGGAGGGTGTAAACCCAGGTAGCACTGCGGTGGAGAAGAAACAGGCTTTTCCAGAACCATAAAAATCTTCCATTTCAATAGAGTAACTGATAAGCTGATGATAAGCCATTTTTGGGTCTTCATGAAAAACCCCGAGGGAGTTTACCTGCTTGAAATGTATCTCCCCTAAACTTCTCCACACCCTCAAAGCAATAAAGCTGTTTTGTTCAAAAGATGGAGGTTCAGATTTCATTTTACTACTTCGGTGAGATTTCTGCCATGTGAGTGAGTAAAATGCTACACCAGTTACTGAAAATAGCAATACGTTGATGATTTTGAGAATAAACTGAAATCATACACATGACGTTATTTTAGGCGAGGGGTTAAGTCAGTTTGCTTGGTGGAAGGTAATCTCGGACTCGGTGCCCTTGGCCACATTTCTGGGGGGTCCTGCTTTGTGACGTGACCTGTGGTGTTCCATGCACACGCCGACACTGCATCCAGCTCCTCGTCGAGGATAAATTACAGCGTCCACAGGGAGCATGGGGGACACCAGCAAGCTCCCTGCCTTCCTGACACCACCCCTCTGGGGCTTGGACCTCTCAGTGGAGGAGTAGGGGGAAGCGGGGGGCCGCGGTGTGTTCCCCAGACGTGTGACGTGGAGACGGACTCTCTCTTCTTCTCTCCAGGGTCCCTATTGAAAACTCCAGGCCGAGCTGACCTTTTCACACCTTGAAAATGCCTTCCCTGTTTTCCCTGTTGCCGTATAGATGTAATTAGGAAAACGTTCTCTAGTTTCTCATCCTTGGCTTTGAAAAATGTGTGCGCGCGCGCACACACACACACACACACACACAATCCCAAAGCCTCTGCTTTGAGGAAACACTGAGTAGTTATCTTGGGACTTGTTCAAACATGTCCTCTTTCTTTCACTGCTCTAGAGTAGCATGTGGGCATATGACCTGGGCAGCCACTGACCTGGGCCCACAAGCGCTACGCTTGGCTCAGCACTCTGCTGTCACACTGGATGAGCCTTGAAGACATTCTGCTCAGTGGGATAAGCCGGACACTAAAGGGCAAATGCCTTCTGCTTCCACATATATGAGGTACCGAGAACTGTCACGCTTATAGACACAGGGAATAGAGTGGTGACTGCCAGGGCCCTGGGGGCTGGGGAATGGGGCGTTATTATTTAAGGGCTACAGGGTTTCGGTTTGGGAAGATGGAAGAGCCTGGAGATGGGTTACAGTGACTGTACAATACGAATGTAGTCAATGCCGCTGAATCGTGCACCCCAAAAGGGTTAAAATAGCAAATTTTATGTTGTATATTTTGTACTCCAGTAAAAACAAAACAGAATTCTGCAACTGTTTTGAGATTGTTCATATTTTAACAAGAGGACCCTCATGTGCGTTTGCACTGGGGAGTTACGTGGCTGGAACTCAGCGGGGTTTCTGGAACCCTGATGGACACGAATCCCTCAGGGGTTCAAAGATAGGAGTTCTGAGTCACTCTATGGGGAGAGGCCCGAGAGTCTGCCTTTCTCACATGCTCCCCCGTGTTGCTGATGTGGTGGTCTATGGGCCACTCTCTGCAGCAGCGTGGAGCAGTGAGATCAGGTTCGGATCCCAGGAAAGTTCCAGGCACGGTTCCTAAGGACCTTACTCTGTTTTGAGGAGTGCATGACTTCTGAGGTCCTCTGGTGGCCACAGGACACACTGAAATGTGAGCCAAACACCTTGCTGCTCCCCCCACAAGGAGCAATAAAGTCACCACATCTTCCAGCCCTCTGGGGCCCCTTTGTTAGTTTGGTTAATGGGATCCCTGCCACACTTCCATCTCCAATCCGGCTCTTTGCTGTCTCTGGCAAAACAAGGAACTGACCCCGGAGGTGCTTCCCGACGCCAGGTTGGCCTCAGCAAACCCCTTCAGGTCCTTGCCTCTTTTGCAGTCCCCAACTCACAAATTAGGCCTTGGGAAACATCCATAGTCCCAAGGCTTGGCTGGGCCTTGCCTGTTGTCCTACTCAAACACTCGCCTCCGTCTCAGGAGCGTCCAAGCCCCCTCACCCGGCGGAGAGGAGCCCCGGACTTGTGCAGTCCACTGTGTGTGGCCCGGGACCCCCTGAAGCCAGCATGGTGAAGCCCAGAGTTCTTCCAGCATTTCTGTCCTTCTGACCCTGACTTCCTAAAGAGCTTATGTAAAGAATGCAAATACTAAAAATAATAATAGCTCACTGTGCCCATTGTTGACTTCCTGCATCTCTGATTTGACTTTATCCCTTCTGCCTACTCTGTGAAGTTAAATAAGGGCCCTGTAAATCTTCCCCCCAATGCTGGCAGCTGGCACCAAAGCTCTGTGAGGAGAGGGCACTGGAGAGACACTGAGGAGGAAAGGGTCTGGCTCTGGGGTGCCCAGGCACAGGCTCCTACGACCAACCTCAGCGGCTTCACTGGGTCCAGCTTCCCCTTCCACAGTCCGGGCCGCACACCCACTGCAGGCCAATGGCGCATGGCAGCCAACAGCACTCAGAACCATCAGCAAACCCATGCCTATGGGCTGACACCTTCTTGCCCAGCTTTCCCCAGCCCCCCAGATGGCACATTTGCAGCAAGTTCCACTGCTGCAACACCACGGTGACTTCTGTGTTACCCAGTGGGGCCAGCAGGTCTGGTGTGGGGGCCCTTCCCCCTCAGCCAGCAGCTTTTTAACTGTTCCTTTCATGTGCTCTTCTTATACTCCCTAGTGTTACTCCAATCCTCTGTTACAGTTGAAAAGTCTTTATGTTAAACCTTCCCTGTTCAGGGGTGCCTGGGTGGCTCAGTGGGTTAGAGCCTCTGCCTTTTGCTCAGGTCATGATCCCAGGGTTGGGCGTTCTTCTCAGCAGGGAGCCTGCTTCCCTACCCCCCACCCCCGCCTGCCTCTCTGCCTACTTGTGATCTCTCTGTCAAATAAATAAATAAAGCCTTAAAAAAAAAAAAGAAAGAAAGAAAAAAAAAAAAGGAAAAAGAAAAAACTTCCCTGT
The DNA here is from genome assembly GCF_020171115.1 of Neogale vison. Taxonomy (NCBI): domain Eukaryota; kingdom Metazoa; phylum Chordata; class Mammalia; order Carnivora; family Mustelidae; genus Neogale; species Neogale vison. The sequence goes on from NC_058103.1 coordinate 108,751,335, forward strand.
TCAAATTACTGTGGAGTTTTCTCTCCAGAATGGACCCTGACTGATAGACTCACATAGTAACATTTATATAGCATCGACTAGGTACCAGGTACATTTCTAAGTAATCTGTGAAATATTTAAGATATATATTCACTTAACTCTGAAAGGCAATAGGTAATTTTACTATCCCAGTTTATGAGTGGAGAAACCGAGGCACAGAGAGGTAACTTTTCAGGAACTCTTTTTTTTTTTTTAAGATTTTATTTATTTGACAGAGAGATCACAAGGAGGCAGAGAGGCAGGCAGAGAGAGAGGAGGAAGCAGGCTCCCCGCTGAGCAGAGAGCCCAATGTGGGGCTCGATCCCAGGACCCTGAGATCATGACCTGAGCCGGAGGCAGCGGCTTCAACCCACTGATGGCACCCCTTCAGGAACTCTTCTTCCTGGTGTTGAATATATCCGCACCACCAGCAGAGTAGACTCTGGCTGTACTCCACAGGGCACTGGCAACACCCCTGTCATATCTCTGTGTGCCTGTCCCTGTGCCAGGCCCATCACAGAGTTCCGTAATGCTTTGTTACTGTTAGTATCGCTCATTCCCTGTTGCTCTGAGGGGAAGCTGGGCCACACTGCGAGGAAGGTCTCTCTAGTTGGCCACAAGCCGGTATAGGCAGGGGGGCCTTGGTGGAGGGCAGTGGGTCACAGCTGAGCTGGCAACTTCAAAGTGCCTCCTACTTCAAGATTTCATGATTCCCTCAGGTCGCAAGGGTTTGCATACTGGTTTCATGGGGGGCAGTGATTCCTGCCTGACTTCTGCTATCAAAACCATGAGAACCCAGGCTGGTGTCTACTTACCTCCAGGTGTCTTGGGGGTAACCCTGGGGTATCAGGACCACCGGAGATGAGAAACGTCTCAGGACAGAACGGCAGGCGAGGGGGCCCCCCCAGCGGAGCCTAACCCTGGGTTCCAGACAGAGCTCCGTTGGGTGAGTCTGTGGGCCTGCAGCCTCCAGGACTCCGTACCGTTGACTGTTGTAGGTGAGGAAGGAAGGAAGCGATAAGTGTGTTTTGGGCGGAAGTGCCTGAGAAGAAAGACTGAAGAAACAGGCAGTGGAAGAACAATGTGGGGCCTGTTCCCCGCCTGCCCCCGGGAACTAAGTCTATTCCTTGTGAAGACTTTATCCCCCCCACCCCGCCTTTTTTAAGATTTTATTTACTTATCTGAGAGAGAGCATGAGAGAGAGGGAGAGAACGCACCTGAGGATGAGCAGGCAGATGCAGTGGGGGGAAGCAGGCTCCCCACTGAGCGGGAAGCCAGATGCGGGGCTGGATCCCAGGCCCCTGAGATCAGGACCTGAGCTGAAGGCAGACGCTTAACAGACTGAGCCACCCAGGTGCCTGCCCCCCACGTTAAAAAAAAAAAAAAAATTATATTTTTAACGTGAAGATTTTCACAAGGGTCTTGGGGCGGTTCAGGGCCCAAGTAGAGGCTCCAGGGTCAGGGTGAGAGGACGAGACAGGGAGTCTCGAGGGGAGTCTTCCCAGCCACACAGAGCACAGTGGGACCCTGGGCTGGGGCCTCCAGGCTGGTACAGCGCTGTTCCTGCTGTTCCTGTTACTCCGGGGCTCCCCCCTGAAGAGATGCAGGCCCAGGGGCAGCGCCTCTCAGAGGCTGGGAGGGGGCTGAGCTCTCATTGTCTCTTCACCCACACAGGGCACCTCTGAAAGGCCTGTTGGTGGGCCCAGGCACGACAACGTCTGGAGGCTCCCAAGGGGACCTGGGCAATGCTTCTGGAGAGCGTCCCAGGCCCTGAGGTGTGCAGAATAAAGTGGGCAATGTGAGCCTGTATGCTAACGCAGCTCGCTGGGTCGGAATTTGCCTGAGTGTATCGGGTTTGGTGAGAAGAACAGGGGCGCACAGTGTGCTTAGGGAGGTGAGATACAGAGGCAGAATGTCTTGGGAAGCTCTTACAGGAGTTCCCAGAAAGGCTTGCAGTCTGGCCCAGGCCCTTCCTGCAAGAGAACGGGGCAGCAGAGGAGGCTGTGTTTTGTTTTGTTGGGGAAGGCGAGGCACCAGACAGCCTGGCTCACTCCGGGTTTGAACTCTGCATCTGGGCAGCTCGGGGCCACCGGTATTCTGTACCAGCAACTCGGGGCGGATGGCCATCAGGCTGGGACTTAAAGTTCCTCTGAAGCCCAGTCAGCGTCTGGAGATGGGAGCAGAGGGGTTTGCTTTGAAGGAAATGAGACAGCTGTAGGAGTTGCCCTCCCTCACCTCCCTCAGCTTCCACCCCGAGGGGAGGTGGGGGAGGGGGGGATGAAGGGGTGGGGAAGTAGGAGGAAGGGGGAGGGATGGGGAAGGGGTAGGACAAGGGGGGAGTTGGGGGAGGGTGGGGGGGGCGATGTGGGCCAGGTTAAGGGAGGGCCAGAAAGGCTCCCAGCCAGGGCACCTGGGTGGCTCAGTGGGTTAAGCTGCTGCCTTTGGCTCAGGTCATGATCCCAGGGTCCTGGGATCGAGTCCCACATTGGGCACTCTGCTCAGCAGGGAGCCTGCTTCCTTCTCTCTCTGCCTGCCTCTCTGTCTGCTTGTGATTTCTCTCTCTGTCAAATAAATAAATAAAATCTTTAAAAAAAAAAAAAAAAAGAAAGGCTCCCAGCCAGAACCGGTAGGATTAAGAAGTGACTCTGGCTCTTTTTGACTTTACTAGCAGAATTGACGGGCTCAGAACACAGATCTGGAAGTGTAGTAATGGAAAGGAGCACCAACTTGGAAAGTGCCAAACAGTATTTTATCTTTAAATATATACGTATGTTTAATTTGCATTTGGCTTTGGAATCCTGGGAATAATTCTTTTTGGAAAAGATTAATCTTTCCCCACTTTATCCCTCTTCCAGCTTTTTGAAGAACTTGACTCAGAGTAAGCACCAGCTAAATGAGTGGGACAAAAAAGTCTGGGGGGTGGAGGTGGCAGAGCAGGAGGCCCCTTGGAAGTTAGTATCCTTTTTTTTTAAGATTTTATTTATTTATTTGACACAGAGAAATAGTGAGAGAGAGCACAGGCAGAGGGAGAGGAAGAAGCAGGTTCTCCACTGGGCTGGATCCCAGGACCCAAAGATGACAACCAGACCCGAAGGCGGATGCTAAACTAACTGAGCCACCCAGGTGCCCCAGGAAGTTTTCAAGAATGTTCAAAAATCCAAGCACTGGATAAGCATAGACTAGGTCTGTAAAAGTTTCCTCTGAAAATAATTCTTTTTTTTTTTTTAAGATTTTATTTATTTATTTGACAGAGAGAGATCACAAGTAGACGGAGAGGCAGACAGAGAGAAGGAGAGAGAGGGAAGCAGGCTCTCCGCTCGGCAGGGAGCCCGATGTGGGACTCAATCCCAGGACCCTGAGATCATGACCTGAGCCGAAGGCAGCGGCTTAACCCACTGAGCCACCCAGGCGCCCCCTCTGAAAATAATTCTTTATGAGATTCTTCATAAATTTAATTCGTGAATTTGGAGTTTTAGCAGTTGAATAATTTTTGGAACAAGGATCTGATCTTTTGGTTGGAAAAGCAAATAATATCTGGGTTGAGGCACCAGGGGCCAGGTAGGTCTGGGGGATGGAGGGTTGCTACTTTCTATTGCAATTTTTACATGGGAATACAAAGAGTACCAATTTAGATGAAGGGGCACTAAGTCCTTCTCGTTGATGATAACTATTTCACTAGCGTCGGGAGGCAGTCTTTTCAAGGGGTTGCCGAATGGACCCATCTGAGGAGAACTTCCTCCTCTCCCAGACAAGTGTTCCCTCTCCAGTCTCCATGCTGGGCACGCCTCAGCAGCACTTAGCCTGTCAAAAGCCATAGTTTCCGTCAATCTACCCTATGGCCCCCAAAGATGTCTATCCTGTCAACCATTTCTGTGCATGGAGATGGAGGTAGTGGGGGATATCATGGGCTGAATTGTGTCATTCCCCCCAACTCATATGTTGAACCCCCCAGTACCACAGAATGTGACTGTATTTGGAGATAGGGCCCTTGAAGAGGTAATTATGTTAAAATGAGGTGACTGGGATGGGCCCTAATTCAATGACTGGCATCCTTCTAAGAAGAGGAGATTGGGACACACATATGCTGAGGGGTGACCCTGAGAGAACAGAGAGAAGTGGGCCAGCATCAAGCCAGGGAAAGATGACTCAGAAGAAACAAACCCACCAGTACATTCCAGCCTCCGGAGTTGTAGGAGAATAAATTTCTGTTGTTTAGCCACAGAGTCTGGGGTGCTTTGTTATGGCAGCCCAAGCAGACCAACATAGTGGGGGAGGTAACAAAGTGGATAGGGAAGAAGGTTCCAGAACCCCGAGGAGGCGAGTGCTGAGGACACTTAGGAGGGTGGCCTGTTAAAAGAAGGTAAGCCTCAGAGCTGTTGGACTGGGAGACGGCCTGGGGGCAGGTCTGGGATCTGGAAGAAGAGCCCTGGAAGTCAGAGCCAAGATTCCAGATAGATCAGCCGGGGGAGGGAGCGCTGGAGGGGCTCACTTGCTCACTCCACCCACCAACATCCTGATATACTGCCCCTCCATTCCAAAGGGGGTCGAACCTGTGACTACCAGGAACATGAAGAAATAGCCAAAAGTACTCGAGAACCATTTCCTGAGATGTGGAAACACAAGCCAGGGTTCTGTTTGTTCTCTGGCAATGTAAGCATTACACATTTTTATTAAGAGAGAAAATAAAAAGCAAAGACTCCACATGAGGCTCTACAGAGAGAATCCGAACACAGCGAAGTTCAAGGAATCTGGTCTTTGCCAACACCGTGGCTCTGCGGGACCTCAGATGGCTGCCCAGGTGGACAGTCATGTCCGGGGGTTCATTAGGACTGTGGGGGGCCCTGAGCACTTTTGCCTTCACGGACCCTTTTCTACATCAAAATAGTATTTAGAGTTGTATTTTACAACCGTGTTGCTCTAAAGATGGAAGTGCTAATATTCTATATCAAAGTGCCTCATCTGACCCACTCCCCGAGGGCGCGTGGAGTCTCCCCTGGGGGCCGGCTGAATGGGGGGCGTCAGGTGTACGTGTTGGGGGGGATGGGTGTGGCGCTCCGGGGCAGGAGGTGGGGAGGCTCACAGGATGTGGTTTTGCTACCTCGCCCCCCAAGCCGTAACCCAGCAGAGACTCACTCTGTGTCTTCCCCGACACCCAGCACAGTTCCGGCCCGTGGACCACTGAGAGGTTCTTTTTTATGGAGAACGACTAAGGTCGTGTCCACGTGACAACAGACTCAACCAGCAGCCCCCAGACCGAACCCTCGGCCCGAAGGTCACAACAGTTTCGGGCAGCAGGGGGCGCCCCAGCGCGGGAAGTTAGAGCTGGCGGGGCCAGGGGTGGGAGCCTCGGGCTTGGGTGGCCCGAGGAGGGCAGGGGCTGCAGGAAAACTGGGGGTGGAGGAAGACTGGGCTATACCGTGACGCTGAGGCAGCAGCCGGCGGAGGCAGCTTCGGTCTAGAAAGCCCTCCCAGGCAGGAGAGGGCCGGTTTTAAAAAATCAAATGTTTATCCGCCTCACCTCAACCCCATCTCTGAAAAGCCCTTTCCCAGCCTGGGATCTCTGTCCCCAGACTCCTTGCTTCCTCCCTGAAAGGGCAAGAACGGCTCCGTGTCGGTCCAGGAACACGCCACAGCGGGGTCATGAGTGATTGAGCGGAAAAACCTGAGCTGACCCTCCCTTCCGGAGGCTTTGAGTCCCAACAGCCTTTCTGATCATGGCTTGCCTTTGCCAAAACATGAACAAGGAGGGGCGCCTGGGTGGCTCAGCCTGTTAAGCCTCTGTCTTTGGCTCAGGTCATGGTCCCAGGGTCTTGGGATTGAGTTCCTCATTGGGGGGAGGGGGTCGTCCTGTGCTCAGCGGGGAGCCTGCTTCTCCCTCTGCCTGCCTCTCCTGTATGTTCTCTGTCAAATAATAAAAATTTTTTTTAAAACCCACAAACAAGGAGGAAAAAGGATAGGATCCCCTCTTCAGAGGGGCCACCCCTGAGGCCTGCATAAAGCTGTCCCCCCAGGGGTCCATGTGGCCCTGGCAGCAGCTGGGGAGCAACAGGAGGGAGCAGTCGTGGGGGTGGGGCGACAGTCAGGTGTGGGTGCAGAGAAGCAAAGGGGGCCTGTGTAGGAAGCAGAGGGCAGAGATAGGCAGCACAGATACTATAATTCTGAAAAACCTCCAATAATGACCCGGTTCTTCTCTAAGCTCCCAGATTGCTGCATTTGCTTTGAAAGCATGGGGGGAAATTAGGCTGGGTCAGGAAAAGTGGGGTGCCAGAGGGAGAAGTGGGGGTTAGGGCCTCACCTCTAAGGCCTGGACCTCGTCCTCTTCTCTTCTCAGCTTTCTCACAATTTATGCAGATAGAATATGAAGCCCAGACAAGTTGAGTCATTTGCTCAGGGTCACAAGGCAAGTGGGCAGAAAAAACTGGAAAGCAAGATCCAGATAACTGGCCCTAGGCTAGCGTTGTTTCCAGTCATGGAGCTGTTCTGAGAATGAGGAAAGCTCTCCTCAAGAGTGGGCTGCAGGATAGTTTCTCCGGTGTTCGATTCCCACCAGCTTTTTACAATCTCCCAAATCAGTCCACAAAACACGTCTCAGCAGAGCCCCTCTGGGCTCTCTCCACCCGACTGTCTCCCTTTCTGCCTGCAAGGCTATGCCTCCAGCAGGCTTTTGGTATTCTACCTCGAGACCTCCCTTCTCTTCTCTGGGTTTCACAGGACAGAAACAGGCGAACGCCAGCTCGGCTCCAAGCGGCCCCCTCGCAGGCCCTTCGCTCCCTGGGTCTGGAGGAGACCAGCACCGATAGCCCTATGGTGGACCTCAAGGCAACCCCCGCAGGTGGTTTGATGTGTTTGTGGATCATTCCTGATCACTGGATTTAGCCTTTGCTGGTGCTCAGTGCTTTCCACATGTAGTCGGTAAACCTTCCAGCAACCCTCTCGGTTGAGGCCAGCTGTTACCTGCTCTTCACAGATGAGAAGCTGAGATTTAAAAGGACTGAGCGGAATGAGGGACAAGGGACAAATCTTCCTCACAGAAGAATTCCAAACATAAATGTGAAGACTCTTCCTTGTAAGAGGTGTGGCTGCATGCCCTTGTCCTCGAGGGTGGACTGGATTTAGTGACTGGCTTCAGAGTCATAGAAGCAGGAAGGTGAAATGGTAGGTCTGACCTCAACCCAGACACACATCCTCACTGACCTCCTTTTCTAAGCCAACTAAGAAACATGATTTCTGTTTTTAGCAGGAACAAGGTTGAAGCCAGCATGCACTCACACTTAGGGGTCTCATCTGGGTTGGGCATGGGAAGGGTTGGGGGGCAGGTCAAAAGGCCATGAGGTGGGGGGGGCCGAAGACAAGGTATGGTGGGGGTGAGGGGCTGTCAAAAGTGAAGCAGGACCACCAAGCTCCAAGGGGGCTGAGCGGTTGGTCCTCGTGCCTGCCCGAAGGAACACAAAGGAGGAGTGTGGGAAGGAGGATTTCTCTCTCCAGGATATATGGGGTCGGGGTGCTGGCAACTGAAAGGAGGCTGGGACAGGGCATAGAGAGTCTCCCCACAAAAGTTCATCTGGTCGCATGTCACTCTGCTGTTCCCAATGCGGCCATGCTGGGGGGGGCACTAAAGAAGGCCTGGGGGGTCTTTAGTGGGCCCTGGAACCCCCCCCCCGCAGGTGTGGCAAAACAGGGCAGGACAAGAGTTCCTGACACATGGAATCATAAGAGATGCAAGTTCACTTTTAAACTGTTTAGGGTCCTCAGCTACCTGAGTCACCTAGTTCCTAAAAGGATTTCGCCTTCCTTGCCATTTCTGCTGGGCTTCACTGAGGAGGGGGAGGTTGACCTGGCTCTTGTTCATTCAGCGGGGGGGTCTCTCCTCCTGCCCCCCCCATTTACAGCCAGCAGAGGGGCAGGGCTCCCATCCCAGCCCCGACTCCGAGAAATCTCCTCACCCCATCTGCAAATACGCACCCACTCGCAGGTCTGTGTGCACCCCCGAGCCAGGACAAAAGGACATTTCATGACGCAGTGTCAAGTCTTGGAGCAGAATAACATGCGGGCAATGTGCTCACAGGATTGGATGCCCCTTTCCCTCTGTCCATCTAGAGTGATGCCAAATGACTGGGGAAGCCCCCATCTGGCAAGAAGAAGTAGGACCCAGGAGAGGAAGAGAAGTTAGAGGAAAGAGAACCACGAAGGAGAAGGGGCCCCCTAGTAGATGAGCTGTTGAGTGGCTCGCAAGCCTTAGTTGTAGGCTGAGTCTGCAGGACTCTAGGCATCAGGGAGCTGGGGAGACAGTGCACAGAATGGGGTACAGGGGTTGTCTCAACACTTACACCTCGTCCTGCCCTGGCCAATCTGTGTTTGGAAGGTAGGACTTGAGCTAGGAGGAAAGTACTAAACTGTACATTTTCTAGACTGTGTGTGCTTGGCTGGCTACCACAGTAACATTATCTAGCCAAGAACCCTTTCATCGACAAGGAAAGACTCATACTCATGAAGACCGGAGATTGTGGGGGGGGATTATTTATTTAGTTATTTATTTGATATATATGTAGAGAGAGAGCACACAAGCAAGGGGAGGGGCAGAAGGAGAGAGAATCTCAAGCAGACTCTGCCCTGAGCACGGAGCCCCACGTGGGCTCCATCTCTTGACCCTGTGAACATGACCTGAGCTGAAACCAAGAGTTCGATGCTTAACCAACTGAGCTCACCCAGTCTCCCTGAAGATTGAAGGTTTGAAGTGTGGTAATCATGAATTATGCATTAATTAATTAATGAATTATGCATTAATTCACCTGCCTCTGCAACTAGGCAGTGAGCTCCTGGAAGGTAGGGTGAGTCCAGCCAGCACCCCATGGAGCAGAAGAATCACCCAGCAGAGTCCTGCCGGAATTCCTGACCCACAGAATTGGGAGAAATGAGAAATGTCTTGCAACTGGGTAACTGAAGGAAGGAGGGAACAGATAGGGGACTGTAGCTTGTCTGGGAATCCTGATTCATTTCTACGAAGAAGAATGAAGTCAGTGGCTGGAGGCACCTTATAGCGCCCTGATGGCTCAACAGACATCTGACTCCTGTCTCAGGAGACTCCAAATGGGTTCAAGTAGAATTCAGCTCCATTCAGCAGCTCTAAAACTCAATGTGGTACAGTGCATCAGCTTCTGCTCTGAAGCCCCCAACAACGTGGGGCCCACAGGCCCCCAGAGCACCCAGCCAGTGGTTCTGACCTGATGCTCTCTGATTGTCGCTATGGTTGGTCCTCCTGGACACCCTCTCTTCTGAGTTAACTGCTCCCTCCTCAGGTCCTAGAGCCTTGGGTCCCCAGCCTGGTGTGCTGTGTGGGCGCAGAAGGGCTTGCTGTGCTGCTTTGTAATTTCTCATTCATCTCTTGGCCTTTCCTGCTGGACTGTGCCGTGACTGTCCTCATCTTTCAAAGCACCTAGTATGGCACCTGCCATTTCCTGAAAACGTTTGAAGAGGGGGGGACGCACAGAGAGCCCCATCAGCTTGGCCTCGCTCCCCCACTTGGGAATGGAGCTCCAGGGGACTGGAATTTGTTTTCATGATTTTAACTTTTTATTGTGTGACAACATACAACTTTTTATAGTATGGTTAACGTGTTAACCATACACAAAAGTAGGAGCAATTATAGGAACAAATCTTCATGTAGGTTCATCTAGTTTCAATGATTATCACCAATGTTCTGATGTTTTTGTTTTATCCTCTGTACTTTTTTTTCCTGGAATATTTAAAAAACAAATCCCAGGTATCATATCATTTCACCCTAGAAAGAGTGAGAATGTGAGATTGTGATGTAGGATCAATGAACTTCGGGATTAAACGAACCTCAGAAGTCATCCTGTGTTCCAGCAGGCCGGTCTGGGCGGGCAGTCTGGGCAGTGGGGCCAGCCCTGGGAACAGCCTCCCGTCCCCGTCCAGGAGGGCCTCGAATGCACAGTGCAGCCTGTCATCTGCCCTCTGCTTCCTTTGCTCCAGCTGCCCTTAGGGACTGTCATTTCTACTTTACAAGCAAGGCATGGTTTATGCTTAGGCTGTCACTAGCCCATGGTCCCTCACCCTGCTGGTGGGGGCGGAAGCGGGATTCTCCCCCACTTCTTTGGAACCCCACAGCCCAGGCTTGCTTGACTGCACCACCCGTTTGGGCCCCATATCCTTTTCTCAGTTTACCAAGCCCAGAGCAGTCGCCAGCGCTCCCTTCCCAATGGGGAACAGCGGAGGGCAGGCTCCTGTGTTTCTCCTGGTTGGTGGTAAATGGTGCTTTTGAAAAGGTGGCTTGGTCAGGATAAATCTTCATCTGAGAGCTAGGTTTTAGGAAGAGCATGATATGAGTGGGAGATGGTTTTATGGGGGGGCTTCAAAGTGATCCTCAAGACACACACTATTGGGAACTTGCCGCCCCCACGCCCAGGACTGCTGGGTCTCTGGCCCAGCCCTGCCCACGCTGCCGTGAGCCTCATTCCCCATTGTATCTCCTGGCCTTTGATGTCGGCTAAACCCAATTCATCTCTTTCATATCACTACAAAGGAGCCTCCTAATTACTCTGTTTAGACAGCCTCTTTCTCAAATATGAAACATTTGGTCTTCCCAGGCCCCTCAAGCGCCCAACACCATCCAGGTTGTTGCAAAATCTACCTTCCCCACACTGTTTGGCAGATGCTTTCCTCTCCATTACCAGCCTCCCTAGGCAAATCTGGACATGTCACCCCCCCTCCACACACACATTCTTTCCCCCGTGCAGGCTGCTCTAGGATACAGCCCTTCCTCTGAGAGAGGGTCCTTGTAGGAGGGTTCTCAGTCCTGCTGGAAACCTCTGGAGAAGTCTCAGGGAAATGACAATGCTTCCCTCCCTCAAGGACTCAGGGGTGGCCTCTCATTGGTGAGGAAGGCCTGTGGAAGAAGCTTTGCCCTTGTGGCAGGTCCGGCCCCTGGGCCTGGTGGGGGAAGAGACACCTCCTGGAGGAGGCTGTGTGTCTCATAGCCCCTCCTCATTCAAAAAAAACCACTCTCACTCTCCTCAACCCAATCTCAAGGGCCCTGCCACCCTCTCCTAGGTAGGGAAGTCTCACATTGCTTCTAATACTTCTCCCTTCTAATACCTCCTTCCTGGTCCCATGACCCTTCCCCACTTGGTGCCACAGGTACCACCTGAGCTACACTCCTCCACGTCACCCCGTCCTGCTGTCTCTCCATGATGTAGGCTGGTCCCCAGGGGGGGCTCCCTGCTTTGGGGCTGCTCCCTGAATGTCTCTCCTGTCTCCACATGGGTCTCGTTGCTCTGGCTGAGCAGGAAACAGCCTGCTCTCCTCCTGCCGATGCAGGGAGCAGGGAAGCTGTCAGAAGGGACGCTGGAGCAAAAGTTTTTTCCTTCTTTCCTTCATTCCCTTCCTCCCTTCCTTCCTGCCTTCAAAACTTTCTCCTTTCTTTCAACTTTTTACTATGAAAAATGTCAAACATCGCAAAAGCAAAGAGCATAATGAAACCCCACATAACCACCGTCAACTCAAGCCAGCCTTGTTTCATCCAGACCTCCTCCTTCCACACTACCCCTACTCCCACCCCCTGGACCACACTGGGGCTAATTCCAGGCACCATATCCTTTCGTCTGTAAACACTTCACTGTGTATCTCTAAAAGGCAAGAACTTTTAGAAAAACAACCACAATATCACTTCTAAAAATACAAACGATTATTTTCTTAATAGCATCAAGGGTCCAGCCGTGTTCAGATTTCCCCGAGGGTCTCGTCACTGTACTTTCAAAGTTGGTTGGTTTGGATCCGGATCCAGACAAACAGAGATCACACATTGAGTAGAGAGACTTGAAGGGGTTGACAGAGGCCACATTGTGGTGTGGACGTGGGGTGGTTGGGGTGAGGAGGGGGCGGAGGATCCTCTCCATTCTCTCTCTGCTGCTAACCCTCCAGAGCTCATCACCAGCTCGCTCTTGAACCCTCACCTGCTTTCCTGGTCAAACTCAGTTTGTGGCATGGCTTCTTTGTGTCCCCATGCTGGCCATCACCCCTGGCCAGGGTCCTTGTCTCTCTGTACCGAGTCTCCTATCTTTCCCTGGCCACACTGTCTGCAATGCCGTTTGTCTGTCTTCCCTCCGTGATCTCAGCAATGGTGGGGGCGGCACGTGCCTGGCACACCAGCAGGCCTATCAAATGTGGGTGGGTGGGGAAAGAACAAGAGTACAAGTCATCATTTTCTGATTTGCTGTTTCCTCGGGTTGCTTTCATTAGTGGGGGCTTGGAAGTGCCTCCTATGTGCTATGCACCTCGGAATTCCTCAGTTAATTCTCATAATCACGGGAGCTAGTGTGATTATTATTTATCCCCACCCTACAGAAGAGGAAACTGCAGCTCTGTATGGTGGTTTAGTCAGATTTCAGGGCTGCAAGGTTATAGGTCCCTCCTACTTCACATTGCCCTCCCCACTACCAGGGAAGAGCCACTTGGGCTGTCAGTCCTAGCTGGAAAGTTCTAGAAAATGTCAGTAATAGAGCAAGAGGTCTCCTGCTTCCCATCTGCAGGAAATGGTTCTTTCACTATCTCTACTCCTGTCTTGCAGGGATTATCCCCTCCCCATCCAACCTTTCTCCCCCAGTCCAGTGGAGCTGGGTTCTCCTCTGCTGGCGTCCTCAGTCCCCAGTGGATGGGCAAGCCTAGAGCAGGTACTTCAAAGCCTCCTGCTTAATTGTGCCTTCTTGTGCACCATTAGGCTGGGAACAAAGTTGGAAAATTAAACACGCATTTTCACAGGCAGTCCTCGCAGGAAGGCATTGTTTGTACTCAGGAGCTGGTTGCCCCAGGATGGGACCAGGAGGGAAGTACTCTGCTGCTAGGACCTGTTTACCTGCTTCGTCGTCCTCGGTTTCCAGCTCCTCCCCCTCCACCCAGGACAGAAAGGTCGGTGGTTCTCGGGAAAGAATAGTTCCTTTGTGTTTTGTTTCTTCCTATGCCTAATTAGGAATTATGCTTGGGAATCAAGCTAATTAATCTCTGCCAACGCTGGGGTGAGAGCAAGCTCCTCACACTATCAGTGTTGATCAATAACTCACTGCCGAGAATCTGAAAACAACCGGCCCCTTTCAGTGGGGGTTTTAATGAGGATGAGGTGGATGAGGTGGAATGGCCTGGGGGAGGCTGGAACAAGGAGGTGTGGGGGCCCAGTCTGACAGGATGGAGGTGTCGGGGAAGAGGACCCTCTAGCCTGCCCCTCTGAGTGTGAGGTGGCCCCCACGGGGCAGCAGGGCTTTTGAATGCCCGAGGCCCTACAAGGCAGAGGTTGGAGCTTCATTACTGTGTTGCTCTCAAACACCACCCAGTTTCTATGAGATGTGACCGTAGTCACTGGGAACACTCAGAAGATGGAGAAAAACCGTCACAGCAAATGGCTGGGTCATATTTCAGGTCAATGTGGTTCCTGCTGCACAGCCTGCTCCCAACACTGGGCTGCTGCCTCTGCCCATCAAGGACCAAAGGTTGAGGAGAGAAGACTCAGGCTTAAAGAAGAAGATAAAACAGGTTGTTGAAGGCCAGGGAAATGGGAGAAAGCAAAAAAAAAAAAAAAAAAATCTCATAGGGCCCCAAGGGACCGTGCATGGAGCAGGGGAAAACGAGACTATTTAGTTTCTAAAAAAAAAAAATCTTTGCTGTCCCTGGGGGTCCTCATGGCCTAGGCACTAGGTGGTTAGATCTTCAGAGATACAGAGAGGGGCTTTGCTCCAGACAGGGAGCCAAGTCTTCTGTTTCTTCCCAAGGAGACAATCAAGAAACAGAGAACAGAAAGTGGTAGCTGAAAGAGACTGTGGAACTGAAGAAACCCAGAATGATTTTATGACCTTTGGAAGTCCTAGTCTCTATCATATCCAATATGTTGAGGGGCACCCGACTGGCTCAGCTGGTCGAGGTGACTCTTGATCTCAGGGTTGTGAGTTTGAGGCCTACACTGGGTGTAGAGATTACTTAAAATCTTATAAATCACTCCCCCCTCCCCAAACAAATATGTTAACATGAGCTCAAATCCCACATTAAGAAGTATTTTTATTCTGCTATGAAATTTTGATACTTTATAATTTTTAAAATTTTCATTTCTTTTTTTTTAAATTTTTTATTTTTAAGAGATCTCATGACATAGGAGCGAGAAGAGGGGCAGAGAGGAGAGTGCAAATCTTGAGCAGACTCCCTGCTGAGTGTGGAGCCCAAAACCATGACCCTAAGCCAAAATCAAGAATTGGATGCTGAATGGACTGAGCCACCTAGGCGTCCCCATTTTTGCAGTTTTTAATTTTTAGCTCCATGTTTTCTCCAGTTGCAAATGTTTTCACAAGCTTTGAGGGCCTAGAGGCCTGTGTGTTTATAGTGCCTAAGGATAATAAAATGGTTCAGAGAGCCTGGAGACTTTAGCCAGGACTGTCTTGCGGAGCATCAACCCTCAAGAGTGAGAAAGGAGAACCTGGCAGTATGTAGCCGTACCCCATATCGGTTTTTGTAAAAGACTGGAGATCTAGGGGTGCCTGGGTGGCTCAGTCAGTTAAGCATCTGCTTTTGGCTCCGGTCATGATCCCGGGATCCTGGGATGGAGCCCCACAGTAGGCTCCCTGCTCAGCGGGGAGTTTGCTCCTCCCCTCTGTCCATGCTCTCACTCTCTCTCAAATAAATGAATAAATATTCCTAGGGGGGAAAAAAAGCCTTGATGTCTAGGCCACAAGGAACGGAAAAACCCTTTCAGGCTGTCCTCTGGAATAACTGATTTAAGAGGGAAAGAAAAAGAAGACGGGAACGTTATTTCTAGTCCCATGGACATGCATACCCCAGTATAGGGCAGAGGCAAGAGCTCCTGGGGCTGGGAGCACTCATAAGGGAACACCCCAAAAAGATGAGGAAGTAGTAGCCTTGCAAACCCAGGTGGCTGCAAAGACACAGATCCAGTAGGCAGCGACTGTCACAATGTCCCGTGAACATCAGAACACTGGACACAGCAACCTGAAGAAGTTCACATTCAGATTGTACCAGTCTGCATCACAGCTCACAAAAATGGAGGAATGGGATTCACCCTTCTCAATAACATGTGTAGGTTTACTTGAATGTGGAATGGCCAGAGTTAGGAATGGCAATTTTTCAAACACCTATTGGTCTGTTGAGCTCCGCTATGGTCCCAGCGACTGCTCCGCAAACCCTCTGGGTTTTGCCAGTTTGTAGGAAGTAGCACTGAGGTGCCAGGGAAGCGGGCCACCTCCACCTCCCCTTGAGGGAGAACCTGTCGGGGGAATTCGCTGTCAGCTTCCAGGCGCAGCACCTTTGCTGCAGTGTTCCCAAGGTCTAGGACCTGTTTACCTGCTTCCCAGGTGACTACCCAGGAAATGACTGGTGACTACCAGGAAATGCTTCGACACAACAGGGACATTACTGCCTCACCATTTCTGCCCAGCACAAGAGCAAGGAGCAATCTTCATGGACTCCATTGGACTGCTCAGGGACTTACTAGAGGCAGCCTGAGGCTCTTCCTACCTAATTCTTTTTCCTTCTCCCTTCTTTCATGGATGTCAGACCTGTATCATGGTAAAGCCTTTCCCTGACTACTCCTGATTCCTTTCCCTTTTGTTTCCCACTGGTACTACTGCCAACAAATCCCTCTAACTCCACGTTGGCATCTGCTTCCTGAGGACTCAATCTGATGCAGCTACCAACCCACACAGTGTAACTGGCCAAAGGCTACCAGCTCACTCCTTTGAAATGTGAAGGCTTAAACA
This sequence comes from Neogale vison, assembly GCF_020171115.1. Taxonomy (NCBI): domain Eukaryota; kingdom Metazoa; phylum Chordata; class Mammalia; order Carnivora; family Mustelidae; genus Neogale; species Neogale vison. The sequence continues at coordinate 108,767,120 of NC_058103.1, forward strand.
ACAGTCCTCAAAGGAGGGTGCTGAAAATAAATGTTTCTTTGGATTGCCCCAAAAGAATGTAGACCACTTAGGGTAGCCTTAGGGTTGATTGGACCACCATGACCTCTCACAGGATGGCTAATGAGGATGATTCCTGGGAGTTGGTTTTAAGGAAAGCTACTATTTATTTAAAAAATATTTATCATTTATTGAGTACTTATGTGACAGGAACCATGGTAAGAGCTTTCCATACATTGTTTCATTCAATACTTAAACACAATTCTAATACCTATCTCCATTTTTCAGGTGAGGAAATGGAGCTAATTAGATGAGCTTGGATTTGAACTGAGGACTGTTTGATGCCAAAGCTAATACTCTTTAATCATGACACACACAAACAGT